>NW_026112098.1:600000-955629 GCF_024679095.1 Eriocheir sinensis
ATGCAAATATTCGTTATTATATGGATATTTTGCAGCTTTATTTTCATACAAATTTACATTATTTTATTGATATTCTCTTTATTTATTTTGATACGATTTAACATTATTCTATGTGTATTTTGTATATATTTTTTTACATATTTACATTATTTAAGGTTTATTTTGTATATATATTTTATCCAAATTTACATTATTTTATGTGTATTTTGTATATACATTTTCATAAAAAAATTACGTTATTTTATTGTGTGTATTCGTATATATTTTGATACAAATTTTATACAAATTCATGTTATTTAATGTGTATTTGTATATATATTTTCATACAAATTTATATTATTTTATGTGTATTTTTTCATATATTTCATTACAAATTTACCTTATTTTATGTTTATTTTGTATATTTATTTCATTCAATTTTAAATTATTTTATGTGTATATTTGTATTTGTATTTAGGTTATTTTATGTGTATTTTGTATATATTTTTTCATCCAAAATTACATTATTATATTGGTATTTTCTTAATTTAATTCGATACGAATTTAGATTATTTCATAGGTATTTTGTATACATATTTTTATACTCATTTACATTATCTAATGTGTGTTTTGTATATATATTTTTATGCAAATTTATTTTATGTTCATTTTTGTACATATATTTTTATAGAAATTTGCGTTATTTTATGTATATAGTTTTATATAAATTAACGTTATTTTATGTGCATTTTGTATATTTATATTTATACAAATACACATTCTTTTATTGCTATATTGTTTATTTATATTTATACGAATTTACATTATTTTATGTGTATTTTGTATACATTTTTTTATACGTATTTACTTAATATTATGTGTATTTTGTATATGTATTTTTATAGAAATCTACGTTATTTTATGTGTATTCGTATATATATTTTGAAACAAATTTACATTATTTTATATGTATTTTCAATATCTATTTCAATACAAATTTACCTTATTGTATGTGCATTTTGTATATTTATTTTAATACAAGCTCAAATATTTTATGTGTATTTTGGTATCAATAATTTTATAAAAAAATGCGTTATTTTATAGGTATTTTGCATCTTAATTTTCATTTTATATATACTTTGTATATATATTTTTACACGCTCTTACATTATTTAATATTTATTTTGAATATAATTTTTTATACATATTCATGGTATTTTATGTGTATTTGTATATATATTTTCATATAAATTTACATTATTGTATGTGTATTTTGTACATATATTTTATTACAAATCTACCTTATTTTATGTTTATTTTGTATGTGTATTTTGTATATTTATATTTATCCAAATACACATTCTTTTATTGGTATTTTGTTTATTTAATGAGTATTTTTTATATATATTTTATACAAATTTATGTTAATTTAAGTGTATTTGTTTATATATTTTCATTCAAATTTACATTATTTTATGTGTATTTTGTATATGTATTTCTTTACAAATTTACCTAATTTTATGTGTATTTTGTATATTTATTTTCATACAAATTTAACTTATTTTTGTGTATTTTTATATATAGTTTTATACAAATTTACGTTATTTTATGTATATTTTGTACATGTATTTTCATACAAATACACATTCTTTTATTGATATTTTAATTATTTATTTTGACACGAATTTACATTATTTAATGTGTATTTAGTATATATATTTTTATACGTATTTACAACATTTCATGTATATTTTGTATATATATTTCTATAGAAATCTACGTTATTTTATGTGTATTCGTATATATATTTTGAAACAAATCTACATTATTTTATGTGTATTTTGTATATATATTTCATTATAAATTTGCCTTATTTTAAGTTTATTTTTATATCTATTTTCATTCAAATTCAAATCATTTTATGTGTATATATTTATTTGTATTTACGTTATTTTATGTGTATTTTCTATATATATTTTCATTCGAAATTACATTATTTTATCGGTATTTTGTTCATTTATTTCGATACGAATTTAGATTATTTCATGTGTATTTTCTATACATATACATATAGAGTAGATTTCTATGAAAATACATATTCAAAATACATATAAAATTATGTAAATAAGTATAAAAATATACATTACGTACATATCTTTTATACGTATTTACATTATTTAATGTGTATTTATTTATTTATTTATCAAATACACCTAAAAAAAATGAAAATTCGTATCAAAATAAATAAATAAAATTCCGATAAAAGAAAGTATATTTCTAGGAAAATAAATATACAAAATACACATAAAATTACGATAATTTGAATAAAAATATATACAAAAATACACAAAATTAATTTCAATTTGTATGAAAATAGATATACAAAATACACATATAATTAGTTAAATTTGTATTTAAATACATGTACAAAATTCACATAAAATAATGTAAATTTGTATGAAATGAAAACAAATTCACATAAAATAACGTACATTGGTATAAAATAGATATACAAAATATACATAGAATAATGTAAAATCGTATCAAAATAAATACACAGAATATCAATAAAATAATGTAATTTTGTATGAAAATAAAGATGCAAAATACTCATAAAATAAAGCATATTTTTATAAAAATACATATACAAAAATACACATAGATTAGCTAAATTTGTATTAAAATTAATATACAAAATGCACGTACAATAAGGTAAATTTGTATTGAAAAAATATGCAAAATGCACATAAAACAAAGTATATTTGTTTCAAAATATATATACGAATACACATAAAATAACGTATATTTCTATAGAAATATATATACAAAATACACATGAAATGACGTGAATACGTATAAAAATATATATACACAATACACATTAAATAATGTAAATTCGCATCAAAATAAATAAACAAAATATCAATAAAAGAATGTGTATTTGTATGCAAAATAGATATACAAAATACACATAAAATATTGTAAATTTGAATAAAACTCTATACAAAAATACACAAAAATAATTTAAATTTGTATAAAATGTATATACAAAATACACATGAAATTAGGTAAATTTCTATTGAAATACATATACAAAATACACATAAAATAATGTAAATTTGAATAAAAATATATAAACAAATACACTTAAATTAACGAAAATTTGTATGAAATATATATAAAAAATACACATTAAATAATGTAAATATGTATAAAAAAATATATACAAAACACAAATAGAATAATGTAGAATAGTATCAAAATAAATACAGAGAATATTAATAAAATAATGTAAATTTGTATGAAAATAAAGATGCAAAATACCCATAAGACAACGCATTTTTTATGAAAATATATATACCAAAATGCACATAAAATATTTAAATTTGTATTACAATAAATATACAAAATGCACATACAATAAGGTAAATTTGTATTGAAATAGATATGCAAAATACATATAAAACAATGTAAATTTGTTTCAAAATATACATACGAATACTCATAAAATAACGTAGATTTCTATAAAATATATATACAAAATACACATAAAATGAAGTAAATACGTATAAGAAAATGTATACAAAATACACATAAAATAATGTAAATTCGTATCAAAATGAATAAACTAAATGCCAATAAAAGAATGTTTACTTGTATAAATATAAATATACAAAATACACATAAAATAACGTAAAATTGTATAAACTATATACAAAAATAATCAAAAATAATTAAATTTGTATGAAAATAGATATACAAAAGACACATAAAATAAGCTAAACTTGAATTGAAATAAATATAGAAAATACATAAATAATGTAAATTTGTATCAAAATATATATTCAAATACACATATAATAACGTAAATTTGTATAAAAATATATAAACAAAATACACATTAAATAATGTAAATACGTATAAAAGATATGTACGTAATGTAAAAATTTATATAATTAAAGATGCAAATTACCCATAAAATATCTTATATTTAAAAAAAATATATACAAAAATACACATAAAATAATTAAATTTGTATTAAAATAAATATACAAAATACACATACAATAAGGTAGATTTTTATTGAAATAGATATGCAAAAAACACATAAAATAATGAAAATTTTTATCAAAATATATACGAATACACAATAAAATTACGTAAATTTTTATAAAAATATATATACAAAATACACATAAAATAATGTAAATACATATAAAAATATATATACAAAATACACATAAAATAATATAAATTCGTATCAAAATAAATAAACAAAATTTCCTCTAAAAGAATGTATATGTGTAGGAAAATATATATACAAAATACAAATAAAAAAAAAATTGTATAAAAATAATACAAAAATACACAAAAATAATTTAAATTTGTTTGAAAATAGATATGCAAAATACAAATGAAATTAGGCAAATTTTTATTGAAATACATATACAAAATACACATAAAATAATGTAAATTTGTATGAAAATATATAAACAAATACACGTAAGATAACGTAAATTTCCATAAAATATATGTACAAAATATACATTAAATAATGTAAATATGTCTAAAAATATATATACAAAATACACAGAATAACGTAAAATCGTATCAAAATAAATAAACAGACAATCAATAAAATAATGTAAATTTGTATGAAAATAAAGACGCAAAATACCCATATAATAACGCATATTTGTTTAAAAATATATATACAAAAATACACATAAAATAATTAAATTTGTATCAAAATAAATATACAAAAGGCACATACAATAAAGAAAATTTGTATTGAAATAGATATGCGAAATACACATAAATAATGTAAATTTGTATCAAAATATGTATACGAATACACATAAAATAGAGTAAATTTCTATGAAAATATATATTCAAAATACATATAAAATTATGTAAATAAGTATAAAAATATATATATCAAATACACCTAAAATAATGAAAACTCGTATCAAAATAAATAAACAAAATTCCGATAAAAGAACGTATATTTGTAGGAAAATAAATATACAAAATTCACATAAAATTACGAAAATTTGAATAAAAATATATACTAAAATACACAAAATTAATTTCAATTTGTATGAAAATAGATATACATAATACACATATAATTAGTTAAATTTGTATTTAAATACATGTACAAAATACACATAAAATAATGTAAATTTGTATGAAATGAAAACAAATTCACATAAAATAACGTTCATTTGTATGAAATATATATACAAAATATACATAGAATAATGTAAAATCGTATCAAAATAAATACACAGAATATCAATAAAATAATGTAAATTTGTATGAAAATAAAGATGCAAAATACCCATAAAATAAAGCATTTTTTTATGAAAATACATATACAAAAATACACATAGAATAATTAAATTTGTATTAAAATTAATATACGAAATGCACGTACAATAAGGTAAATTTATATTGAAAAAATATGCAAAATGCACATAAAACAATGTATATTTGTTTCAAAATATATATACGAATACACATAAAATAACATATATTTCTATAGAAATATATATACAAAATACACATGAAATGACGTAAATACGTATAAAAATATATACACAATACACATTAAATAATGTGAATTCGCGTCAAAATAAATAAACAAAATATCAATAAAAAATGTGTATTTGTATGAAAATAGATATACAAAATACACATAAAATATTTTAAATTTATATAAAACTCTTTTTATAAAAATATATATACCAAAATAATAAAATTTTAAAATTTGTATTACAATAAATATACAAAATGCACATACAAGAAGGTAGATTTATATTGAAATAGATATGCTAAATACATATAAAACAATATAAATTTGCTTCAAAATATATATACCAATACACATAAAATAACGTAGATTACTATAAAAATATATATACAAAATACACATTAAATGAAGTAAATACGTATAAGAAAATGTATACAAAGTACACATAAAATAATTAAATTTGTATTAAAATAAATATACAAAATACACATACAATAAGGTAAATCTATATTGAAATAGATATGCAAAATAAACATAAAATAATGTAAATTTGTATCAAATCATATACGAATACACACAATAAAATAACGTAATTTTTTATGAAAATATATAAAAAATACACAAAATAATGTAAATACGTAGAAAAATATATATACAAAATACACATAAAATTATGTAAATTCTTATGAAAATAAATGAACAAAATTCCACTAAAAGAATGTATATTTGTAGGAAAATATAAATACAAAATACAAATAAAATAACTAAAATTTGAATAAAAATATATAAAAAATACATAAAAATAGTTTAAATTTGTTTGAAAATAGATATGCAAAATACACATAAAATTAGGAAAATCTGTATTGAAATACATATACAAATTACACATAAAATATTGTAAATTTGTATGAAAATATATAAACAAATACACATAAAATAGCGTAAATTTATATAAAATATATATACAAAATATACATTAAATAATGTAAATGTGTATAAAAATATATATACAAAATACACATAGAATAATGTAAAATCGTATCAAAATAAATAAACAGAATATCAATAAAATAATGTAAATTTGTATGAAAATAAAGATGCAAAATACCCAAATAATAACGCATATTTTTACAAAAATACACATAAAATAATTAAATTTGTATTAAAATAAATATACAAAATACACATACAATATGGTAAGTTTGTATTGAAATAGATATACTAAATAAACATAAATAATGTAAATTTGTATCAAAATATATATACGAATACCCATAAAATAGAGTAAATTTCTATGAAAATATATTATCAAAACACAAATAAAATGATATAAATAAGTATAAAAATATACATATCTAATACACCTAAAATAATGTAAATTCGTATAAAAATAAATAAACAAAATTACGATAAAAGATGCAAGATACACATTAAATAATGTAAATATTTATAAAAAAAATATATACAAAAAAAAATTGAATAATGTGAAATCGTATCAAAATAAATACACCGAATATTATTAAAATAATGTAAATTTGTGTGAAAATAAAGATGCAAAATTCCCATCAAATAGCGCATTTCTTATAAAAATATATATACCAAAATACACATAAAATATTTAAATTTGTATTGAAATAAATATACAAAATGCACATACAATAAGGTAAATCTGTATTGAAAGAGATATGCAAAAATACATATAAAACAATGTAAATTTGTTTCAAAATATATATACGAATACACATAAAATAACGTAGATTTCTATAAAAATATATATACAAAATACACATAAAATTAAGTAAATACGTATAAAAATAGATATACAAAATACACATAGAATAATGTAAAATTGTTTAAAAAAACAAAAAAACAATATAAATAAAATAATGTAAATTTGTATGAAAATAAAAATGCAAAATACCCATAAAATAAAGCATATTTTTATAAAAATACATATACAAAAATACACATAGCATAATTAAATTTGTATTCAAATAATATACAAAATGCATATACAATAAGGTAAATTTGTATTGAAAAAATATGCAAAATACACATAAAACAGTGTAAATTTATTTCAAAATCTATATACGAATACTCATAAATCAACGTAGATTATATATATATATATATATATATATATATATATATATATATATATATATATATATATATATATATATATATATATATATATATATATATATATATATATATATATATATATATATATATATATATATATATATATATATATATATATATATATATATATATATATATATATATATATATATATATATATATATATATATATATATATATATATATATATATATATATATATATATATATATATATATATATATATATATATATATATATATATATATATATATATAAAATACACATTAAATAATGTAAACTTGCGTCAAAGTAAATAAACAAAATATCAATAAAAGAATGTGTATTTGTATGAAAATAGATATACAATATACACATAAAATCACCTAAATTTGTATAAAACTATATACAAAAAAACACACAAATAATTTTAATTTGTATGAAAATAAATATACAAAATACACATAAAATTAGGTAAATTTGTATTGAAATACATTTACAAAATACACATAAAATAATGTAAATTTGAATGAAAATATATAAACAAATACACTTAAAATAACGTAAATTTGTATAAAATATATATAAAAAATACACATTAAATAATGTAAATATGTATAAAAGAATATATACAAAACACAAATAGAATAATATAAAATCGTATCAAAATAAATACACAGAATATTAATAAAATAATGTAAATTTGTATGAAAATTAAGATGCAAAATACCCATAAAATAACGCATTTTTTCTAAAAATATTTATACCAAGACACACATAAAATATTTGAATTTGTATTAAAATAAATATACAAAATGCACATACAATAAGGTAAATTTGTATTGAAATAGATATGCAAAATACATATAAAACCATGTAAATTTGTTTCAAAATATATATACGAATACACATAAAATAACGTAGATTTCTATGAAAATAAATATACAAATACACATAAAATGAAGTAAATACGTATAAAAAAAGGTATACAAAATACACATAAAATAATGTAAACTTGTATCAAAATAAATAAACAAAATACTAATAAAAGAAAGTGTATTGTATATATATAAATTTACAAAATACAAATAAAATAACGTAAATTTATATAAAACTATATGCATAAATACACAAAAGTAATTAAATTTGTGTGAAAATAGATATACAAAATACATGCGTATTTTATATATTTATTTTCATACAAATTGAAATTATTTTTGTTTAATTTTTTATATATTTTCATACAAATTTTCGTTATTTAATGTGTATTTTGTATATTTATTTTTTCTACAAATATACGTTCTTATATCTGAATTTTGTTTATTGAATTTGTAACGAATTTACCTTATTTTGTATATCTATTTTCATACAAATTAAAATACTTCTGTGTATTTTTGTATATAGTTTTATATAAAATTACGTTATTTTATGTGTATTTTGTATATTTATATTTATACAAATACACATTCTTTTATTGGTATTTTGTATATTTATTTTGATACGAATTTACATTATTTTATGTGTATTTTGTATACATTTTTTTATACGTATTTACTTCATTTTATGTGTATTTTGTATATATATTTTTATAGAAATCTACGTTATTTTATGTGTATTCGTATATATATTTTGAATCAAATTTACATTGTTTTATATGTATTTTGCATATCTATTTCAATACAAATTTACCTTATTGAATGTGTTTTTTGTATATTTATTTTAATACAAATTTAATTTTTGATGTGTATTTTGGTATATATATTTTTATAAATAAAAAAAATGCGTTATTTTATGGGTATTTTTATAAATATTTTGATACAAATCTACATTATTTTATGTATTTTGTATATACATTTCAATTCAAATTTAGCTTATTTTATCTGTATTTTGTATATCTATTTTCATACGAATTTAATTACTTCTGTGTATTTTTGTATATAGTTTTATACAAATTTACGTTATTTTATGTGTATTTTGTATATTTATATTTATACAAATACACATTCTTTTATTGAAATTTTGTTTATTTATTTTGATACGAATTTACATTATTTTATGTGTATTTTGTATACATTTTCTTATACGTATTTACTTCATTTTATGTGTATTTTGTATATATATTTTTATACAAATCTACGTTATTTTATGTGTATTCGTATATATATTTTGAAACAAATTTACATTGTTTTATATGTATTTTGCATATCTATTTCAATACAGATTTACCTTATTGTATGTGTATTTTGTATATTTATTTTAAAACAAATTAATTTTTTCATGTGTATTTTGGGAACTATATTTTTTAAAAAAATGCGTTATTTAATGGGTATTTTGCATCTTTATTTTCATACAAATTTACATTGTTTTATTAATATTCTGTGTATTTATTTTGATACGATTTTATATTATTCTATTTGTGTTTTGTATATATTTTTTTATACATATTTACATTATGTAATGTGTATTTTGTATATTTTAAAACAAATTTACGTTATTTTATGCGCATCTGTTAAAATATTTTGATACAAATTAACATTATTTTATGTATTTTGTATATATAGTTCAATACAAATTTAGTTTATTTTATGAATATTTTGTATATCTATTTTCATTTGTATCAAAATAAATAAACAAAATAGCAATAAAATAATGTAAATTTGTATGAGAAAACATATACAAATGCACATAAAATAAAGTAAATTTGCAAATTTGTATTGAAATAGATATGCAAAATACATATAAAACAATGTAAATTTGTTTCAAAATATATATACGAATACACATAAAATAACGTAGATTTCTATAAAAATATGTACAAAATACACATAAAATGAAGTAAATACGTATAAAAAAATGAATACAAAAAATACATAAAAATCGTATCAAAATAAATAAACAAAATACCAGTAAAAGAATGTGTATTTGTAAAAATATAAATATACAAAATACACATAAAATATCGTAGATTTGTATAAAACTATATACAAAAATACACAGAAGTAATTAAATTTGTATGAAAATATATATACAAAATACAGGTAAATTAAGCTAAATTTGAATTGAAATGTACATACAAAATACATAAAATAATGTAAATCTGTATCAAAATATTTATACAAATACATATAATAACGTAGATTTGTTTAAAAATATATAAACAAAATACACATTAAGTAATGTAAATACGTATAAAAAATATGTACAAAATACACATATAATCATGTAATTCGTATCAAAATAAATAAACAAAATAGCAATAAAATAATGTAAATTTGTATGAGAAAACATATACAAATAACGCAAATTTCTATAAAAATATATGTACAAAAATGCACATAAAATAAAGTAAATTTGCAAAAAAATATATATACAAAACACACACTAAATAATGTAAATGCGTACATAAAATAACCTAAATTTGTATAAAACTATATACAAAAATACAGAAAAATAATTTAAATTTGTTTGAAAAGAAATATACAAAATACACATAAAATTAGGTAAATTTGTATTGAAATACATATACAAAATACACATCAAATAATGTAAATTTGAATGAAAATATATCAACAAATACACTTAAAATAACGTAAATTTGTATAAAATATATATGCAAGATACACATTAAATAATGTAAATGTATAAAAAATATACATACCAAAAACAAATAGAATAATGTCAAATCGTATCAAAATAAATACACAGAATATCAATAAAATAATGTAAATTTGTATGAAAATAAAGATACAAAATTCCCTAAAATTATCGCATTTTTTATAAAAATATATTTACCAAAATACACATAAAATATTTAAATTTGTATTGAAAAAAATATACAAAATGCATATACAGTAAGGTATATTTGTATTGAAAGAGATATTCAAAAATACATATAAAACAATGTAAATTTGTTTCAAAATATATATACGAATACACATAAAATAAAGTAGATTTCTATAGAAATATATATACAAAATACATATGAAATTATGTAAATACGTATAAAAATATATATACAAAATACATATCAAATAATGTAAATTCGTGTCAAAATAAATAAACAAAATATCATGAAAAGAATGTGCATTTGTATGAAAATAGATAATAGATATAAATTTGTATAAAATATATATGCAAGATACACATTAAATAATGTAAATATGTATAAAAAAAAGTATATATAAAAAACAAATAGAATAATGTAACATCGTATCAAAATAAATACACCGAATATTAATAAAATAATGTAAATTTGTATGAAAATAAAGATGCAAAATTCCCATAAAATAGCGCATTTCTTATAAAAATATATATACCAAAATACACATAAAATATTTAAATTTGCATTGAAATAAATATACAAAATGCACATACAATAAGGTAAATTTGTATTGAAAGAGATATGCAAAAATACATATAAAACAATGTAAATTTGTTTCAAAATATATATACGAATACAAATAAAAAAACGTAGATTTCTATAAAAATATATATACAAAATACACATAAAATTAAGTAAATACGTATAAAAAAAATGTATACAAAATACACATAAAATAATGTATTTTCGAATTAAAATAAATGTAAATTTGAATGAAAATATAAAAACAAATACACTTAAAATAACGTAAATTTGTATAAAATATATAAGCAAGATACACATTAAATAATGTAAATGTGTATAAAAAAATATATACAAAAAACAAATAGAATAATGTAAAATCGTATCAAAATAAATACACAGAATATCAATAAAATAATGTAAATTTGTATGAAAATAAAGATGCAAAATTCCCAAAAAATATCGCATTTTTTATAAAAATATATATACCAAAATAGACATAAAATATTTAAATTTGTATTGAAATAAATATTCAAAATGCATATACAGTAAGGTAAATTTGTATTAAAAGAGATATTCAAAAATACATATCAAACAATGTAAATTTGTTTCAAAATATATATACGAATACACATAAAATAAAGTAGATTTCTATAGAAATATATATACAAAATACATATGAAATTATGTAAATACGTATAAAAATATATATACAAAATACATATCAAATAATGTAAATTCGTGTCAAAATAAATAAACAAAATATCATGAAAAGAATGTGTATTTGTATAAAAATAGATAATAGATAATAAATTTGTATAAAATATATATGCAAGATACTCATTAAATAATGTAAATATGTATAAAAAAGTATATACAAAAAACAAACAGAATAATGTAAATTCGTATCAATATAAATACACCGAATATTAATAAAATAATGTAAATTTGCATGAAAATAAAGATGCAAAATTCCCATAAAATAGCGCATTTCTTATAAAAATATATATACCAAAAAACACATAAAATATTTAAATTTGTATATAAATAAATATACAAAATGCACATACAATAAGGTAAATTTGTATTGAAAGAGATATGCAAAAATACATATAAAACAATGTAAATTTGTTTCAAAATATATATACGAATACAAATAAAAAAACGTAGATTTCTATAAAAATATATATACAAAATACACATAAAATTAAGTAAATACGTATAAAAAAATGTGTATTTGTAAAAATATAAATATACAAAATACACATAAAATATCGTAAATTTGTATAAAACTGTATACAAAAATACACAGAAGTAATTAAATTTGTATGAAAATATATATACAAAATACAGCTAAAATAAGCTAAATTTGAATTGAAATGTACATACAAAATACATAAAATAATGTAAATCTGTATCAAAATATTTATACAAATACATATAATAACGTAGATTTGTTTAAAAATATATAAACAAAATACACATTAAGTAATGTAAATACGTATAAAAAAATATGTACAAAATACACATATAATCATGTAATTCGTATCAAAATAAATAAACAAAATAGCAATAAAATAATGTAAATTTGTATGAGAAAACATATACAAATAACGCAAATTTCTATGAAAATATATGTACAAAAATGCACATAAAATAAAGTAAATTTGCAAAAAAATATATATACAAAACACTCACTAAATAATGTAAATGCGTACATAAAATAACCTAAATTTGTATAAAACTATATACAAAAATACACAAAAATAATTTAAATTTGTTTGAAAAGAAATATACAAAATACACATAAAATTAGGTAAATTTGTATTGAAATAAATATACAAAATACACATCAAATAATGTAAATTTGAATGAAAATATATAAACAAATACACTTAAAATAACGTAAATTTGTATAAAATATATATGCAAGATACACTTTAAATAATGTAAATGTGTATAAAAAATATATATACAAAAAACAAATAGAATAATATAAAATCGTATCAAAATAAATACACAGAATATCAATAAAATAATGTAAATTTGTATGAAATTAAAGATACAAAATTCCCAAAAATTATCGCATTTTTTATAAAAATATATTTACCAAAATACACATAAAATATTTAAATTTGTATTGAAATAAATATAAAAAATGCATATACAGTAAGGTAAATTTGTATTGAAAGAGATATTCAAAAATACATATAAAACAATGTAAATTTGTTTCAAAATATATATATGAATACACATAAAATAAAGTAGATTTCTATAGAAATATGTATAAAAAATACATATGAAATTATGTAAATACGTATAAAAATATATATACAAAATACATATCAAATAATGTAAATTCGTGTCAAAATAAATAAACAAAATATCATGAAAAGAATGTGTATTTGTATGAAAATAGATAATAGATAATAAATTTGTATAAAATATATATGCAAGATACACATTAAATAATGTAAATATGTATCAAAAAGTATATACAAAAAACAAATAGAATAATGTAACATCGTATCAAAATAAATACACCGAATATTAATAAAATAATGTAAATTTGTATGAAAATAAAGATGCAAAATTCCCATAAAATAGAGCATTTCTTATAAAAATATATATACCTAAATACACATAAAATATTTAAATTTGCATTGAAATAAATATACAAAATGCACATAAAATAAGGTAAATTTGTATTGAAAGAGATATACAAAAATACATATAAAACAATGTAAATTTGTTTCAAAATATATATACGAATACAAATAAAAAAACGTAGATTTCTATAAAAATATATATACAAAATACACTTAAAATTAAGTAAATACGTATAAAAAAATATATACAAAATACACATAAAATAATGTAAATTCGAATTAAAATAAATAAACAAAATACCAATTAAAGAATGTGTATTTGGATAAATATAAATATACAAAATACACATTCAAAATAAACATAAAATAAGGTAGATTTGTAAAAAAATATATGTACAAAATACACATAAAATAATGTAAATTTATATAAAAATATATATACAAATACACATAAAATACCATGAATTTGTATAAAAATATATATTCAAAATAAGTATTAAATAATGTAAAAGCGTATAAATATATATATACAAAGTACATATAAAATAATGTAAATTCGTATCAATATAAATCAACAAAACACCAATAAAATAATATATATTTGAATGAAAATAAATTTACAAAATACACATAACATAACTAAAATTTGTATTAAAATATATACAAAAATACATAGAAATAATTTGAGTTTGTATGAAAATAGATATACAAAATACACATAAAACTAGGTAAATTTCTTTTGAAATGTATATACAAAATACCCATAAAATATTGTAAATTTGTGTCAGAATATATAAACAAATACACATAAAATAACGTAAATTTGTATGAAAAATATATACAAAATATACATAGAATAATGTCAATTCGTATCAAAATGAATGAGCAGAATATCAATAAAATAATGTAAATTTGTATGAAAATAAAGATGCAAAATACCCAAAAAATAAAGCATATGTTTATAAAAATACAGATACAAAAATACACATCGAATAATTAAATTTGTATTAAAATTAATACACAAAATGCGTATATAATAAGTAAATTTGTATTGAAAAAATATGCAACATACACGTTTACTCATACAAAGTTATATTATTTTATTGGTATTTTGTTTATTTATTTTGATACGAATTACATGATTATATGTGTATTTTGTACATATTTTTAAACATAAAATAACGTAAATTTGTATAAAAAAATATATACAAAATACACATAGAATAATGTCAATTCGTATCAAAATGAATGAGCAGAATATCAATAAAATAATGCAAATTTGTATGAAAATAAAGATGCAAAATACCCAAAAAATAAAGCATATGTTTATAAAAATACAAATACAAAAATACACATCGAATAATTAAATTTGTATTAAAATTAATATACAAAATGCGTATATAATAAGGTAAATTTGTATTGAAAAAATATGCAACATACACGTTTACTCATACAAATTTATATTATTTTATTGTTATTTTGTTTATTTATTTTAATACGAATTACATGATTATATGTGTATTTTGTACATATTTTTTTATACGTATTTACATTATTTAATGTGTATTTTGTTTATATATTTTCATACAAATTTACGTTATTATATGTGTATTTGTATAAATATTTTGATACATATTTACTTTATTTCATGTATTTTGTATATATATTTCAATTCAAATTTAGCTTATTTCGTGTGTATTTTGTATATATTTTCATACAAATTTAATTACTTCTGTGTATTTTTGTATATAGTTTTATATAAATTTACGTTATTTTATGTGTATTTTGTATATTTATATTTATACAAATACACATTCTTTTATTGGTATTTTGTTTATTTATTTTGATACGAACTTACATTATTTTATCTGTATTTTGTATACATTTTTTTATACGTATTTACTTCATTTTATGTGTATTTTGTATATATATTTTTATAGAAATCTACGTTATTTTATGTGTATTCGTATAAATATTTTGAAACAAATTTACATTGTTTTATATGTATTTTGCATATCTATTTCAATACAAATTTACCTTATTGTATGTGTTTTTTGTATATTTATTTTAATTCAAATTTATTTTTTTTATGTGTATTTTGGTATATATATTTTTATAAATAAAAAAAAATGCGTTATTTTATAACTATACAAAATATACAAAATACAAATAAAATAACGTAAATTTATATAAAACTATATGCAAAAAATACACAAAAGTAATTAAATTTGTGTGAAAATAGATATAAAAAATACATGTGTTTTTTGTATATTTATTTCCATACAAATTGAAATTATTTTTGTTTATTTTTTTATATATTTTCAAACAAATTTTCGTTATTTTATGTGTATTTTGTATATTTATTTATTCTACAAATATACTTTCTTTTATCTGAATTTTGTTTATTGAATTTCAAACGAATTTACCTTATTTTGTATATCTATTTTCATACAAATTAAAATATTTCTGTGTATTTTTGTATATAGTTTTATATAAATTTACGTTTTTTATGTGTATTTTGTATATTTATATTTATACAAATATACATTCTTTTATTGGTATTTTGTATATTTATTTTGATACGAATTTACATTATTTTATGTGTATTTTGTATACATTTTTTTATACGTATTTACTTCATTTTATGTGTATTTTGTATATATATTTTTATAGAAATCTACGTTATTTTATGTGTATTAGTATACCACTATGTGTATTGGTATGCCACTATAAACACTCGCCTGCGCCAGAACGGGCTGGGCCGACCATCAGGACCCACCGGGAAGAAGCCTTGGGCCGACCATCAAGCCCCAACGGGAAAAAAAAGCCTACCGGCGCTATAGGCCGCGACGTAAAAAAAAAAAAAAAAAAATGTGTGTCTTGGTATATTTTTATAAAAAATGCGTTATTTTATGGGTGTTTTGCATCTTATTTTCATACAAATTTACATTATTTTATTAATATTCTGTGTATTTATTTTGATACGATTTTATATTATTCTATTTGTGTTTTGTATATATTTTTTTATACATATTTACATTTTTAATGTGTATTTTTTATATATATTTTATACAAATTTACGTTATTTTAAGTGTATTTGTTTATATATTTATAAATTTGTATTGAAATACATACACAAAATACACATAAAATAATGTAAATTTGAATGAAAATACATAAACAAATACACTTAAAATAACATAAATTTGTATAAAAAAAATATGTACAAAACACAAATAGAATAATGTAAAATCGTATCAAAATAAATACACAGAATATTAATAAAATAATGTAAATTTGTATGAAAATAAAGAAGCAAAATACCCATAAAATAACGCATTTTTTTTTATTCATAAAAATATATATACCAAAATACACATCAAAAAATTAAATTTGTATTAAAGTAAATATACAAAAAAACACATACAATAAGGTAAATTTGTATTGAAATAGATATGCAAAATACATATAAAACAATGTAAATTTGTTTCAAAATATATATACGAATACACATAAAATAACGTAGATTTCTATAAAAATATATATACAAAATACACATAAAATGAAGTAAATACGTATAAAAAATGTATACAAAATACACATAAAATAATGTAAATTCGTATCAAAATAAATATACAAAATACCAATAAAAGAATGTGTATTTGTATAAATATAAATATACAAAATACACATAAAATAACGTAAATTTATATAAAACTATATACAAAAATACACAGAAGTATTTTAATTTGTATGAAAATAGATATACAAAATAAGGTAAATTCGTTTCAAATTCAATAAACAAAATTCAGATAAAAGAAAGTATATTTGTAGAATAAATAAATATACAAAATACACATAAAATAACGAAAATTTGTTTGAAAATATATAAAAAAATAAACAAAAATAATTTCAATTTGTATGAAAATAAATATACAAAATACACATGTATTTTATATATTTATTTTCACACAAATTTAATTACTTTTGTGTATTTTTGCATATAGTTTTATATAAATTTACGTTATTTTATTTGTATTTTGTATATTTATATTTATACAATACACATTCTTTTATTAGTATTTTGTTTATTTATTTTGATACGAGTTTACATTATTTTATGTGTATTTTGTATACCTTTTTTTATACGTATTTACTTCATTTTATGTGTATTTTGTATATTTATTTTCATAGAAATCTACGTTATTTTATGTGTATTCGTATATATATTTTGAAAAAAATTTACATGGTTTTATATGTATTTTGCATATCTATTTCAATACAAATTTACCTTATTGTATGTGCATTTTGTATATTTATTTTAATACAAATTCAAATATTTTATGTGTGTCTTGGTATAAATATTTTTATAAAAAATGCGTTATTTTATGGGTATTTTGCATCTTAATTTTCATACAAATTTACATTATTTTATTAATATTCTGTGTATTTATTTTGATACGATTTTATATTATTCTATTTTTGTTTTGTATATATATTTTTTATACATATTTACATTATTTAATGTGTATTTTTTATATATATTTTATACAAATTTACGTTATTTTAAGTGTATTTGTTTATATATTTTCATTCAAATTTACATTATTTTAAGTGTATTTTGTAAATGTAATTCAATACAAATTTACCTAATTTTATGTGTATTTTGTATATTTATTTTCATACAAATTAAAATTATTTTTGTGTATTTTTGTATATAGTTTTATGCAAATTTAGGTGATTTTATGTGTATATTGTATATCTATTTTCATACAAATACACATTCTTTTATTGATATTTTGTTTATTTATTTTGACGCGAATTTACATTATTTAATGTGTATTATATATATATATATATATATATATATATATATATATATATATATATATATATATATATATATATATATATATATATATAGATATAGATATATAGATATATAGATATATAGATATATATATATATATATAGATATATATAGATATAGCCTATATATGTATATATATTTCTATAGAAATCTACGTTGATTTATGAGTATTCGTATATAGATTTTGAAATAAATTTACACTGTTTTATGTGTATTTTGTATATTTTTTCAATACAAATTTCCCTTATTGTATATGCATTTTGCATATTAATTTTAATACAAATTTAATTATGCTATGTGTATTTTTGTATATGTATTTTTATAAAAATATGCTTTATTTTATGGGTATTTTGCATTTTTATTTTCATACAAATTTACATTATTTTATTTATATTCTGTTAATTTTTTTTTGAAACATTTTTACATTATTCTATGTGTATTTTGTATATCTATTTTTATACGTATTTACTTAATTTATGTGTATTTTGTATATATATTTTTATAGAAATCTACGTTATTTTATGTGTATTCGTATATATTTTGAAACAAATTTACATTGTTTTATATGTATTTTTGCATATCTCTTTCAATACAAGTTTACCTTATTGTATGTGCATTTTGTATATTTACTTCAATACAAATTTAAATATTTTATGTGTATTTTGGTATATATATTTTTATAAGAAATGAGCTATTTGATGGGAATTTTGCATCTTTATTTTCATACAAATTTACATTATTTTATTAATATTCGGTGTATTTATTTTGATACGATTTCACATTATTCTATTTGTTTTTTGTATATATATTTTTTATACATATTTACATTATTTAATGTGTATCTTGCATATATATTTCATACAAATTTATTATCTATTATTTATTTTCATACAAATACAGATTCTTTTCATGATATTTTGTTTATTTATTTTGACACGAATTTAATTAGACATGTATTTTGTATATATATTTTTATACGTATTTACATAATTTCATGTGTATTTTGTATATATATTTCTATAGAAATCTACGTTACTTTATGTGTATTCGTATATATATTTTGAAACAAATTTACTTTGTTTTATATGTATTTTTGAATATATCTTTCAATACATATTTACCTTACTGTATATGCATTTTGTATATTTATTTCAATACAAATTTAAATATTTTATGTGTATTTTGGTATAAATATTTTTATAAAAAATGCGCTATTTTATGGGAATTTTACATCTTTCTTTTCATACAAATTTACATTATTTTATTGATATTCTGTGTATTTATATTGATAGGATTTTACATTATTCTATTTCTTTTTTGTAAATATTTTTTTATACACATTTACAATATTTAATGTGTATCTTGCATATATATTTTATACAAATTTACGTTATTTTAAGTGTATTTGTTTATATATTTTCATTCAAATTTACATTATTCTATGTGTATTTTGTATATGTATTTCAATACAAATTTACCTAATTTTATGTGTATTTTGTATATTTCTTTTCATACAAATTTTAAATATTTTTGTGTATTTTTGTATATAGTTTTATACAAATTTAGGTTATTTTATGTACGCATTTACTTTATTTAATGTGTGTTTTGTATATATATTTTTATGCAAATTTACTTTATTTTATGTGCATTTTTGTACATATATTTTTTTAGAAATTTGCGTTAATTTATGTGTATTTGTATATGTTTTCTCATACAAATTTACATTATTTGATTGCTATTTTGTTTATTTATTTTGATACGAATGAAAATAGATATACAAAATATACATAAAATAAACTAAATTTGTATTGAAATATATATACAAAATACATAAAATAATGTAAATTTGTATCAAAATATTTTAACAGATGCGCATAAAATAACGTAAATTTGTTTTAAAATATACAAAATACACATTAAATAATGTAAATATGTATAAAAAAATATATACAAAACACAAATAGAATAATGTAAAATCGTATTAAAATAAATACACAGAATATTAATAAAACAATGTAAATTTGTATGAAAATAAAGATGCAAAATACCCATTAAATAACGCATTTTTTATAAAAATATATATACCAAAATACACATGAAAAAATTAATTTGTATTAAAATAAATATACAAAATACACATACAATAAGGTAAATCTGTATTGAAATAGATATGCAAAATACATATAAAACAATGTAAATTTGTTTCAAAATATATATACGAATACACATAAAATAACGTAGATTTGTATAAAAATATATATACAAAATACACATAAAATGAAGTAAATACGTATAAGAAAATGTATACAAAATACACATAAAATAATGTAAATTCGTATCAAAATAAATAAACAAAATACCAATAAAAGAATGTGTATTTGTATGAATATAAATATACAAAATACACATAAAATAACGTAAATTTATATAAAACTATATACAAAAATACACAGAAGTAATTAAATTTGTATGAAAATATATACAAAATACACACAAAATAAGCTAAATTTGAATTGAAATATATATACAAAATACATGAAAAAAAGTAAATTTGTATCAAAATATTTATACAAATACACATATAATAACGTAAATTTGTATGAAAATATATAAACAAAATACACATTAAATAATGTAAATACGTATAAAAAAATATGTACAAAATACACATATAATCATGTAATTCGTATCAAAATAAATAAACAAAATACCAATAAAATAATAAAAATTTGTATGAGTAAACATATACAAATACATATAAAATAACGCTAATTTCCATAAAAATATATGTCCAAAAATGAACGTAAAATAAAGTAACTTTGGATAAAAATATATATACAAAACACACATTAAATAATGTAAATGCGTACATAAAATAACCTAAATTTGTATAACACTATATACAAAAATACACAAAAATAATTTAAATTTGTATGAAAAGAAATATACAAAATACACATAAAATTAGGTTAATTTGTATTGAAATACATATACAAAATACATATAAAATAATGTAAATTTGAAAGAAAATATATAAACAAATACACATTTAATAACGTAAATTTGTATGAAATATATATTCAAAATACACATTAAATAATGTAAATATTTATAAAAAAATATATACAAAAAAAATAGTATAATGTAAAATCGTATCAAAATATATACACAGAATATTAATAAAATAATGTAAATTTGTATGAAAATTAAGATGCAAAATACCTATATAATAACGCTTTTTTTATAAAATTATTGATACCAAAATACTCATAAAATATTTGAATTTGTATTAAAATAAATATACAAAATGCACATACAATAAGGTAAATTTGTATTGAAATAGATATGCAAAATACATATAAAATAATGTAAATTTGTTTCAAAATATATATACGAATTCACATAAAATAACGTAGATTTCTATAAAAATACATATACAATATACACATAATATTAAGTAAATACGTATAAAAAATGTATACAAAATACACATAAAATAATGTAAATTCGTATAAATGTAAATAAACAATATACCAATAAAAGAATGTGTATTTGTATAAATATAAATATACAAAATGCACATAAAATAACGTAAATTTATATGAATCTATATACATAAAATAATGCGAATTTCTAAAAATATATGTACAAAAATGAACACAAAATAAATTTGCATAAAAATATATATACAAAACACACTTTAGATAATGTAAATGAGTATAAAAATATGTATACAAAACACCTATGAAATAATCTAAATTCGTATCGAATTAAATTAAGAAAATATCAATAAAATAATGTAATTTTGGATGAAAATATATATACAAAATACACATAAAACTACCTAAATACAAATACAAATATACACAAAATAATTTAAAATTGAATGAAATAAATATACAAAATAAACATAAAATAAGGTAAATTTGTAATGAAATATATGAAAAAATACACATAAAATAATATAAATTTGTATGAAAATATATAAACAAATACACATTAAATAACATGAATTTGTATAAAATTTGTATCAAAATATATACTTATACACACAATAAAATAACGTAATTTTTCTATGAAAATATATATACAAAATACACATAAAATAATTTAAATACGTAGAAAAATATATATACAAAAAAAGACATAAAATAATGTAAATTTGTATGAAAATATATAAACAAATACACATAAAATAATGTAAATTTGGATAAAATATATATACAAAATGAACATTAAATAATGTAAATATGTATAAAAAAATATACAAAATACACATAGAATAATGTTAAATCGTATCAAAATAAATTACGAGAATATCAATAAAATAATGTAAATTTGTATGAAAATAAAGATGCAAAATATCCATATAATAACGCATATTTGCATAAAAATATATATACAAAAATACATATAAAATAGTTAAATTTGTATTAAAATAAATATACAAAATGCACGTACAATAAAGTAAATTGGTATTGAAATAGATATGCAAAATACACATCAATAATGTAAATTTGTATCAAAATATATATACGAATACTCATAAAATAGAGTAAATTTCTATAAAAATATACATATAAAATAGATATACAAAATACACATATAACTACTTAAATTTGTATTTAAATACATGTACAAAAAAACACATAAAATAATGTAGATTTGTATGAAATGAAAACAAATACATTTTTTATAAAATATATATACAAAATACACATAGAATAATGTACGTAAAATCATTTTAAAATAAATACACAGAATATCAATAAAATAATGTAAATTTGTATGAAAATAAAGATGCAAAATACCCATAAAATAAAGCATATTTTTATAAAAATACATATACAAAAATACACATAAATTAATCAAATTTGTATTAAAATTAATATACAAAATGCACATACAATAAGGTAAATTAGTATTGAAAAAATATGCAAAATACACATAAAACAATGTGAATTTGTTTCAAAATATATAAACAATACAATAAGGTAAATTTGTATTGAAAAAATATGCAAAATACACATAAAACAATGTAAATTTGTCTCAAAATATATATACGAATACACATAAAATAACAAAGATTTCTATAGAAATATATATACAAAATACACTTGAAATAATGTAAATACGTATAAAAATATATATAAAAAATACACATTAAATAATGTTAATTCGTGTCAAAATAAATAAACAAAATATCATGAAAAGAATGTGTATTTGTATGAAAATAGATATACAAAATACACATAAAATAACTTAAATTTGTATAAAACTATATACAAAAATACACAAAAATAATTTAAACTTGTATGAAAATAAATGTACAAAAAACATATAAAAATAGGTAAATTTGTATTGAAATACATATACAAAATACACATAAAATAATGTAAATTTGAATGAAAATATATAAACATAGACTTAAAATAACGTAAATTTGTATCAAATATATATACAAAAAAAAATTAAATAATGTAAATATATTTAAAAAAATATATACAAAACACAAATAAAATAATGTAAAATCATATCAAAATAAATACAGAAAATATTAAAAAAATAATGTAAATTTGTATGAAAATTAAGATGCAAAATACCCATAAAATAACGCATTTTTTATAAAAATATATATACGAAAAAACATAAAATATTTGATTTTGTATTAAAATAAATAGATATACAAAATACACATAAAATAAGCTAAATTTGAATTGAAATATATATACAAAATACATAAAATAATGTAAATTTGTATCAAAATACCTATACAAATACACATATAATAACGTAAATTTGTATAAAAATATATAAACAAAATAGTAGTAGGCATCCGTCGGTCTCGGGAGACCATGGAGTTGCGCTCCAGTTGAAGACTCAGGTACAGCGTCGGGTGTGGCTGGACAGGCCAATACGAGAGTGGCAATCCCTCCCACACTGATCACAGGTGAAGATAGAGGCTGGTTGGTCTGCCGGGTTTTGGGCCTTTCTTCTTTGTCTCTTTGCCTCAGACTGCTGGGCGAGGGTCTCCTCAAACACATGGAGGCCTTGTTGAATTGCTTGCCGCCAGGCGGATCGCTCTGAGGCTGTATCTTCCCATGAGTCGGTGTTGATGTGTAGGGCTTTCAGGTCCCTCTTGCATACGTCCTTGTATCGCAGTTTTGGCCTGCCAGTTGGGCGTGTCCCCTCCGTCAGCTCTCCATAAAGGAGGTCTTTGGGGATCCGACCATCGTCCATGCGGACAACATGGCCATGCCAGCGCATGCGTCTCTGCTTGAGCAAAGTGAACATGCTGGTCATCCCAGCTCTCTCCAGGACAGTGTTGTTTGTGATTTTATCCTGCCAGGTAATGTTCAGGATGCGTCGCAGGCAGCGCATGTGGAGCGAGTTGAGTTTTCGTTCTTGGCGAGCTCGAAGGGTCCACGACTCGCTGCCGTACAGGAGTGTGCTTACGACGCAGGCTCTGTAGACCTGGATCTTTGTGTGTTCGGACAACTTGTTGTTTGACCACACTCTCTTGGTAAGTCGGGACATGGTGGTAGCTGCCTTACCGATCCGTCTGTTCAGCTCCGCATCGAGAGAGAGAGAGTCTGAGATGGTGGAACCCAGGTACACAAAATCATGGACAACATCAAGCCGGTGATCAGCGATTCTGATGTCGGGTGGCTGATCCACGTCTTGACCCATGACCTGTGTCTTCTTCAGACTGATGGTGAGTCCGAAATCATCGCAAGCTTCATTGAAACGAATCATGAGTTGCTGGAGGCCTTCAGCTGAGTGGGCTGTAACTGCTGCATCATCTGCGAAGAGGAAGTCGCGCACACAAAATACACATTAAATAATGTAAATACGTATAAAAAAGATGTAAAAAATACACAAATAATAATGTAATTCGTATCAAAATAAATAGACAAAATAAAAATAAAATAATGTAAATTTCTATGAGAAAACATATACAAAATACACATAAATAACGAAAATATCAATAAAAATATATATAATATAATATATTTTTATACATATTTAAAATATTTAATGTATATTTTGTATATATATATTTTATCCAAATTTACGTGATTTTATATGTATTTGTTTATATATTTTCATACAAATCTACATTATTTTATGTGAGTTTTGTATATGTATTTCAATACAAATTTTGCATATACAAAATATACAAAATGCACATAAAACAATGTATATTTGTTTCAAAATATATATACGAATACACATAAAATAACGTATATTTCTATAGAAATATATATACAAAATACACATGAAATGACGTAAATACGTATAAAAATATATATACACAATACACATTAAATAATGTAAATTCGCATCAAAATAAATAAACAAAATATCAATAAAAGAATGTGTATTTGTATGAAAATAGATATACAAAATACACATAAAATATTGTAAATTTGTATAAAACTCTATTAAAAAAATACACAAAAATAATTTAAATTTGTATAAAAATATATATACAAAATACCCATAAAACTAGTTAAATTTCTATTGAAATACATATACAAAATACACATAAAATACTGTAAATTTGAATGAAAATATAAACAAATACACTTAAAATAACGTAAATTTATATGAAATATATATAGAAAATACACATTAAATAATGTAAATATGTATAAAAAAATATATACAAAACACAAATAGAATAATGTAAAATAGTATCAAAATAAATACACAGAATATTAATAAAATAATGTATATTTGTATGAAAATAAAGATGCAAAATACCCATAAAACAACGCATTTTTTATGAAAATATATATACCAAAATACACAAAATATTTAAATTTGTACAATAAATATACAAAATGCACGTACAATAAGGTAAATTTGTGAAATAGATATGCAAAATACACATAAAACAATGTAAATTTGTTTCAAAATATATATACGAATACACAAAATAACGTAGATTTCTATAAAAATATATATACAAAATACACATAAAATGAAGTAAATACGTATAAGAAAATGTATACAAAATTTACATAAAATAATGTAAATTCGTATCAAAATAAATAAACTAAATGCCAATAAAAGAATGTTTACTTGTATAAATATAAATATACAAAATACACATAAAATAACTTAAATTGTATAAAACTATATACAAAAATAAACAAAAATAATTAAATTTGTATGAAAATAGATATACAAAAGACACATAAAATAAGCTAAATTTGAATTGAAATAAATATAGAAAATACATAAAATAATGTAAATTTGTATCAAAATATATATTCAAATACACATATATTAAAATTAATATACAAAATGCGTATATAATAAGGTAAATTTGTATTGAAAAAATATGCAACATACACGTTTACTCATACAAATTTATATTATTTTATTGGTATTTTGTTTATTTATTTTGATACAAATTACATGATTATATGTGTATTTTGTACATATTTCTTTATACGTATTTACATTATTTAATGTGTATTTTGTTTATATATTTTCATACAAATTTACGTTATTATATGTGTATTTGTATAAATATTTTGATACAAATTTACTTTATTTCATGTATTTTGTATATATATTTCAATTCAAATTTAGTTTATTTTGCGTGTATTTTGTATATATTTTCATACAAATTTAATTACTTCTGTGTATTTCTGTATATAGTTTTATATAAATATACGTCATTTTATGTGTATTTTGTATATTTATATTTATACAAATACGCATTCTTTTATTGGTATTTTGTTTATTTATTTTGATACGAATTTACATTATTTTATGTGTATTTTGTATACATTTTTTTATACGTATTTACTTCATTTTAAGTGTATTTTGTATATATATTTTTATAGAAATCTAAGTTATTTTATGTGTATTCGTATATATATTTTGAAACAAATTTACATTTTTTTATATGTATTTTGCATATCTATTTCAATACAGATTTACCTTATTGTATGTGTTTTTTGTATATTTATTTTAATACAAATTTAATTTTTTGATGTGTATTTTGCTATATATATTTTTATAAATAAAAAAAATGCGTTATTTTATGGGTATTTTGCTTCTTTATTTTCATACAAATTTTCATTATTTTATTAATATTCTGTGTATTTATTTTGATACGATTTTACATTATTCTATTTGTGTTTTGTACATATTTCTTTTATACAAATTTATGTTATTTTAAGTGTATTTGTTTATGTATTTTCATTCAAATTTACATTATTTTATGTGTATTTTGTGTATGTATTTCAATACAAATTTATAAATATATAAACAAATACACTTAAAATAACGTAAATTTGTATAAAATATATATAAAAAATACACATTAAAAATGTAAATATGTATAAAAAAATATATACAAAACACAAATAGAATAATATAAAATCGTATCAAAATAAATACACAGAATATTAATAAAATAATGTAAATTTGTATGAAAATTAAGATGCAAAACACCCATAAAATAACGCATTTTTTAAAAAAATATTTATACCAAGACAAACATTTTTTTTTTTTTTTTTTTTTTTTTACGTCGCGGCCTATAGCGCCGGTAGGCTTTTTTTCCCGTTGGGGCTTGATGGTCGGCCCAAGGCTTCTTCCCGGTGGGTCCTGATGGTCGGCCCAGCCCGTTCTGGCGCAGGCGAGTGTTTATAGTGGCATACCAATACACATAGTGGTATACTAATACACATAAAATAACGTAGATTTCTATAAAAATATATATACAAAATACACATAAAATGAAGTAAATACGTATAAAAAAATGTATACAAAATACACATAAAATAATGTAAATTCGTTTCAAAATAAATATACAAAATACCAATAAAAGAATGTATATTTGTATGAATATAAATATACAAAATACACATAAAATAACGTAAATTTATATAAAACTATATACAAAAATAAACAGAAATATTTTAATTTGTATGAAAATAGATATACAAAATAAGGTAAATTCGTTTGAAATTCAATAAACAAAATTCAGATAAAAGAAAGTATATTTGTAGAATAAATAAATATACAAAATACACATAAAATAACGAAAATTTGTTTGAAAATATATAAAAAAATAAACAAAAATAATTTCAATTTGTATGGAAATTAATATACAAAATACACATGTATTTTTTATATCTATTTTCACACAAATTTAATTACTTTTGTGTATTATTGCATATAGTTTTTATATAAATTTACGTTATTTTATTTGTATTTTGTATATTTTGTATAGTTATAAAATAACGCATTTTTATTTATTTATAAAAATATATACCAAAATACACATAAAAAAAATAAATTTGAATTAAAACAAATATACAAAAAACACATACAATAAGGTAAATTTGTATTGAAATAGATATGCAAAATACATATAAAACAATGTAAATTTGTTTCAAAATATTTATACGAATACACATAAAATAACGTAGATTTCTATAAAAATATATATACAAAATACACATAAAATGAAGTAAATACGTATAAAAAAATGTATACAAAATACAGATAAAATAATGTAAGTTCGTATCAAAATAAATAAACAAAATACCAATAAAAGAATGTGTATTTGTATAAATACACATTCTATATACAAAATACACATAAAATAACGTAAATTTATATAAAACTATACAAAAATACACAGAAGTAATTAAATTTGTATGAAAATATATACAAAATACACACGAAATAAGCTAAATTTGAATTGAAATATATATACAAAATACATGAAATAAAGTAAATATGTATCAAAATATTTATACAAATACACATATAATAACGTAAATTTGTATGAAAATATATAAACAAAATACACATTAAATAATGTAAATACGTATAAAAAAATATGTACAAAATACACATATAATCATGTAATTCGTATTAAAATAAATAAACAAAATAACAATAAAATAATATAAATTTGTATGAGTAAACGTGTATGTTGCATATTTTTTCAATACAAATTTACCTTATTATATACGCATTTTGTATATTAATTTTAATACAAATTTAATTATTCGATGTGTATTTTTGTATCTGTATTTGTATAAACATATGCTTTATTTTTTGGGTATTTTGCATCTTTATTTTCATACAAATTTACATTATTTTATTGATATTCTGCTCATTCATTTTGATACGAATTGACATTATTCTATGTGTATTTTGTATATATTTTTTTATACAAATTTACGTTATTTTATGTTTAAAAATATGTACAAAATACACATATAATCATGTAATTCGTATCAAAATAAATAAACAAAATACCAATAAAATAATATAACTTTGTATGAGTAAACGTGTATGTTGCATATTTTTTCAATACAAATTTACCTTATTATATACGCATTTTGTGTATTAATTTTAATACAAATTTAATTATTCGATGTGTATTTTTGTATCTGTATTTTTATAAACATATGCTTTATTTTTTGGGTATTTTGCATCTTTATTTTCATACAAATTTACATTATTTTATTGATATTCAGCTCATTCATTTTGATACGAATTGACATTATTCTATGTGTATTTTGTATATATTTTTCATACAAATTTACGTTATTTTATGTGTATTTGTTTATATATTTTGACACAAATTTACAATATTTTATGGGTATTTTGTATATACATTTCAAAAGAAATTTACCTAGTTTTATGTGTATTTTGTATATCTATTTTCATACAAACTCAAATTATTTCTATGTATTTTTGTATATATTTTAATACAAATTTTAGTTATGTTATGTGTATTTTGTAAATTTATTTTCATTCAAATATATATTATTTTATTGGTGTTTTGTTGATTTATATTGATACGAATTTACATTATTTTATATGTACTTTGTATATATATATTTATACGCTTTTACATTATTTAATATTTATTTTAAATATATATTTTTATACAAATTCATGGTATTTTATGTGTATTTGTATATATATTTTTATATAAATTTACATTATTTTAAGTGTATTTTGTACATATATTTTTTTACAAATCTACCTTATTTTATGTTTATTTTGAAAGTGTATTTTGTATATTTATATTTATCCAAATACACATTCTTTAATTGGAATTTTGTTTATTTATTTTAATTCGAATTTACATTATTTTATGTGTATTTTGTATATATTTTTTTATACGTATTTACTTAATTTTAAGTGTATTTTGTATACATATTTTTATAGAAATATACGTTTTTTTATTTGTATTCGTATATATATTTTGAAACAAATTTACATTGTTTTATATGTATTTTTGCATATCTCTTTCAATACAAATTTACCTTATTTTATGTGCATTTTGTATATTTATTTCAATACAAATTTAAATATTTTATGTGTATTTTGGTATATATATTTTTATAAGAAATGCTGTATTTTATGGGAATTTTGCATCTTTATTTTCATACAAATTTACATTATTTTATTAATATTCGGTGTATTTATTTTGATACGATGTTACATTATTCTATTTGTTTTTTGTATATACTTTTTTATACATATTTACATTATTTAATGTGTATCTTGCATATATATTTTATACAAATTTATTATATATTATCTATTTTCATACCAATACACATTCTTTTCATGATATTTTGTTTATTTATTTTGACACGAATTTACATTATTTGATATGTATTTTGTATATATATTTTTATACGTATTTTTAAATATCTCTTTCAATACAAATTTACCTTACTGTATATGCATTTTGTATATTTATTTCAATACAAATTTAAATATTTTATGTGTATTTTGGTAAATATATTTTTATAAAAAATGCGATAATTTTTATGAATTTTGTATCTTTATTTTCATACAAATTTACATTATTTTATTGATATTCTGTGTATTTATTTTGATACGATTTTACATTATTCTATTTGTTTTTTGTATATATATTTTATACACATTTACATTATTTAAAGTGTATCTTGCATATATATTTTATACAAATTTACGTTATTTTAAGTGTATTTGTTTATATATTTTCATTCAAATTTACATTATTTGATGTGTATTTTGTATATTTATTTCAATACAAATTTACCTAATTTTATGTGTATTTTGTATATTTCTTTTCAAACAAATTTAAATTATTTTTGTGTATTTTGTATATAGTTTTATACAAATTTAGGTTATTTTATGTACGCATTTACATTATTTAGTGTGTGTTTTGTATATATATTTTTTTGCAAATTTACTTTATTTTATGTGCATTTTTGTACATATATTTTCATAGAAATTTGCGTTATTTGTATATGTTTTCTCATACAAATTTACATTATTTTATTGCTATTTTGTTTATTTATTTTGATACGAATTACATGATTATATGTGTATTTTGTACATATTTTTTATACGTATTTACATTACTTAATGTGTATTTTGTTTATATATTTTTAAACAAATCTACGTTATTATATGTATTTGTATAAATATTTTGATACAGATTTACATTATTTTATGTATTTTGTATGTACATTTCAATTCAAATTTAGCTTATTTTAGCTGTATTTTGTATATATATTTTCATACAAATTTAATTACTTCTGTGTATTTTTGTATACAGTTTTATACAAATTTACGATATTTTATGTGTATTTTGTATATTTATATTTTACAAATACACATTTTTTTATACGTATTTACTTAATTTTATGTGTATTTTGTATATACATTTTATAGAAATCTACGTTTTTTTATTTGTATTCGTATATATATTTTGAAACAAATTTACATTGTTTTATATGTATTTTTGCATATCTCTTTCAATACAAATTTACCTTATTGTATGTGCATTTTGTATATTTATTTAAATACAAATTTAAATATTTTATGTGTATTTTGGTATATATATTTTATAAGAAATGCGCTATTTTATGGGAATTTTGCATCTTTATTTTCATACAAATTTACATTATTTTATTAATATTCGGTGTATTTATTTTGATACGAATTTACATTATTCTATTTGTTTTTTGTATATACTTTTTTATACATATTTACATTATTTAATGAGTATCTTGCATATATATTTTATACAAATTTATTATCTATTATCTATTTTTATACAAATACACATTCTTTTCATGATATTTTGTTTATTTATTTTGACACGAATTTACATTATTTGATATGTATTTTGTATATATATTTTTATACGTATTTACATAATTTCATATGTATTTTGTATATATATTTCTATAGAAATCTACTTTATTTTATGTGTATTCGTATATATATTTTGAAACAAATTTACATTGTTTTATATTTATTTTTGAATATCTCTTTTAATACAAATTTACCTTGCTGTATATGCATTTTGTATATTTATTTCAATACAAATTTAAATATTTTATGTGTATTTTGGTATATATATTTTTATAAAAAATGCGATATTTTTTGGGAATTTTGCATCTTTATTTTCATACAAATTTACATTATTATATTGATATTCTGGGTATTTATTTTGATACGATTTTACATTATTCTATTTGTTTTTTTTGTATATTTTTTTTACACACTTTTACATTATTTAATGTGTATCTTGCTTATATATTTTATACAAATTTACGTTATTTTAAGTGTATTTGTTTTTATATTTTCATTCAAATTTACATTTATTTTAATTCGAAAATACATTATTTTATGTGTATTTTGTATACATTTTTTTATACGTATTTACTTAATTTTATGTGTATTTTGTATATATATTTTTATAGAAATCTACGTTTTTTTATTTGTATTCGTATATATATTTTGAAACAAATTTACATTGTTTTATATGTATTTTTGCATATCTCTTTCAATACAAATTTACCTTATTGTATGTGCATTTTGTATATTTATTTCAATGCAAATTTAAATATTTTATGTGTATTTTGGTATATATATTTTTATAAGAAATGCGCTATTTTATGGGAATTTTGCATCTTTATTTTCATACAAATTTACATTATTTTATTAATATTCGGTGTATTTATTTTGATACGATGTTACATTATTCTATTTGTTTTTTATATATACTTTTTTATACATATTTACATTATTTAATGTGTATCTTGCATATATATTTTATACAGATTTATTATCTATTATCTATTTTCATACAAATACACATTCTTTTCATGATATTTTGTTTATTTATTTTGACACGAATTTACATTATTTGATATGTATTTTGTATATATATTTTTATACGTATTTACATAATTTCATATGTATTTTGTATATATATTTCTATAGAAATCTACTTTATTTTATGTGTATTCGTATATATATTTTGAAACAAATTTACATTGTTTTATATGTATTTTTGAATATCTCTTTCAATACAAATTTACCTTACTGTATATGCATTTTGTATATTTTTTTCAATACAAATTTAAATATTTTATGTGTATTTTGGTAAATATATTTTTATAAAAACTGCGATAATTTTAGGGAATTTTGTATCTTTATTTTCATACAAATTTACATTATTTTATTGATATTCTGTGTATTTATTTTGATACGATTTGACATTATTCTATTTGTTTTTTGTATATATATTTTTTATACACATTTACATTATTTAATGTGTATCTTGCATATATATTTTATACAAATTTACGTTATTTTAAGTGTATTTGTTGATATATTTTCATTCAAATTTACATTATTTGATGTGTATTTTGTGTATGTATTTCAATACAAATTTACCTAATTTTATGTGTATTTTGTATATTTCTTTTCAAACAAATTTAATTTATTTTATGTGTATTTTTGTATATTGTTTTATACAAATTTAGGTTATTTTATGTACGCATTTACATTATTTAGTGCATGTTTTGTATATATATTTTTTTGCAAATTTACTTTATTTTATGTGCATTTTTGTACATATATTTTTATAGAAATTTGCGTTATTTGTATATGTTTTCTCATACAAATTTACATTATTTTATTGCTATTTTGTTTATTTATTTTGATACGAGTTACATGATTATATGTGTATTTTGTACATATTTTTTTATACGTATTTACATTACTTAATGTGTATTTTGTTTATATATTTTTAAACAAATCTACGTTATTATATGTATTTGTATAAATATTTTGATACAGATTTACATTATTTTATGTATTTTGTATGTACATTTCAATTCAAATTTAGCTTAATTTAGCTGTATTTTGTATATATATTTTCATACAAATTTAATTACTTCTGTGTATTTTTGTATATAGTTTTATACAAATCTACGATATTTTATGTGTATTTTGTATATTTATATTTTTACAAATACACATTCTTTTACTGGTATTTTGTTTATTTATTTTGATTTTTATGTATTTTTTGTATTCATTTTTTTATACGTATTTACTTCATTTTATGTGTATTTTGTACATATTTTTATAGAAATCTACGTTATTTTATGTGTATTCGTATATATATTTTGAAACAAATTTACATTGCTTTATATGTATTTTGCATATCTATTTCAATACAAATTTGCAAATTTACTTTATTTTATGTGCATTTGTATATGTTTTCTCATACAAATTTACATTATTTTATTGCTATTTTGTTTATTTATTTTGATACAAATGAAAATAGATATACAAAATATTCATAAAATAAACTAAATTTGTATTGAAATATATACAAAATACATAAAATAATGTTAATTTGTATCAAAATATTTTAACAGATGCGCATAAAATAACGTAAATTTGTTTTAAAATATACAAAATACACATTAAATAATGTAAATATGTATAAAAAAATATATACAAAACACAAATAGAATAATATAAAATCGTATCAAAATAAATACACAGAATATTAATAAAACAATGTAAATTTGTATGAAAATAAAGATGCAAAATACCCATTAAATAACGCATTTTTTATAAAAATATATATACCAAAATACACATGAAAAAATTAATTTGTATTAAAATAAATATACAAAATACACATACAATAAGGTAAATCTGTATTGAAATAGATATGCAAAATACATATAAAACAATGTAAATTTGTTTCAAAATATATATACGAATACACATAAAATAACGTAGATTTGTATAAAAATATATATACAAAATACACATAAAATGAAGTAAATACGTATAAGAAAATGTATACAAAATACACATAAAATAATGTAAATTCGTATCAAAATAAATAAACAAAATTTCAATAAAAGAATGTGTATTTGTATAAATATAAATATACAAAATACACATAAAATAACGTAAATTTGTATAAAACTATATACAAAAATACACAGAAGTAATTAAATTCGTATGAAAATAGATATACAAAATACAGATAAAATAAGCTAAATTTGAATTGAAATGTATATACAAAATACATAAAATAATGTAGATTTGTATCAAAATATTTATAAAAATACCCATAAAATAACGCATTTTTTTTTATTTATAAAAATATATATACCAAAATACACATCAAAAAATTAAATTTGTATTAAAATAAATATACAAAAAACACATTCAATAAGGTATATTTGTATTGAAATAGATATGCAAAATACATATAAAACAATGTAAATTTTTTTCAAAATATATATACGAATACACATAAAATAACGTAGATTTCTATAAAAATATATATACAAAATACACATAAAATGAAGTAAATACGTATAAAAAAATGTAAACAAAATACACGTAAAATAATGTAAATTCGTATCAAAATAAATATACAAAATACCAATAAAAGAATGTGTATCTAAATAAATATAAATATACAAAATACACATAAAATAACGTAATTTTATATAAAACTATATACAAAAATACACAGAAGTATTTTAATTTGTATGAAAATAGATATACAAAATAAGGTAAATTCGTTACAAATTCAATAAACAAAATTCAGATATAAGAACGTATATTTGTAGAAAAAATAAATATACAAAATACACATTAAATAACGAAAATTTGTATGAAAATATATAAAAAATTAAATAAAAATAATTTCAATTTGTATGAAAATAAATATATAAAATACGCATGTATTTTGTATATCTATTTTCACACAAATTTAATTACTTTTGTGTATTTATGCATATAGTTTTATATAAATTTACGTTATTTTATTTGTATTTTGTAAATTTATATATATATACAATACACTTTCTTTTATTAGTATTTTGTTTATTTATTTTGATACAAGTTTACATTATTTTATGTGTATTTTGTATACCTTTTTTTATACGTATTTACTTCATTTTATGTGTATTTTGTATATTTATTTTCATAGAAATCTACGTTATTTTATGTGTATTCGTATATATATTTTTAAAAAATTTACATGGTTTTATATGTATTTTGCATATCTATTTCAATACAAATTTACCTTATTGTATGTGCATTTTGTATATTTATTTTAATACAAATTCAAATATTTTATGTGTGTCTTGGTATAAATATTTTTAGAAAAAATGCGTTATTTTATGGGTATTTTGCATCTTAATTTTCATACAAATTTACATTATTTTATTAATATTCTGTGTATTTATTTTGATACGATTTTATATTATTCTATTTGTGTTTTGTATATATTCTTTTATACATATTTACATTATTTAATGTGTATTTTTTATATATATTTTATACAAATTTACGTTATTTTAAGTGTATTTGTTTATATATTTTCATTCAAATTTACATTATTTTATGTGTATTTTGTAAATGTATTTCAATACAAATTTACCTAATTTTATGTGTATTTTGTATATTTATTTTCATACAAATTAAAATTATTTTTGTGTATTTTTGTATATAGTTTTATACAAATTTAGGTGATTTTATGTGTATATTGTATATCTATTTTCATACAAACACATTCTCTGATAGATATTTTGTTTATTTACTGTGCCGCGAGTTTAAACTATATATTGTGTATATTATATATATATATATATATATATATATATATATATATATATATATATATATATATATATATATATATATATATGTATATATATATATATATATATATATATATATATATATATATATATATATATATATATATATATATATATATATATATATATATATATATATATATATATATATATATATATATATATATATATATATATATATATATATATATATATATATATATATATATATTTTATTTTTTTATTCGTGTTTACATCATTTGATGTGTATTTTGTATATATATTTCTATAGAAATCTACGTTGATTTATGAGTATTCGAATATAGATTTTGAAAAAAATTTACACTGTTTTATGTGTATTTTGCATATTTTTTCAATACAAATTTACCTTATTGTATATGCATTTTGTATATTATTTTAATACAAATTTAATTATGCTATGTGTATTTTTGTATATGTATTTTTATAAAAATATGCTTTATTTTATGGGTATTTTGCATTTTTATTTTCATACAAATTTACATTATTTTATTTATATTGTTTTTTTTTTAAACAATTTTACATTATTCTATGTGTATTTTGTATATCTATTTTTATACGTATTTACTTAATTTTATGTGTATTTTGTATATATATTTTTATAGAAATCTACGTTATTTTATGTGTATTCGTATATATATTTTGAAACAAATTTACATTGTTTTATATGTATTTTTGCATATCTCTTTCAATACAAATTTACCTTATTGTATGTGCATTTTGTATATTTATTTCAATACAAATTTAAATATTTTATGTGTATTTTGGTATATATATTTTTATAAGAAATGCGCTATTTGATGGGAATTTTGCATCTTTATTTTCATACAAATTTACATTATTTTATTAATATTCGGTGTATTTATTTTGATACGATTTCACATTATTCAATTTTTTTTTGTATATATTTTTATTATAAATATTTACATTATTTAATGTGTATCTTGCATCTTTTATCGTAATTTTGTTTATTTATTTTTATACGAATTTACATTATTTTAGGTGTATTTGATATGTATATTTTTATACTTATTTAGATCATTTTATTTGTGTTTTGAATATATATTTTCATAGAAATTTACTCTATTTTATCGGTATTCGTATATATATTTTGATACAAATTTACATTATTTATGTTTATTTAGCATATCTATTTCAATACAAATTTACCATATTGTATGTGTATTTTGTATATTTATTTTAATACAAATTTAATTATTTTATGTGTATTTTTGTAAAAATATGCGTTATTATTTGGGTATTTTGCATCTTTATTTTCATACAAATTTACATTATTTTATTGATATTCTGTTTATTTATTTTGATACGATTTTACATTATTCTATGTGTATTTTGTATATATATTTTTATACACATTTACATTATTTAATGTATATTTTGTATATATATTTTATATAAATTTACGCTATTTTATGTGTATTTGTTTATATATTTTCATACAAATTTACAATATTTTATGTGTAATTTGTATATGTATTTCAATACAGATTTGCCTAATTTTATGTGTATTTTGCATATCTATTTTCAAACAAATTTAAACTATTTTTATGTATTTTTTATATATTTTTATTCAAATTTTAGTTATTTTATTTGTATTTTGTATTTATATTTTCCTACAAATATACATTCTTTTAGTGGAATTTTGTTCATTTATTTTCATAAGAATTTACATAATTTTATGTGTATTTTGTATATATATTTTTCTACGTATTTACATTATTTTATGTGTATTTTTTATATACATTTTCATAAAAAATGACGTTATGTTATTGTGTGTATTCGTATATGATTTGATACAAATTTACATTATTTTATGTTTATTTTGCATATCTATTTCAATATAGATTTACCTTATTGTATGTGTATTTTGTATATTTATTTTAATACAAATTTAATTATTTTATGTGTACTTTGTATACATTTTCTTATACGTATTTACTTCATTTAATGTGTATTTTGTATATATATTTTTATAGTAATCTACGTTATTTTATGTGTATTGGTATATATATTTTGAAGCAAATTTATATTGTTTTATATGTATTTAGCATATCTATTTCAATATAAATCTACCTTATTGTATGTGCATTTTGTATATTTATTGTAATACAAATTTTAAAATTTTATTATTTTGGTATATATATTTTTATAAAAAGAGTTTTATATAAATTTAAAATATTTTATGTGTATTTTGTATATCTATTTTCATACAAATACACATTTTTTATTGATATTTTGTTTATTTATTTTGACGCGAATTCACATTATTTAATGTGTATTGTGTATATATATTTTTATACGTATTTACGTCATTTCATGTGTATTTTGTATATATATTTCTATAGAAATATATGTTATTTTATATGTATTCGTATATATATTTTGAAACAAATATACATTGTTTTATGTGCATTTTGCATATTTTTTCAATATAAATTTACCTTATTGTACGTGCATTTCGTATATTAATTTTAATACAAATTTAATTATTCTATATGTATTTTTGTATATGTATTTTCATAAAAAAATGCTTTATTTTATGGGTATTTTGCATCTTTATTTTCATACAAATTTACATTATTTTATTGATATTCTGTGTATTTATTTTGATACGATTTTACATTATTCTATGTATATTTTGTATATATATTTCATACAAATGAACGTTATTTTATGTGAATTTGTTTTCATTTCATACAAATTTACATTATTTTATGTGTATTTTGTACATGTATTTAAATACAAATTTAACTAATTATATGTGTATTATGTATATCTATTTTCATACAAATTGAAATTAATTTTGTGTATTTTAGTATATATTTTTATTCAAATTTTCGTAATTTTATGTGAATTTTGTATATTTATTTTCCTACAAATATACGTTCTTTTATCGGAATTTTGTTTATTTATTTTGATACGAGTTTTCATTATTTTAGGTGTGTTTGATATATATATTTTTATACTTATTTACATAATTTTATATGTATTTTGAATATATATTTTCATAGAAATTTACTCTATTTTATGTGTATTCGTATACATATTTTGATACAAATTTACATTATTTATGTGTATTTCGCATATCTATTTCAATACAAATTTTCTTTATTGTATGTGCCTTTTGTATATTTATTTTGATACAAATTTAATTATTTTATGTGTATTTTTGTATATATATTTTTAAACAAATATGCGTTATTATATGGGTATTTTGCGTCTTTATTTTCATACAAATTTACATTATTTTATTGATTGTCTGTTTATTTATTTTGATACGATTTTACGTTATTCTGTGTATTTTGTATATATATTTTTAGACATATTTACATTATTTAATGTATATTTTGTACATATATTTTATGGAAATTTACGTTATCTTATGTGTATTTGTTTATATATTTTCATACAAATTTACATTATTTTATGTGTATTTTGTATATGTATTTCAATAAAAATTTGCCTAATTTCATTTGTATTTTGCATATCTATTTTCAAACAAATTTAAATTATTTTTGTGTATTTTTGTATTATTTTATACAATTTTTTTTTATTTTATTTGTATTTTGTATATATATTTTCCTACACATATACATTCTTTTAGAGGAAATTTTGTTTATTTATTTTGATACGAATTTATATTATTTTATGTGTATTTTGTATATATATTTTTCTATGTATTTACATTATTTTATGTGTATTTTGTATATATATTTTTATAAAAATTTACGTAATTTTATTGTGTGTATTCGTATATATTTTGATAAAAATTTTCATTATTTTATGTGTTTTTTGCATATCTATTTCATAAAAATCTACCTTATTGTATGTGTATTTTGTATATTTATTTTAATACAAATTTAATTATTTTATATGTATTTTTGTATATATTTTTTTTTAAATATAAGATATTTTATGGGTAATTTGCATCTTTAATTATATAAATTTTTACATTACGTACATATCTTTTATACGTATTTACATTATTTAATGTGTATTTTGTTTATATATTTTTATACAAATTTACGTTATTATATGTGTATTTGAATATATATTTTGATGCAAATTTACATTATTTTATGTATTTTCTATATTTATTTCAATTCAAATTTAGCTTATTTTATGTCTTTTGTATATCTATTTTCATACAAATTTAATTATTTTTGATTATTTTTGTATATAGTTTATACAATTTTACGTTATTTTATGTGTATTTTGTATATTTATATTTATACAAGTAAACATTCTTTTATTGGCATTTAGTTTATTCATTTTGATACGAATTTACATTATTTTATGTGTATTTTGTATACATTTTCTTATACGTATTTACTTCATTTTATGTGTATTTTGTATATATATTTTATAGAAATCTACGTTATTTTATGAGTATTCGTATGTATATTTTGAAACAAATTTACATTGTTTTATATGTATTTTGCATATCTATTTCAATACAAATTTACCTTATTGTATGTGCATTTTGTATATTTATTGTAACACAAATTTAAATATTTTATGTGCATTTTGGTATATATATTTTCATAAAAAATGCGTTGTTTTATGTGTATTTTGCATCTTTATTTTCATACAAATTTACATTATTTTATTAATATTCTGTGTATTTATTTTGATACTATTCTACATTATTCTATTTGTGTTTTGTATATATTTTTTTATACATATTTACATTATTTAATATATATTTTTTATATATATTTCATACAAATTTTCGTTAATTTAAGTGTATTTGTTTATATATTTTTATTCAAATTTACATTATTTTATGTGTATTTTGTATATGTATTTCAATAGAAATTTACCTAATTTCATGTGTATTTTGTATATATATTTTATACAAATTTAAATTATTTTTTGTGTATTTTTGTATAGAGTTTTATTCAAATTTACAATATTTTATGTGTATTTTGTATATCTATTTTCATACAAATACATTCTTTTATTGATATTTTGTTTATTTATTTTGATGCGAACTTACATTATTTAATGTGTATTGTGTATATATTTTTATACGTATTTACGTCATTTCATGTGTATTTTGTATATATATTTCTATAGAAATATACGTTATTTTATGTGTATTCGTATATATATTTTGAAACAAATATACATTGTTTTATGTGCATTTTGCATATTTTTTCAATACAAATTTACCTTATTGTACGTGCATTTTGTATATTAATTTTAATACAAATTTAGATATTCTATGTGTATTTTTGTATATGTATTTTTATAAAAATATGCTTTATTTTATGGGTATTTTGCATCTTTATTTTCATACAAAATTACATTATTTTATTGATATTCTGTGTATTTATTTTGATACGATTTTACATTATTCTATATATATTTTGTATATCTATTTTATACCAATGTACGTTATTTTATGTGAATTTGTTTTCTTTTCATACAAATTTACATTATTTTATGTGAATTTTGTACATGTATTTAAATACAAATTTAACTAATTATATGTGTATTTTGTATATCTATTTTCATACAAATTGAAATTAATTTTGTGTATTTTTGTATATATTTTTATTCAAATTTTCGTAATTTTATGTGTATTTTGTATATTTATTTTCCTAGAAATGTACTTTCTTTTATCGGAATTTTATTTATTTATTTTGATACGAATTTTCATTTTTTTTAGGTGTATTTGATATATATTTTTTTATACTTATTTACATAATTTTATATGTATTTTGAATATATATTTTCATAGAAATCTACTCTATATGTATATGTATAGAAAATACACATGAAATAATCTAAATTCGTATCGAAATAAATGAACAAAATACCGATAAAATAATGTAATTTTGAATGAAAATATATATAGAAAATACACATAAAATAACGTAAATACAAATAAATATGTACACATAAAATGATTTGAATTTGAATGAAAATAGATATAAAAATAAACTTAAAATAAGGCAAATTTATAATGAAATATATATACAAAATACACATAAAATAATGTAGATTTGTTTCAAAATATATATACGAATACTCATAAAATAACGTAGATTTCTATAGAAATATATATACAAAATATACATGAAATGTTGTAAATACGTATAAAAATATATATACTAAATACACATTAAATAATGTAAATTCGTGTCAAAATAAATAATTAAAATATCAATAAAAGAATGTGTATTTGAATGAAAATACATATACAAAATACACATAAAATAACGTAAATTTGTATAAAACTATATATAAAAATACACAAAAATAAGTTAAATTTGTATGAAAATAAATATACAAAATACACATAAAATTAGGTAAATTTGTAAAGAAATACATATACAAAATACACATAAAATAATGTAAATTTGAATGAAAATATATAAACAAATACACTTAAATTAACATAAATTTGTATAAAATATATATAAAAAATACTCATTAAATAAACAAAATACCAATAAAAGAATGTGTATTTGGATAAATATAAATATACAAAATACACATACAAAATAAACATAAAATAAGGTAGATTTGTAATAAAATATATGTACAAAATACACATACAATAATGTAAATTTATATGAAAATATATATACAAATACACATAAAATACCATGAATATGTATAAAAAATTATATTCAAAATAAATATTAAATAATGTAAGAGCGTGTAAAAATATATATACAAAGTACATATAAAATAAAAATTAAGATGCAAAATACCTATAAAATAACGCATTTTTTTTATAAAATTATTGATACCAAAATACACATAAAATATTTGAGCTTGTATTAAAATAAATATACAAAATGCACATACAATAAGGTAAATTTGTATTGAAATAGATATTGAAAATACATATAAAATAATGTAAATTTGTTTCAAAATAAATATACGAATACACATAAAATAACGTAGATTTCTATAAAAATACATATACAAAATACACATAATATTAAGTAAATACGTATAAAAAAATGTATACAAAATACACATAAAATCATGTAAACTCGTATAAATGTAAATAAACAATATACCAATAAAAGAATGTGTATTTGTATAAATATAAATATACAAAATGCACATAAAATAACGTAAATTTATATAAAATATATACATAAAATAACGCAAATTTCTATAAAAATATATGTACAAAAATGAACATTAGATAAATTTGCATAAAAATATATATACAAAACACACATTAGATAATATAAATGAGTATAAAAATATGTATACAAAATACCTATGAAATAATCTAAATTCGTATCGAATTAAATTAATAAAATACCAATAAAATAATGTAATTTTGGAAGAAAATATATATACAAAATACACATAAAATAACCTAAATACAAATACAAATATACACATAAAATAATTTAAAATTGAATGAAATAAATATACAAAATAAACATAAAATAAGGTAAATTTGTAATGAAATATATGAAAAAATACACATAAAATAATGTAAATTTGTATGAAAATATATATACAAATACATATTAAATAACATGAATTTGTATAAAATTTGTATCAAAATACATACTTATACACACAATAAAATAACGTAATTTTTTTATGAAAATGTATATACAAAATACACATAAAATAATTTAAATACGTAGAAAAATATATATACAAAAAACACATAAAATAGTGTAAATATGAATGAAAATATATAAACAAATACACATAAAATAATGTAAATTTGGATAAAAAAATATACAAAATTAACATTAAATAATGTAAATATATATATAAAAAAATATATACAAAAAACACATAGAATAATGTTAAATCGTATCAAAATAAATAAAGAGAATATCAATAAAATAATGTAAATTTGTATGAAAATAAAGATGCAAAATATCCATATAATAACGCATATTTGCATTAAAATATATATACAAAAATACATATAAAATAATTAAATTTGTATTAAAATAAATATACAAAATGCACGTACAATAAAGTAAATTTGTATTGAAATAGATATGCAAAATACACATTAAAAATGTAAATTTGTATCAAAATATATTTACGAATACTCATAAAATAGAGTGAATTTCTATGAAAATATACATACAAAATAGATATACAAAATACACATATAACTAGTTAAATTTGTATTTAAATACATGTACAAAAAACACATAAAATAATGTAGATTTGTATGAAATGAAAACAAATACATTTTATATAAAATATATATACAAAATACACATAGAATAATGTAAAATCATATCAAAATAAATACACAGAATATCAATAAGATAATGTAAATTTGTATGAAAATAAAGATGCAAAATACCCATAAAATAAAGCATATTTTTATAAAAATACATATACAAAAATACACATAGATTAATCAAATTTGTATTAAAATTAATATACAAAATGCACATACAATAAGGTAAATTTGTATTAAAAAAATATGCAAAATACACATAAAACAATGTAAATTTGTTTCAAAATATATATACGAATACACATAAAATAACGCAGATTTCTATAGAAATATATATACAAAATACACTTGAAATAATGTAAATACGTATAAAAAATATATATACAAAATACACATTAAATAATGTTAATTCGTGTCAAAATAAATAAACAAAATATCATGAAAAGAATGTGTATTTGTATGAAAATAGATATACAAAATACACATAAAATAACCTAGATTTGTATAAAACTATATACAAAAATACACAAAATAATTTAAACTTGTATGAAAATAAATATACAAAAACATATAAAAGTAGGTAAATTTGTATTGAAATACATATACAAAATACATAAAATAATGTAAATTTGAATGAAAATATATAAACATATAGACTTAAAATAACGTAAATTTGTATCAAATATATACAAAAACACATTAAATAATGTAAATATGTATAAAAAAATATATACAAAACACAAATAAAATAATGTAAAATCGTATCAAAATAAATACAGAAAATATTAATAAAATAATGTAAATTTGTATGAAAATTAAGATGCAAAATACCCATAAAATAATGCATTTTTTATAAAAATATATATACGAAAAAACATAAAATATTTGATTTTGTATTAAAATAAATAGATATACAAAATACTCATAAAATAAGCTAAATTTGAATTGAAATATATATACAAATACATAAAATAATGTAAATTTGTATCAAAATACTTATACAAATACACATATAATAACGTAAATTTGTATAAAATATATAAACAAAATACACATTAAATGTATATAAATGTATAAAAATGTACAAAATACAAATAATCATGTAATTGTATCAAATTAATAGACAAAATACCAATAAAAATAATGTAAATTTCTTTGAGAAAATATACAAAATACTTATAACGCAAATATATCAATAAAATATATATAATATAATATATTTTTATACATATTTAAAATATTTAATGTATATTTTGTATATATTTTATCCAAATTTACGTTTTTATGTATTTGTTTATATATTTTCATACAAATTTACATTATTTTATGTGAGTTTTGTATATGTATTTCAATAAATTTGCCTAACTTTATGTGTATTTTGCATATTTATTTTCAAACAAATTTAAATTATTTTTGTGTATTTTTGTATATATTTTATACAAATTTTAGTTATTTTATTTGTTTTTGTATATATATTTCCTACAAATATACATTCTTTTATTGGAATTTTGTGTATTTATTTTTTACGAATTTACATTATTTTATGTGTATTTTGTATATATTTTTTTATACGCAATTTTATACAAATTCATTATTTTATGTGTATTTGTATATATATTTTCATATAAATTTACATTATTTTATGTATTTTGTACATATATTTCATTACAAATTTACCTTATTTTATGTTTATTTGTATGTGTATTTTGTACATTTATATTTATTCAAATTTACATTATTTTATTGGTATTTGTTTATTTATTTTGTTTCAAATTTACATTATTTTATGTATTTTGTATATTTACATTTTTATATACGTATTTAAATTTTATGTGTATTTTGTATATATATTTTTATAGAAATCTACGTTATTTTATGTGTATTCGTACATATATTTTGAAACAAATTTACATTGTTTTATATGTACAATAAGGTAAATTTGTATTGGAATAAATATGCAAAATACATATAAAGCAATGTAAATTTGTTTCAAAATATGTATACGAATACACCTAAAATAACGTAGATTTCTATAAAAATATATATACAAAATACACATAAAATGAAGTAAATACGTATAAAAAATGTATACAAAATACACATAAAATAATGTAAACTCGTATCAAAATAAATAAACAAAATACCAATAAAAGAATGTGTATTTGTATAAATATAAATATACAAAATACACATAAAATAACGTATATTTATATAAAACTATATACAAAAATACACAGAAGTAATTAAATTTGTATGAAAATATATACAAAACACAGAGAAAATAAGCTAAATTTGAATTGAAATATATATACAAAATACATGAAATAAAGTAAATTGGTATCAAAATATTTATACAAATACACATATAATAACGTAAATTTGTATGAAAATATATAAACAAAATACACATTAAATAACGTAAATACGTATAAAAAAATGTGTACAAAATACACATATAATCATGTAATTCGATTTAAAATAAATAAACAAAATACCAATAAAAGAATCTGTATTTGGATAAATATAAATATACAAAATACACATACAAAATAAACATAAAATAAGGTAAATTTGTAATGAAATATATGTACAAAATACACATAAAATAATGTAAATTTATATGAAAATATATATACAAATACACATAAAATACCATGAATTTGTATAAAATTATATACTCAAAATAAATATTAAATAATGTAAATGCGTATAAAAATATATATAAAAAGTACATATAAAATAATGTAAATTCGTATCAATATAAATCAACAAAATACCAATAAAATAATATATATTTGAATGAAAATAGATTTACAAAATACACAAAACATAACTAAAATTTGTATTGAAATATATACAAAAATACATAAAAATAATTTGAGTTTGTGTGAAAATAGATATTCAAAATACACATAAAACTAGGTAAATTTCTTTTGAAATATATATACAAAATACCCATAAAATATTGTAAATTTGTGTCAAAATATATAAACAAATACACATAAAATAACGTAAATTTGTATGAAAATTTTTTACAAAATACACATAGAATAATGTCAGATCGTATCAAAATGAATGAGCAGAATATCAATAAAATAACGTAAATTTGTATGAAAATAAAGATGCAAAATACCCATAAAATAAAGCATATTTTTATAAAATACATATACAAAAATACACATAGAATAATTAAATTTGTATTAAAATTAATATACAAAATGCATATACAATAAGGTAAATTTGTATTGAAAAAATATGCAAAATACACATAAAAGTGTAAATTTGTTTAAAAATCTATATACGAATACACATAATATAACGTAGATTTCTATAGAAATATATATACAAAATACATATGAAATGATGTAAATACGTATAAAAATATATATACAAAATACACATTAAATAATTTAAATTCTCGTCAAAATAAATAAACAAAATATCAATAAAAGAATGTGTATTTTTATGAAAATAGATATACAAAATACTCATAAAATAACCTAAGTTTGTATAAAACTATATACAAAAATACACAAAAATAATTTAAATTTGTATGAAAATAAATATACAAAATACACATAAAATTAGGTAAATTTGTATTGAAATACATATACAAAATACTCATAAAATAATGGAAGTTTGAATGAAAATATATAAACATATACACTTAAAATAACGTAAATTTGTATCAAATATATATACAAAATACTAATTAAATAATGTAGATATGTATAAAAAAAATATATTCAAAACACAAATAGAATAATGTAAAATCGTATCAAAATAAATACACAGAATATTAATAAAATAATGTAAATTTGAATGAAAATAAAGATGCAAAATAGCCATAAAATAACTCATTTATTTTTAAATATATATATACCAAAATACACATAAAATATTAAAATTTGTATTAAAATAAATATAAAAAATGCACATACTGTAAGGTAAATTTGTATTGAAATAGATATGCAAAATACATATAAAACAATGTAAATTTGTTTCAAAATATATATACGAATACACATAAAATAACGTTGATTTCTATAAAAATATATACAAAATACACATAAAATGAAGTATTTGATATATATATATTTATACTTATTTACATAATTTTATATGTATTTTGAATATATATTTTCATAGAAATTTACTCTATATGTATATGTATAGAAAATACACATGAAATAATCTAAATTCGTATCGAAATAAATGAACAAAATACCGATAAAATAATGTAATTTTGAATGAAAATATATATAGAAAATACACATAAAATAACGTAAATACAAATAAATATATACACATAAAATGATTTGAATTTGAATGAAAATAGATATAAAAATAAACTTAAAATAAGGCAAATTTATAATGAAATATATATACAAAATACACATAAAATAATGTAGATTTGTTTCAAAATATATATACGAATACACATAAAATAACGTAGATTTCAATAGAAATATATATACAAAATACACATGAAATGTTGTAAATACGTATAAAAATATATATACAAAATACACATTAAATAATGTAAATTCGTGTCAAAATAAATAATTAAAATATCAATAAAAGAATGTGTATTTGTATGAAAATACATATACAAAATACACATAAAATAACGTAAATTTGTATAAAACTATATATAAAAATACACAAACATAAGTTAAATTTGTATGAAAATATATATACAAAATACACATAAAATTAGGTAAATTTGTAAAGAAATACATATACAAAATACACATAAAATATCGTAAATTTTAATGAAAATATATAAACAAATACACTTAAATTAACATAAATTTGTATAAAATATATATAAAAAATACTCATTAAATAATGTAAATATGTATAAAAAATATATATACAAAACACAAATAGAATAATGTAAAATCGTATTAAAATAAATACACAGAATGTAAATAAAATAATGTAAATTTGTATGAAAATAAAGATGCAAAATACCCATAAAATAACGCATTTTTTATAAATATACAAAATACACATGAAAGGATGTAAATACGTATAAAAATATATATACAAAATACACATTAAATAATGTAAATTCGCGTCAAAATAAATAAACAAAATGTCAATAAAAGAATGTGTATTTGTATGAAAATAAATATACAAAATACACATAAGATAACATAAATTTGTATAAAACTATATACAAAAATACACAAAAATAATTTAAATTTGTATGAAAATAAATATACAAAATACACATAAAATTAGGTAAATTTGTATTGAAATACATATACAAAATACACATAAAATACTGTAAATTTGAATGAAAATACACAAACAAATACACTTAAAATAACGTAAATTTGTATAAAAAAAATATATACAAAACACAAATAGAATAATGTAAAATCGTATCAAAATAAATACAAAGAATATTAATAAAATAGTGTAAATTTGTATGAAAATAAAGAAGCAAAATACCCATAAAATATATATACAAAAATACACATAAAAAAATTTATTTGTATTAAAATAAATATACAAAATACACATACAATAAGGTAAATCTGTATTGAAATAGATATGCAAAATACATATAAAACAATGTAAATTTGTTTCAAAATATTTATACGAATACACATAAAATAACGTAGATTTGTATAAAAATATATACAAAATACACGTAAAACGAAGTAAATACGTATAAAAAAAATGTATACAAAATACACATAAAATAATGTAAATTCGTATCAAAATAAATAAACAAAATACCAATAAAAGAATGTGTATTTGTATAAATATAAATATACAAAATACACATAAAATAACGTAAATTTGTATAAAACTATATACAAAAATACAGAGAAGTAATTAAATTCGTATGAAAATAGATATACAAAATACAGATAAAATAAGCTAAATTTGAATTGAAATGTATATACAAAATACATAAAATAATGTAAATTTGTATCAAAATATTTATAAAAATACATATAATAACGTAAATTTGTTTAAAAATATATAAACAAAATACACATTAAGTAATGTAAATACGTATAAAAATATGTACAAAATACACATATAATCATGTAATTCGTATCAAACTAAATAAACAAAATAGCAATAAAATAATGTAAATTTGTATGAGAAAACATATACAAATACATATAAAATAACCCTAATTTCTATAAAAATATATGTCCAAAAATGAACGTAAAATAAATTAACTTTGGATAAAAATATATCTACAAAACACACATTAAATAATGTAAATGCGTACATAAAATAACCTAAATTTGTATAAAACTATATACAAAAATACACAAAAATAATTTAAATTTGTATGAAAAGAAATATACAAAATACACATAAAATTAGGTTAATTTCTATTGAAATACATATACAAAATACACATAAAATAATGTAAATTTGAAAGAAAATATATAAACAAATACACATATAATAACGTAAATTTGTATGAAATATATATACAAAATACACATTAAATAATGTAAATATGTATAAAAAATATATACAAAACACAAATAGAATAATGTAAAATCGTATCAAAATATATACACAGAATATTAATAAAATAATGTAAATTTGTATGAAAATTAAGATGCAAAATACCTATAAAATAACGCATTTTTTTTAAATTATTGATACCAAAATACACATAAAATATTTGAATTTGTATCAAAATAAATATACAAAATGCACATACAATAAGGTAAATTTGTATTGAAATAGATATGCAAAATACATATAAAATAATGTAAATTTGTTTCAAAATATATATGCGAATACACGTAAAATAACGTAGATTTCTAAATAAATACTTATACAAAATACACATAAAATTAAGTAAATACATATAAAAAAATGTATACAAAATACACATAAAATAATGTAAATTCGTATAAATATAAATAAACAATATAGCAATAAAAGAATGTGTATTTGTATAAATATAAATATACAAAATGCACATAAAATAACGTTAATTTATATAAAACTATATACATAAAATTACGCAAATTTCTATAAAAATATATGTACAAAAAAGAACATAAAATAAATTTGCATAAAAATATATATACAAAACACACATTAGATAATGTAAATGAGTATAAAAATATGTATACAAAATAACTATGAAATAATCTAAATTCGTATCGAATTAAATTAAGAAAATACCAATATAATAATGTAATTTTGGATGAAAATATATATACAAAATACACATAAAATAACCTAAATACAAATACAAATATACACATTAAATAATTTAAAATTGAATGAAATAAATATACAAAATAAACATAAAATAAGGTAAATTTGTAATGAAATATATGAAAAAATACACATAAAATAATATAAATTTGTATGAAAATATATATACAAATACACATTTAATAACATGAATTTGTATAAAATTTGTATCAAAATATATACGAATACACACAATAAAATAACGTAATTTTTTTATGAAAATGTATATACAAAATACACATAAAATAATGTAAATTTGTATAAAAACATATAAACAAATACACATAAAATAATGTAAATTTGGATAAAATATATATACAAAATAAACCTTAAATAATGTAAACATGTAAAAAAAATATATACAAAATGCACATAGAATAATGTTAAATCGTATCAAAATAAATAAAGAGAATATCAATAGAATAATGTAAATTTGTATGAAAATAAAGCTGCAAAATATCCATATAATAACGCATATTTGCATAAAATATATATATACAAAAATACATAGAAAATAATTAAATTTGTATTAAAATAAATATACAAAATGCACGTAAAATTAAGAAAATTTGTATTGAAATAGATATGCAAAATACACATCAATAATGTAAATTTGTATCAAAATATATATACGAATACTCATAAAATAGAGAAAATTTCTATGAAAATATACATACAAAATAGATATTCAAAATACACATATAACTAGTTAAATTTGTATTTAAATACATGTACAAAAAACACATAAAATAATGTAGATTTGTATGAAATGAAAACAAATACATTTTATATAAAATATATATACAAAATACACATAGAATAATGTAAAATCATACCAAATAAATACACAGAATATCAATAAAATAATGTAAATTAGTATGAAAATAAAGATGCAAAATACCCATAAAATAAAGCAAATTTTTATAAAAATACATACACAAAAATACACATAGATTAATCAAATTTGTATTAAAATTAATATACAAAATGCACATACAATAATGTAAATTTGTATTGAAAAAATATGCAAAATACACATAAAACAATGTAAATTTGTTTCAAAATATATATACGAATACACATAAAATAACGTAGATTTCGATAGAAATATATATACAAAATACACTTGAAATAATGCAAATACGTATAAAAATATATATACAAAATACACATTAAATAATGTTAATTCGTGTCAAATAAATAAAAAAAATATCATGAAAAGAATGTGTATTTGTATGAAAATAGATATACAAAATACACATAAAATAACCTAAATTTGTATAAAACTATATACAAAAATAAACAAAAATAATTTAAACTTGTTTGAAAATAAATATACAAAAAACATATAAAAATAGGTAAATTTGTATTGAAATACATATACAAAATACACATAAAATAATGTAAATTTGAATGAAAATATATAAACATATAGACTTAAAATAACGTAAATTTGTATCAAATATATATACAAAAAACACTTTAAATAATGTAAATATGTATAAAAAAAATATATACAAAACACAAATAAAATAATGTAAAATCTTATCAAAATGAATACAGAAAATATTAATAAAATAATGTAAATTTGTATGAAAATTAAGATTCAAAATACCCATGTCATGTGTATTCGTATATATATTTTGAAACAAATTTACATTGTTTATATGTATTTTGCATATATGTTTTTGTGTATTCTGTATTTATTTTTTGTTATACATAGAATAATGTAAAATCGTATCAAAATAAGTACACAGAATATCAATAAAATAATTTAAATTTGTATGAAAACAAAGATGCAAAATACCCATAAGATAAAGTATATTTTTTTTTAAATATACATATACAAAAATACACATAGAATAATTAAATTTGTATTAAAATTAATATACAAAATGCACACATACAATAAGGTAAATTTGTATAAAAAAAACGCAAAATACAAATAAAACATTGTAAATTTGTTTCAAAATATATATACGAATACATATAAAATAACGTAGATTTCTATAGAAATATATATACAAAATACACATGAAATTATGTAAATACGTATAAAAATATATATATAAAATACAAATTAAGTAATGTAAATTCGTGTCAAAATAAATAAACAAAATATCATGAAAAGAATGTGTATTTGTATGAAAATAAATAATACATAATAAATTTGTATGAAATATATATGCAAGATATACATTAAATAATGTAAATATGTATAAAAAATATATATATACAAAAAACAAATAGAATAATATAAGATCGTATCAAAATAAATACACCACGTCATGTGTATTCGTATATATATTTTGAAACAAATTTACATTGTTTATATGTATTTTGCATATCTATTTTTGTGTATTCTGTATTTATTTTTGTTATACATAGAATAATGTAAAATCGTATCAAAATAAGTACACAGAATATCAATAAAATAATTTAAATTTGTATGAAAACAAAGATGCAAAATACCCATAAGATAAAGCATATTTTTTTTTAAAAATACATATACAAAAATACACATAGAATAATTAAATTTGTATTAAAATTAATATACAAAATGCACACATACAATAAGTTAAATTTGTATTGAAAAAAAACGCAAAATACAAATAAAACATTGTAAATTTGTTTCAAAATATATATACGAATACACATAAAATAACGTAGATTTCTATAGAAATATATATACAAAATACACATGAAATTATGTAAATACGTATAAATATATATATATATATAAAATACAAATTAAGTAATGTAAATTCGTGTCAAAATAAATAAACAAAATATCATGAAAAGAATGTGTATTTGTATGAAAATAAATAATAGATAATAAATTTGTATGAAATATATATGCAAGATATACATTAAATAATGTATATATGTATAAAAAAAATATATACAAAAAAACAAATAGAATAATGTAAGATCGTATCAAAATAAATACACCGAATATTAATAAAATAATGTAAATTTGTATGAAAATAAAGATGCAAAATTCCCATCAAATAGCGCATTTCTTATAAAAATATATATACCAAAATACACATAAAATATTTAAATTTGTATTGAAATAAATGTACAAAATGCACATACAATAAGGTAAACTTCTATTGAAAGAGATATGCAAAAAATACATATAAAACAAAGCAAATTTGTTTCAAAATATATATACGAATACACATAAAATAACGAAGATCTCTAAAAAAATATATATACAAAATACACATAAAATTAGGTAAATACGTATAAAAAAATGTAAACAAAATACACATAAAAAAATATAAATTCGAAACAAAATAAATAAAGAAAATACCAATAAAAGAATGTGTATTTGTATAAATATAAATGTACAAAATACACATACAAAATAAACAAAAAATAAGGTAAATTTGTAATGAAATATATGTACAAAATACACATAAAATAATGTAAATTTATGTGACAATATATATACAAATACACATAAAATACCATGAATTTGTGTAAAATTATATATTCAAAATAAATATTAAATAATGTAAATGCGTATAAAAATATATATAAAAAGTACATATAAAATAATGTAAATTCGTATCGGCCCAACATTCTAGACCTCTTCCTTACCTCAGACCCTTCTGCTTATTCTGTCAAACTGTTCTCTCCGTTGGGCTCCTCCGATCACAATCTTATTTCTGCATCCTGTCCTATCGCTCCTGTACATCCTCTGGACCCACCGAAGAGGCGATGCTTCTGGCATTTTGCTTCAGCTCGGTGGGACGACCTGAGGATGTACTTTTCCGATTTCCCGTGGAATGATTATTGCTTCCAGGATAGAGACCCCTCTGTGTGTGCTCAGCGCATCACAGGGGTGATTGTCTCTGGAATGGAGGCATACATTCCTCGTTCTTCCTCTACTCCTCACGCTAAAAAGCCTTGGTTTAATCACGCTTGTTCTCGTGCTGTCAATGATAGAGAGGTAGCTCACAAAAGATACCAGAGCCTTCAAACTAATGCTAATTATGAACTTTACATTTCTGCCCGAAATCGTGCCAAATCTATTCTCCGACTAACCAAAAATTCTTTCATTAATAGAAAATGTCAAAACCTTGCTTTCTCTAACTCTTCCCGTGACTTCTGGCATCTAGCCAAAACATCTCCTCCAACTTCACTTCTTCATCTTTCCCTCCACCTCAGTCCTGACGGCAACACTGCCGTCTCATCTATCTCTAAGGCTGAACTCTTCTCTCAAACTTTTCTAAAACTCCACTCTGGACGATTCTGGGCATATTCCTCCTACTCATCCCCCTCTGACTCCTTTATGCCTGTTATAAAGATTCTTCAAATGATGTTTTCTATGCCCTCTCTGGCCTCAATCCTCAGAAGGCTTATGGACCTGATGGAGTGCCTCCTATTGTCCTTAAAAACTGTGCCTCCGTGCTGTCACCCTGCCTGGTCAAACTCTTTCGCCTCTGCCTGTCAACATCTACCTTTCCTTCTTGCTGGTATGCCTTCACACAGCCTGTACCTAAGAAGGGTGACCGCTCCAATCCCTCAAACTACCGTCCTATTGCTTTACTTTCTTGTCTATCTAAAGCTTTTGAATCAATCTCAACCGTAAGATTCAAAAGCACCTTTCCACTTCTGACCTTCTATCTGATCGCCAGTATGGGTTCCGCAAGGCGTTCTACTGGTGATCTCCTATCTTAACTGACCCTTGGTCATCCTCTCTTAGCTGTTTCGGTGAAACTTTTGCTATTGCGCTGGACATATCAAAAGCTTTTGAGGGTCTGGCACAAATCTTTGCTTTCTAAACTACCCTCCTACGGTTTCTATCCTTCTCTGTACCTTTATCTCCAGTTTCCTTTCTGACCGTTCTATTTCTGCCGTGGTAGACGGTCACTGTTCTTCCCTAAATCTATTAACAGTGGTGTCCCAGGGTTCTGTCCTATCTCCCACTCTTTTCTGTTGTTCATTGATGATCTTCTGTCCAAAACTAACTGTCCTATCCATTACTCCTCCGATGATTCCACTCTGCATTATTACACTTCTTTTCATAGAAGACCCACCATTCAGGACCTTAACGACTCAAGGATGGAGGCTGCAGAACGCTTAGCCTCAGGCCTTACTATTATTTCCGATTGGGGCAAGAAGAACCTGGTGTCCTTCAACGCCTCAAAACACAGTTCTCCACCTATCCACTCGACACAATCTTCCAAACAACTATCCCTATTCTTTGACAACACCCAGCTATCACCTTCCTCAACACTAAACATCCTCGGTCTATCCTTAACTCAAAATCTCAACTGGAAACTTCATATCTCATCTCTTACTAAATCATCTTCCTCGAGTCTGGGAGTTCTGTACCTTCTACGCCAGTTCTTCTCCCCTTCACAGTTTATGTCCATATACAGGGCCTTGTCCGCCCTCGTATGGAGTATGCATCTCTCATGTGGGGGGCTCACTCACACAGCTCTTCTGGACAGAGTGGAGGCAAAGGCTCTTCGTCTCGTCAGCTCTCCTCCTCCTACTGATAGTCTTCTACCTCTCAAATTCCGCCGCAATGTTGCCTCTCTTTCTATCTTCTATCGATATTTCCACGCTGACTCCTCTTCTGAACTTGCTAACGGCATGCCTCCCCCCCTCCCCGCTGCACTCGACTTTCTACTCATGCTCATCCCTATACTGTCCAAACCCCTTATGCAAGAGTTAACCAGCATCTTCACTCTTTCATCCCTCACGCTGGTAAACTCTGGAACAATCTTCCTTCATCTGTATTTCCTCCTGCCTACGACTTGAACTCTTTCAAGAGGAGGGTATTAGGACACCTCTCCTCCCGAAACTGACTTATCTTTCGGCCACCTCTTTGGATTCTTTTTAGGAGCAGCGAGTAGCGGGCTTTTTTTTTTATTAATGTTTACTTTTTTGTGCCCTTGAGCTGTCTCCTTTGCTGTAAAAAAAAAAAAAAATAAAAAAAAAAAAAAATCAACAAAATACCAATAAAATAACATATATTTGATTGAAAATAGATTTTCAAAATACACATAACATAACTAAAATTTGTATTGAAATATATACAAAAATACATAAAAATAATTTGAGTTTGTATGAAAATAGATATTCAAAATACACATAAAAATAGGTAAATTTCTCTTGAAACATATATACAAAATACCCATAAAATATTGTAAATTTGTGTCAGAATATATAAGCAAATACACATAAAATAACATAAATTTGTTTGAAAAATATAATACAAAATACACATAGAATAATGTCAAATCGTATCAAAATGAATGAGCAGAATATCAATAAAATAACGTAAATTTGTATGAAAATAAAGATGCAAAATGCCCATAAAATAAAGCATATTTTTATAAAAATACATATACAAAAATACACATAGAATAATTAAATTTGTATTAAAATTAATATACAAAATGCATATACAATAAGGTAAATTTGTATTGAAAAAATATGCAAAATACACATAAAAGTGTAAATTTGTTTAAAAATCGATATACGAATACACATAATATAACGTAGATTTCTATAGAAAGATATACACAAAATACACATGAAATGATGTAAATACGTATAAAAATATATATACAAAATACACATTAAATAATTTAAATTCTCGTCAAAATAAATAAACAAAATATCAATAAAAGAATGTGTATTTGTATGAAAATAGATATACAAAATACTCATAAAATAACCTAAGTTTGTATAAAACTATATACAAAAATACACAAAAATAATTTTAATTTCTATGAAAATAAATATACTAAATACACTTAAAATTATTTTGTATATCTATTTTATACAAATGTACGTTATTTTATGTGAATTTGTTTTCATTTCATACAAATTTACATTATTTTATGTGTATTTTGTACATGTATTTAAATACAAATTTAACTAATTATATAATTTTATATAAATACATATACAAAAATACACATAGATTAATCAAATTTGTATTAAAATTAATATACAAAATACATATACAATAAGGTAAATTTGTATTGAAAAAATATGCAAAATACACATAAAACAATGTAAATTTGTTTCAAAATATATATACGAATACACATAAAATAACGCAGATTTCTATAGAAATTTATATACAAAATACACTTGAAATAATGTAAATACGTATAAAAATATATATACAAAATACACATTAAATAATGTTAATTCGTGTCAAAATAAATAAACAAAATATCATGAAAAGAATGTGTATTTGTATGAAAATAGATATACAAAATACACATAAAATAACCTAAATTTGTATAAAACTATATGCAAAAATACACACAAAAAATTTAAACTTGTATGAAAATAAATATACAAAAAACATATAAAATTAGGTAAATTTGTATTGAAATACATATACAAAATACACATAAAATAATGTAAATTTGAATGAAAATATATAAACATATAGACTTAAAATAACGTAAATTTGTATCAAATATATATATAAAAAACACATTAAATAATGTAAATATGTATAAAAAAAATATATACAAAACACAAATAAAATAATGTAAAATCGTATCAAAATAAATACAGAAAATATTAATAAAATAATGTAAATTTGTAAGAAAATTAAGATGCAAAATACCCATAAAATAACGTATTTTTTATAAAAATATACATACGAAAAAACATAAAATATTTGATTTTGTATTAAAATAAATAGATATACAAAATACACATAAAATAAGCTAAATTTGAATTGAAATATATAAACAAAATACATAAAATAATGTAAATTTGTATCAAAATACCTATACAAATACACATATAATAACGTAAATTTGTATAAAAATATATAAACAAAATACACATTAAATAATGTAAATACGTATAAAAAAAATGTAAAAAATACACAAATAATCATGTAGTTCGTATCAAAATAAATAGACAAAATACCAATAAAATAATGTAAATTTCTATGAGAAAACATATACAAAATACACATAAATAACGCAAATATCAATAAAAATATATATAATATAATATATTTTAGACCTAGTTAATATATTTAATGTATATTGTGTATCTATATATGTTATTCAAAGTTACGTGATTTGATATGGATTTGTTTATATATTTCATACAAATTTACATTATTTTATGTGAGTTTTGTATATGTATTTCAATACAAATTTGCCTAACTTTATGTGTATTTTGCATATCTATTTTCAAACAAATTTAAATTATTTTTGTGTATTTTTGTATATATTTTTATACAAATTCTAGTTATTTTATTTGTTTTTTGTATATATATTTTCCTACAAATATACATTCTTTTATTGGAATTTTGTGTATTTAATTTTTTACGAATTTACATTATTTTGTGTGTATTTTGTATATATATTTTTCTACGTATATAAACTATTTTATGTGTATTTTATATATACATTTTCATAAAAATATACGTTATTTTATAGTGTGTATTCGTATACATTTTGAAAAATTTTATACAAATTCATGTTATTTTATGTGTATTTGTATATATATTTTCATACAAATTTATATTATTTTATGTGTATTCTTACATATTTTTTATTACAAATTTACCTTATTTTATGTTTATTTTGTATATTTATTTCATTCAATTTTAAATTATTTAATGTGTATATTTGTATTTGTATTCAGGTTATTTTATGTGTGTTTTCTATATATTTTTTCATCCAAAATTACATTATTTTAGTGTTATTTTCTTAATTTAACTCGATACGAATTTAGATTATTTCATAGGTATTTTGTATACATATTTTTATACTCATTTACATTATCTAATGTGTGTTTTGTATATATTTTTTTATGCAAACAAATTTTATGTGCATTTTTGTACATATATTTTTATAGAAACTTAAAACGTTATTTTATGTGTATTTTGTATATGTTTTCTCATACAAATTTACATTATTTAACTAGTTTTTTGTTTATTTATTTTGATACGAATGACTTGATTATTGGTGTATTTTGTAAAAAAAATTTTATACGTATTTACATTACTTAATGTGTATTTTGTTTATATATTTTTTTTACAAATTTACGTTATTATATGTGTATTTGTTAAAAATATTTTGAAACGAATTTTTTTATGTATTTTGTATATATATTTCAATTCAAATTTAGCTTATTTTGTGTGTATTTTGTGTATCTATTTTCATGCAAATTTAATTACTTCTGTGTATTTTTGTATATAGTTTTATACAAATTTACGTTATTTTATGTGCATTTTGTATATTTATATTTATACAAATTCACATTCTCTTATTGGTATTTTGTTTATTTATATTTATACGAATTTACATTATTTTATGTGTATTTTGTATACATTTTTGATTCGTATTTACTTAATTTTATTTGTATTTTGTATATATATATTTATAGAAATCTACGTTATTTTATATGTATTCGTATATATATTTTGAAACAAATTTACATTGTTTTATATGTTTTTTGCATATCTTTTTCAATACAAACTACCTTATTGTATGTGCATTTTGTATATTTATTTTAATACAAATTCAAATATTTTATGTGTATTTTTGTATATATAATTTTATAAAAAATGCGTTATTTTATAGGTATTTTGCATCTTAGTTTTCATACAAATGTACATTATTATATTAATATTCTGTGTATATATTTTGATACGATTTTATATTATACTATTTGTGTTTTGTATATATTTTTTTATACATATTTTCATTATTTAATGTATATTTTTTATATATATTTTATACAAATTAACGTCATTTTAAGTGTATTTGTTTATATAATTTCATTCAAATTTACATTATTTTAAGTGTATTTTGTATATGTATTTCAATACAAATTTACCTAATTTTATGTGTATTTTGTATATTTTGTATTATGTATATACAAAAAAACAATAATAATTTAAATTTGTATGAACAAATTTAAATTATTTTTGTGTTTTTTTGTATATACATATAGAGTAAATTTCTATGAAAATATATATTCAAAATACATATGTGTATTTTGTATACATTTTCTTATACGTATTTACTTCATTTTATGTGTATTTTGTATATATATTTTTATAGAAATCTACGTTATTTTATGTGTATTAGTATATATATTTTGAAACAAATTTACATTGTTTTATATGTATTTTGCATATCTATTTCAATACAAATTTACCTTATTGTATGTGTTTTTTGTATATTTATTTTAATACAAATTTAATTTTTTGATGTGTATTTTGGTATATATATTTTTATAAATAAAAAAAATGCGTTATTTGATGGGTATTTTGCTTCTTTATTTTCATACAAATTTACATTATTTTATTAATATTCTGTGTATTTATTTTGATACGATTTTACATTATTCTATTTGTGTTTTGTACATATTTTTTTATACAAATTTACGTTATTTTAAGTGTATTTGTTTATGTATTTTCATTCAAATTTACATTATTTTATGTGTATTTTGTGTATGTATTTCAATACAAATTTACCTAATTTTATGTGTATTTTGTATATTTATTTTCATACAAATTTAAAATATTTTTGTGTATTTTTGTATATAGTTTGATACAAATTTAGGTTATTTTATGTGTATTTTGTATATCTATTTTCATACAAATACACATTCTTTTATTGATATTTTGTTTATTTATTTTCACGCGAATTTTATGTGAATTTGTTTACATTTCATACAAATTTACATTATTTTATGTGTATTTTGTACATGTATTTAAATACAAATTTAACTAATTATATGTGTATTTTGTATATCTATTTTCATACAAATTGAAATTTATTTTTTTGTTTTTTTGTATATATTTTTATTCAAATTTTCGTAATCTTATAAAAATATATATACCAAAATACACATAAAATATTTAAATTTGCATTGAAATAAATATACAAAATGCACATAAAATAAGGTAAAAGAGATATGCAAAAATACATATAAAACAATGTAAATTTGTTTCAAAATATATATACGAATACAAATAAAAAAACGTAGATTTCTATAAAAATATATATACAAAATACACTTAAAATTAAGTGAATACGTATAAAAAAATATATACAAAATACACATAAAATAATGTAAATTCGAATTAAAATAAATAAACAAAATACCAATAAAAGAATGTGTATTTGGATAAATATAAATATACAAAATACACATACAAAATAAACATAAAATAAGGTAGATTTGTAAAAAAATATATGTACAAAATACACATAAAATACCATGAATTTGTATAAAAATATATATTCAAAATAAATATTAAATAATGTAAAAGCGCATAAAAATATATATACAAAGTACATATAAAATAATGTAAATTCGTATCAATATAAATCAACAAAACACCAATAAAATAATATATATTTGAATGAAAATAAATTTACAAAATACATATAACATAACTAAAATTTGTATTTAAATATATACAAAAATACATAGAAATAATTTAAGTTTGTATGAAAATAGATATACAAAATACACATAAAACTAGGTAAATTTCTTTTGAAATGTATATACAAAATACCCATAAAATATTGTAAATTTGTGTCAAAATATATAAACAAATACACATAAAATAACGTAAATTTGTATGAAAAATATATACAAAATATACATAGAATAATGTCAATTCGTATCAAAATGAATGAGCAGAATATCAATAAAATAATGTAAATTTGTATGAAAATAAATATGCAAAATACCCAAAAAATAAAGCATATGTTTATAAAAATACAGATACAAAAATACACATCGAATAATTAAATTTGTATTAAAATTAATACACAAAATGCGTATATAATAAGGTAAATTTGTATTGAAAAAATATGCAACATACACGTTTACTCATACAAATTTATATTATTTTATTGGTATTTTGTTTATTTATTTTGATACGAATTACATGATTATAGTTGTATCTTGTACATATTTTTAAACATAAAATAACGTAAATTTGTATGAAAAATATATACAAAATACACATAAAATAATGTCAATTCGTATCAAAATGAATGAGCAAAATATCAATAAAATAATGTAAATTTGTATAAAAATAAAGATGCAAAATACCCAAAAAATAAAGCATATGTTTATAAAAATACAGATACAAAAATACACATCGAATAATTAAATTTGTATTAAAATTAATATACAAAATGCGTATATAATAAGGTAAATTTGTATTGAAAAAATATGCAAGATACACGTTTACTCATACAAATTTATATTATTTTATTGGTATTTTGTTTATTTATTTTGATACGAATTACATGATTATATGTGTATTTTGTACATATTTTTTTATACGTATTTACATTATTTAATGTGTATTTTGTTTATATATTTTCATACAAATTTACGTTATTATATGTGTATTTGTATAAATATTTTGATACAAATTTATTTTATTTCATGTATTTTGTATATATATTTCATTTCATATTTAGCTTATTTCGTGTGTATTTTGTATATATTTTCATACAAATTTAATTACTTCTGTGTATTTTTGTATATAGTTTTGTATAAATTTACGTTATTTTATGTGAATTTTGTATATTTATATTCATACAAATACACATTCTTTTATTGGTATTTTGTTTATTTATTTTGATACGAATTTACATTATTTTATGTGTATTTTGTATACATTTTTTTATACGTATTTACTTCATTTTATGTGTATTTTGTATTTATATTTTTATAGAAATCTACGTTATTTTATGTGTATTCGTATATATATTTTGAAACAAATTTACATTGTTTTATATGTATTTTGCATATCTATTTCAATACAAATTTACCTTATTGTATGTGTTTTTTGTATATTTACTTTAACACAAATTTAATTTTTTGATGTGTATTTTGGTATATATATTTTTATAAATAAAAAAAATGCGTTATTTTATGGGTATTTTGCTTCTTTATTTTCATACAAATTTACATTATTTTATTAATATTCTGTGTATTTATTTTGATACGATTTTACATTATTCTATTTGTGTTTTGTACATATTTTTTTTATACAAATTTACATTATTTTAAGTGTATTTGTTTATGTATTTTCATTCAAATTTACATTATTTTATGTGTATTTTGTGTATGTATTTCAATACTAATTTACCTAATTTTATGTGTATTTTGTATATTTATTTCCATACAAATTTTAAAAAATTCGTGTATTTTTGTATATAGTTTGATACAAATTTAGGTTATTTTATGTGTATTTTGTATATCTATTTTCATACAAATACACATTCTTTTATTTATATTTTGTTTATTTATTTTGACGCTAATTTACATAATTTAATTTGTATTTTGTATATATATTTCTATACGAATTTACATCATTTCATGTGTAATTTGTATACTTTTAAACAAATTTATATTATTTAATGTGTATTTTGTATATATATATATATATATATATATATATATATATATATATATATATATATATATATATATATATATATATATATATATATATATATATATATATATATATATATATATATTTACAAATACACATTCTTTATTAATTTTGTTTATTTATTTTGATACTAATTTACATTATTTTATGTGTATTTTGTATACATTTTTTATACGTTTACTTAATTTTGTATTTTGTATATATTTTTATAGAAATCACCTTATTTCATGTGTATTCGTATATATTTTGAAAGAAATTTACATTGTTTATATGTATTTTGCATATCTATTTGTGTATTCTGTATTTATTTTGTTATACATAGAATAATGTAAAATCGTATCAAAATAAGTACACAGAATATCAATAAAATAATTTAAATTTGTATGAAAATAAAGATGCAAAATACCTATAAAATAAAGCTTTTTTTTTTTTAATACATATACAAAAATACACATAGAATAATTAAATGTGTTAAAATTAATATACAAAATGCCCATACAATAAGGTAAGTTTGTATTGAAAAAAAAAAGCAAAATACACATAAAACAGTGTAAATTTGTTTCAAAATATATATACGAATAAACATAAAATAACGTTGATTTCTATAGGAAAATATATACAAAATACACATGAAATGTTGTAAATACGTATAAAAATATATAAAAGATATACAAATTAAATTTTTTAAATTCTTTTAAAAATAAATAAACAAAATATAAATTCAAGAATGTGTATTTGTATGAAAATAGATATACAAAATACACATAAAATAAACTAAATTTGTATCAAACTTTATTCTAAAATACACAAAAATATTTTAAATTTGTATGAAAATAAATATACAAAATACACATAAAATTAGGTAGATTTGTATTGAAATACATATACAAAATACACATAAAATAATGTAAATTTGAATGAAAAGAAATAGACAAATACACTTAAAATAACGTAAATTTGTATAAAAAAATATATACAAAACACAAATAGAATAATGTAAAATCGTATCAAAATAAATACACAGAATATTAATAAAATAATGTATATTTGTATGAAAAAAAAGAGGCAAAATACCCATAAAATAACGCATTTTTTTTTATTTATGAAAATATATATACCAAAATACACATAAAAAAATAAATTTGAATTAAAATAAATATATAAAAAACACATACAATAAGGAAAATTTGTATTGAAATAGATATGCAAAATACATATAAAACAATGTAAATTTGTTTCAAAATATATATACGAATACACATAAAATAACGTAGATTTCTATAAAAATATATATACAAAATACATAAAATGAGGTAAATACGTATAAAAAATATACAAAATACACATAAAAATAATGTATTTGTATAAATATAAATATACAAAATACACATAAAATAACGTAAATTTATATAAACTATATACAAAATACAGTATTTTAATTTGTATGAAAATAGATATACAAAATAAGGTAAATTGTTTCAAATTCAATAAACAAAATTAGATAAAAGAAAGTATATTTGTAGAATAAATAAATACAATACACATAAAATAACGAAAATATGTTTGAAAATATATAAAAATAAACAAAATACTAATTTTTATGAAAATAAATATAAAAAATACACATGAATTTTGTATATCTATTTTCACACAAATTTAATTACTTTTGTGTATTTTTTTATATCGTTTTATATAAATTTACGTTATTTTATTTGGATTGTGTATATTTACATATATACAATACACATTCTTTTATTAGTATTTTGTTTATTTATTTTGATACGAGTTTACATTATTTTATGTGTATTTTGTATACCTTTTTTTATACGTATTTACTTCATTTTATGTGTATTTTGTATATTTATTTTTATAGAAATCTACGTTATTTTATTTGTCTTCAAATTTACATGGTTTATATGTATTTTGCATATCTATTTCAATACAAATTTACCTTATTGTATGTGCATTTTGTATATTTATTTTAATACAAATTCAAATATTTTATGTGTGTCTTGGTATAAATATTTTTATAAAAAATGCGTTATTTTATGGGTATTTTGCATCTTAATTTTCATACAAATTTACATTATTTTATTAATATTCTGTGTATTTATTTTGATACGATTTTATATTATTCTATTTGTGTTTTGTATATATTTTTTTATACATATTTACATTATTTAATGTGCATTTTTTATATATATTATATACAAATTTACGTTATTTTAAGTGTATTTGTTTATATATTTATAAATTTGTATTGAAATACATACACAAAATATACATAAAATTATGTAAATTTGAATGAAAATAAATAAAAAAAATACACTTAAAAGAACGTAAATTTGTATAAAAAAAATATGTACAAAACACAAGTAGAATAATGTAAAATCGTATCAAAATAAATACACAGAATATTAATAAAATAATGTAAATTTGTATGAAAATAAAGAAGCAACATACCCATAAAATAACGCATTTTTTTTTATTTATAAAAATATATATACCAAAATACACATCAAAAAATTAAATTTGTATTAAAATAAATATACAAAAAACACATACAATAAAGTAAATTTGTATTGAAATATATAAATACATATAAAACAATGTAAATTTGTTTCAAAATATATATACGAATACACATAAAATAACGTAGATTTCTATAAAATATATATACAAAATACATACATAAATGAAGTAAATACGTACAAAAATGTATACAAAATACATAAAATAATGTAAATTGTATCAAAATAAATATACAAAATACCAATAAAAGAATGTATTTGTATAAATATAAATATACAAAATACACATAAAATAACGTAAATTTATATAAAACTATATACAAAAATACACAGAAGAATTTTAATTTGTATGATAATAGATATACAAAATAAGGTAAATTCGTTTCAAATTCAATAAACAAAATTCAGATAAAAGAAAGTATATGTAGAATAATAAATATACAAATACACATAAAATAACGAAAATTTGTTTGAAAATATATAAAAATAAACAAAATACTTTCAATTTGTATGAAAATAAATATACAAAATGCACATGTATTTTGTATATCTATTTTACACAAATTTAATTACTTTTGTGTATTTTGCATATAGTTTATATAAATTTACGTTATTTTATTTGTATTTTGTATATTTATATTTAATACACATTCTTTTATTAGTATTTTGTTTATTTATTTTCATACAGTTTACATTATTTTATGTGTGTTTTGTATATTTATTTTCATAGAAATCTACGTTATTTTATGTGTATTCGTATATATATCTTGAAAAAAATTTACATTGTTTTATATGTATTTTGCATATCTATTTCAATACAAATTTACCTTATTGTATGTGCATTTTGTATATTTATTTTAATACAAATTCAAATATTTTATGTGTGTCTTGGTATAAATATTTTTAGAAAAAATGCGTTATTTTATGGGTATTTTGCATCTTAATTTTCACACAAATTTACATTATTTTATCAATATTCTGTGTATTTATTTTGATACGATTTTATATTATTCTATTTGTGTTTTGTATATATTTTTTCATACATATTTACATTATTTTATGTGTATTTTGAATATATTTTATACAAATTTACGGTATTTTAAGTGTATTTGTTTATATATTTTCATTCAAATTTACATTATTTTATGTGTATTTTGTAAATGTAATTCAATACAAATTTACCTAATTTTATGTGTATTTTGTATATTTATTTTCACACAAATTAAAATTATTTTTGTGTATTTTTGTATATAGTTTTATACAAATTTAGGTGATTTTATGTGTATATTGTATATCTATTTTCATACAAATACACCTTCTTTTATTGATATTTTGTTTATTTATTTTGACGCGAATTTACATTATTTAAAGTGTATTTTATATATATATTTTTATACGTGTTTACATCATTTGATGTGTATTTTGAATATATATTTCTATAGAAATCTACGTTGATTTATGAGTATTCGTATATAGATTTTGAAATAAATTTACACTGTTTTATGTGTATTTTGCATATTTTTTCAATACAAATTTACCTTATTGTATATGCATTTTTTATATTAATTTTAATACAAATTTAATTATGCTATGTGTATTTTTGTATATGTATTTTTATAAAAATATGCTTTATTTTATGGGTATTTTGCATTTTTATTTTCATGCAAATTTACACTATTTTATTTATATTCTGTTTATTTTTTTTTGAAACATTTTTACATTATTCTATGTGTATTTTGTATATCTATGTTTATACGTATTTACTTAATTTATGTGTATTTTGTATATATATTTTTATAGAAATCTACGTTATTTTATGTGTATTCGTATATATTTTGAAACAAATTTACATTGTTTTATATGTATTTTTGCATATCTCTTTCAATACAAGTTTACCTTATTGTATGTGCATTTTGTATATTTACTTCAATACAAATTTAAATATTTTATGTGTATTTTGGTATATATATTTCTATAAGAAATGCGCTATTTGATGGGAATTTTGCATCTTTATTTTCATGCAAATTTACATTAGTTTATTAATATTCGGTGTATTTATTTTGATACGATTTTACATTATTCTATTTGTTTTTTGTATATACTTTTTTTATACATATTTACATTATTTAATGTGTATCTAGCATATATATTTTATACAAATTTATTATCTATTATCTATTTTCATACAAATACACATTCTTTTCATGATATTTTGTTTATTTATTTTGACACGAATTTAATTAGATATGTATTTTGTATATATATTTTTATACGTATTTACATAATTTCATGTGTATTTTGTATATATATTTCTATAGAAATCTATGTTATTTTATGTGTATTCGTATATATATTTTGAAACAAATTTGCTTTATTTTATATGTATTTTTGAATATCTCTTTCAATACATATTTACCTTACTGTATATGCATTTTGTATATTTATTTCAATACAAATTTAAATATTTTATTTGTATTTTGGTATATATATTTTTATAAAAAATGCGCTATTTTATTGTAATTTTTCATCTTTCTTTTCATACAAATTTACATTATTTTATTGATATTCTGTGTATTTATATTGATAGGATTTTACATTATTCTATTTCTTTTTTGTAAATATTTTTTTATACACATTTACATTATTTAATGTGTATCTTGCATATATATTTTATACAAATTTACGTTATTTTAAGTGTATTTGTTTATATATTTTCATTCAAATTTACATTATTCTATGTGTATTTTGTATATGTATTTCAATACAAATTTACCTAATTTTATGTGTATTTTGTATATTTCTTTTCATACAAATTTTAAATATTTTGTGTATTTTTGTATATAGTTTTTTACAAATTTAGGTTATTTTATGTACGCATTTACTTTTATTTAATGTGTGTTTGTATATATATTTTATGCAAATTTACTTTATACTATGTGCATTTTTGTATATATATTTTGTTAGAAATTTGCGTTAATTTATGTGTATTTGTATATGTTTTCTCATACAAATTTACATTATTTGATTGCTATTTTGTTTATTTATTTTGATACGAATGAAAATAGATATAAAATATACATAAAATAAACTAAATTTGTATTGAAATATATATACAAAATACATAAAATAATGTAAATTTGTATCAAAATATTTTAACAGATGCGCATAAAATAACGTAAATTTGTTTTAAATATACAAAATACACATTAAATAATGTAAATATGTATAAAAAAATATACAAAACACAAATAGAATAATGTAAAATAGTATTAAAATAAATACACAGAATATTAATAAAACAATGTAAATTTGTATGAAAATAAAGATGCAAAATACCCATTAAATAACGCATTTTTTATAAAAATATATATACCAAAATACACATGAAAAAATTAATTTGTATTAAAATAAATATACAAAATACACATACAATAAGGTAAATCTGTATTGAAATAGATATGCAAAATACATATAAAACAATGTAAATTTGTTTCAAAATATATATACGAATACACATAAAATAACGTAGATTTGTATAAAATATATATAAAATACACATAAAATGAAGTAAATACGTATAAGAAAATGTATACAAAATACATAAAATAATGTAAATTCGTATCAAAATAAATAAACAAAATACCAATAAAAGAATGTGTATTTGTATAAATATAAATATACAAAATACACACAAAATAAAGTAAATTTGTATAAAACTATATACAAAAATACACAGAAGTTATTAAACTCGTATGAAAATAGATATACAAAATACAGATAAAATAAGCTAAATTTGAATTGAAATGTATATAGAAAATACATAAAATAATGTAAATTTGTATCAAAATATTTATAAAAATACATATAATAACGTAAATTTGTTTAAAAATATATAAACAAAATACACATTAAGTAATGTAAATACGTATAAAAAAAATGTACAAAATACACATATAATCATGTAATTCGTATCAAACTAAATAAACAAAATATCAATAAAATAATGTAAATTTGTATGAGAAAACATATACAAATACATATAAAATAACGCTAATTTCCATAAAATATATGTAAAAAAATGAACGTAAAATAAAGTAACTTTGGATAAAAATATATATACAAAACACACATTAAATAATGCAAATGCGTACATAAAATAAACTAAATTTGTATAAAACTATATACAAAAATACACAAAAATAATTTAAATTTGTATGAAAAGAAATATACAAAATACACATAAAATTAGGTTAATTTGTATTGAAATACACATACAAAATACATATAAAATAATGTAAATTTGAAAGAAAATATATAAACAAATACACATATAATAACGTAAATTTCTATGAAATATATAATAAAAATGCACATTAAATAATGTAAATATGTATAAAAAAAATATATACAAAACACAAATAGAATAATGTAAAATCGTATCAAAATATATACACAGAATATTAATAAAATAATGTAAATTTGTATGAAAATTAAGATGCAAAATACCTATAAAATAACGCTCTTTTTATAAAAATATTGATACCAAAATACACATAAAATATTTGAATTTGTATTAAAATAAATATACAAAATGCACATACAATAAGGTAAATTTGTATTGAAATAGATATGCAAAATACATATAAAATAATGTAAATTTGTTTCAAAATATATATACGAATACACATAAAATAACGTAGATTTCTATAAAAATACATATACAAAATACACATAACATTAAGTAAATACGTATAAAAAAATATATACAAAATACACATAAAATAATGTAAATTCGTATAAATGTAAATAAACAATATACCAATAAAAGAATGTGAATTTGTAAAATACACATAAAATAACTTAGATTTCTATAAAAATAAATACACATAAAATGAAGTAAATACGTATAAAAAAATGAATACAAAAAATACATAAAAATCGTATCAAAATAAATAAACAAAATACCAGTAAAAGAAAGTGTATTTGTATAAATATATATATACAAAATTCACATAAAATATCGTAAATTTGTATAAAACTATATACAAAAATACACAGAAGTAATTAAATTTGTATGAAAATATATATACAAAATACAGCTAAAATGAGCTAAATTTGATTTGTAATGTACATACAAAATACATAAAATAATGTAAATCTGTATCAATATATTTATACAAATACATATAATAACGTAGATTTGTTTAAAAATATATAAACAAAATACACATTAAGTAATGTAAATACGTATAAAAAATATGTACAAAATACATATATAATCATGTAATTCGTATCAAAATAAATAAACAAAATAGCAATAAAATAATGTAAACTTGTATGAGAAAACATATACAAATAACGCAAATTTCTATAAAAATATATGTACAAAAATGCACATAAAATAAAGTAAATGTGCAAAAAAATATTTATACAAAACACACTAAATAATGTAAATGCGTACATAAAATAACCTAAATTTGTATAAAACTATATACAAAAATACACAAAAATAATTTAAATTTGTTTGAAAAGAAATATACAAAATACACATAAAACTAGGTAAATTTGTATTGAAATACATATACAAAATACACATCAAATAATGTAAATTTCAATGAAAATATATAAACAAATACACTTAAAATAACGTAAATTTGTATAAAATATATATGCAAGATACACATTAAATAATGTAAATGTGTATAAAAAAATATATACAAAAAACAAATAGAATAATGTAAAATCGTATCAAAATAAATACACAGAATATCAATAAAATAATGTAAATTTGTATGAAAATAAAGATGCAAAATTCCCAAATATTATCGCATTTTTTATAAAAATATATTTACCAAAATACACATAAAATATTTAAATTTGTATTGAAATAAATATACAAAATGCATATACAGTAAGGTAAATTTGTATTGAAAGAGATATTCAAAAATACATATAAAACAATGTAAATTTGTTTCAAAATATATATACGAATACAAATAAAATAAAGTAGATTTCTATAGAAATATATATACAAAATACATATGAAATTATGTAAATACGTATAAAAATATATATACAAAATACATATCAAATAATGTAAATTCGTGTCAAAATAAATAAACAAAATATCATGAAAAGAATGTGTATTTGTATGAAAATAGATAATAGACAATAAATTTGTATAAAATATATATGCAAGATACACATTAAATAATGTAAATATGTATAAAAAAGTATATACAAAAAACAAATAGAATAATGTAACATCGTATCAAAATATATACACCGAATATCAATAAAATAATGTAAATTTGTATGAAAATAAAGATGCAAAATTCCCATAAAATAGCGCATTTCTTATAAAAATATATATACCAAAATATACATAAAATATTTAAATTTGCATTGAAATAAATATACAAAATGCACATACAATAAGATAAATTTGTATTGAAAGAGATATGCAAAAATACATATAAAACAATGTAAATTTGTTTCAAAATATATATACGAATACAAATAAAAAAACGTAGATTTCTATAAAAATATATATTCAAAATACACATAAAATTAAGTAAATACGTATAAAAAAATGTATACAAAATACACATAAAATAATGTAATTTCGAATTAAAATAAATGTAAATTTGAATGAAAATTTAAAAACAAATACACTTAAAATAACGTAAATTTGTATAAAATATATATGCAAGATACACATTAAATAATGTAAATGTGTATAAAAAATATATACAAAAAACAAATAGAATAATGTAAAATCGTATCAAAATAAATACACAGAATATCAACAAAATAATGTAAATTTGTATGAAAATAAAGATGCAAAATTCCCAAAAATTATCGCATTTTTTATAAAAATAAATATACCAAAATACACATAAAATATTTAAATTTGTATTGAAATAAATATACAAAATGCATATACAGTAAGGTAAATTTGTATTAAAAGAGATATTCAAAAATACATATAAAACAATGTAAATTTGTTTCAAAATATATATACGAATACACATAAAATAAAGTAGATTTCTATAGAAATATATATACAAAATACATATGAAATTATGTAAATACGTATAAAAATATATATACAAAATACATATCAAATAATGTAAATTCGTGTCAAAATAAATAAACAAAATATCATGTAAAGAATGTGTATTTGTATAGAAATAGATAAAAGATAATAAATTTGTATAAAATATATATGCAAGATACTCATTAAATAATGTAAATATGTATAAAAAAGTATAAACAAAAAACAAATAGAATAATGTAAATTCGTATCAAAATAAATACACCGAATATTAATAAAACAATGTAAATTTGTATGAAAATAAAGATGCAAAATTCCCATAAAATAGCGCATTTCTTATAAAAATATATATACCAAAATACACATAAAATATTTAAATTTGTATTGAAATAAATATACAAAATGCACATACAATAAGGTAAATTTGTATTCAAAGAGATATGCAAAAATACATATAAAACAATGTAAATTTGTTTCAAAATATATATACGAATACAAATAAAAAAACGTAGATTTCTATAAAAATATATATACAAAATACACATAAAATTAAATAAATACTTATAAAAAAATGTATACACAATACACATAAAATAATGTAAATTCGATTTAAAATAAATAAACAAAATACCAATAAAAGAATGTGTATTTGGATAAATATAAATATACAAAATACATATACAAAATAAACATAAAATAAGGTAGATTTGTAATAAAATATATGTACAAAATACACATAAAATAATGTAAATTTATATGAAAATATATATACAAATACACATAAAATACCATGAATTTGTATAAAAATATATATTCAAAATAAATATTAAATAATTTAAAAGCGTATAAAAATATATAGTATACAAAGTACATATAAAATAATGTAAAACCTTATCAATATAAATCAACAAAACACCAATAAAATAATATATATATATGAATGAAAATAAATTTACAAAATACACATAACATAACTAAAATTTGTATTAAAATATATACAAAAATACATAGAAATAATTTGAGTTTGTATGAAAATAGATATACAAAATACACATAAAACTAGGTAAATTTCTTTTGAAATGTATATACAAAATAGCCATCAAATATTGTAAATTTGTGTCAAAATATATAAACATAAGAACATAAGAACAAAAGAACGCATAAGTCTGCAAGAGGCCGGTAGGCCTGTACGAGGCAGCTCCTTTGACCCTAAGCTCCCGTGTATCTAACCCCACCTAATATCGCTGTCCATGAATTTATCTAGTCTATTTTTGAATGTGACAATTGTATTGGCACTCACCACATGACTGCTAAGCCTATTCCACTCATCCACCACCCTGTTAGTTAACCAATTTTTGCCTATGTCCCTGTTGAATCTGAATTTATCCAGTTTAAACCCGTTACTTCGTGTCCTACCCGGTTCTCTTACCAACAAAACCTTATGAATGTCTCCCTTATTAAAGCCCTTCATCCATTTATAAACCTCGATCATGTCTCCACGCACCCTTCGCCTTTCTAGAGAATGCAAGTTTAACTGTTTGAGTCTTTCCTCGTATGGCAAGTTTCTCAACCCCTGAATCATCTTAGTCATCCTCCTCTGCACCGATTCTAACATTTTGATATCCATTCTATAGTAAACAAATACAAATAAAATAACGTAAATTTGTATGAAAAATATATACAAAATACACATAGAATAATGTCAATTCGTATCAAAATGAATAAGCAGAATATCAATAAAATAATGTATATTTGTATGAAAATAAAGATGCAAAATACCAAAAAAATAAAGCATATGTTTATAAAAATACAGATACAAAAATACACATCGAATAATTAAATTTGTATTAAAATTAATATACAAAATGCGTATATAATAAGGTAAATTTGTATTGAAAAAATATACAATATACACGTTTACTCATACAAATTTATATTATTTTATTGGTATTTTGTTTATTTATTTTGATACGAATTACATGATTATATGTGTATTTTGTACACATTTTTTTATATGTATTTACATTATTTAATGTGTATTTTGTTTATATATTTTCATACAAATTTACGTTATTATATGTGTATTTGTATAAATATTTTGATACAAATTTACTTTATTTCATGTATTTTGTATATATATTTCAATTCAAATTCAGCTTATTTTTTGTGTATTTTGTATATATTTTCATACAAATTTAAATACTTCTGTGTATTTATGTATATAGTTTTATATAAATTTACGTTATTTTATGTGTATTTTGTATACAAATACACATTCTTTTATTGGTATTTTGTTTATTTATTTTGATACGAATTTACATTATTTTATGTGTATTTTGTATACATTTTTTTATACGTATTTACTTCATTTTATGTGTATTTTTTATATATATATTTATAGAAATCTACGTTATTTTATGTGTATTCGTATACATATTTTGAAACAAATTTACATTGCTTTATATGTATTTTGCGTATCTATTTCAATACAAATTTACCTTATTGTATGTGTTTTTTATATATTTATTTTAATACAAATCTAATTTTTTTATGTTTATTTTGGTATATATATTTTTATAAATAAAAAAAATGCGTTATTTTATGGGTATTTTGCCTCTTTATTTTCATACAAATTTACATTATTTTATTAATATTCTGTGTATTTATTTTGATACGATTTTACATTATTCTATTTGTGTTTTGTATATATTTTTTTTATACAAATTTACGTTATTTTAAGTGTATTTGTTTATGTATTTTCATTCAAATTTACATTATTTTATGTATTTTGTATATGTATTTCCAAACAAATTTACCTAATATATGTGTATTTTGTATATTTATTTTCATACAAATTTAAAATATTTTTGTGTATTTTTGTATATAGTTTGCTACAAATTTAGGTTATTTTATGTGTATTTTGAATATCTATTAAATATATATACAAAATACATATGAAATTATGTAAATACGTATAAAAATATATATACAAAATACATATCAAATAATGTAAATTCGTGTCAAAATAAATAAACAAAATATCATGAAAAGAATGTGTATTTATATGAAAATAGATAATAGATAATAAATTTGTATAAAATATATATGCAAGATACACATTAAATAATGTAAATATGTATAGAAAAATATATACAAAAAAACAAATAGAATAATGTAAAATCGTATCAAAATAAATACACCGAATATTAATAAAATAATGTAAATTTGTATGAAAATAAAGATGCAAAATTCCCATAAAATAGCGCATTTCTTATAAAAATATATATACCAAAATACACATAAAATTTTTAAATTTGTATTGAAATAAATATACAAAATGCATATACAATAAGATAAATTTGTATTGAAAGAGATATGCAAAAATACATATAAAACAATGTAAATTTGTTTAAAAATATATATACGAATATAAATAAAAAAAACGTAGATTTCTATAAAAATATATATACAAAATACACATAAAATTAAGTAAATACGTATAAAAAATTTTATTCAAAATACATATAAAATAATGTAAATTCGATTTAAAATAGATAAACAAAATATCAATAAAACAATGTGTATTTGGATAAATATAAATATACAAAATACACATACAAAATAAACATAAAATAAGGTAGATTTGTAATAAAATATATGTACAAAATACACATACAATAATGTAAATTTATATGAAAATATATATACAAATACACATAAAATACCATGAATTTGTATAAAATATATATTCAAAATAAATATTAAATAGTGTAAGAGCGTAAAAAAATATATATACAAAGTACATATAAAATGAAAATTAAGATGCAAAATACCTATAAAATAACGCATTTTTTTATAAAAGTATTGATACCAAAATACACATAAAATATTTGAACTTGTATTAAAATAAATATACAAAATGCACATACAATAAGGTAAATTTGTATTGAAATAGATATGCAAAATACATATAAAATAATGTAAATTTGTTTCAAAATATATATACGAATACACATAAAATAACGTAGATTTCTATAAAAATACATATACAAAATACACATAAATACGTATAAAAAAATGTATACAAAATACACATAAAATAATATAAATTCGTATAAATGTAAATAAACAAATTACCAATAAAAGAATGTGTATTTGTATAAATATAAATATACAAAATGCACATAAAATAACGTAGATTTATATAAAACTATATACATAAAATAACGCAAATTTCTATAAAAATATATGTACAAAAATGAACATAAAATAAATTTGCATAAAAATATAAATACAAAACACACTTTAGATAATGTAAATGTGTATAAAAATATGTATACAAAATACCTATGAAATAATCTAAATTCGTATCGAGTTATATTAAGAAATACCAATTAAATAATGTAATTTTGGATGAAAATATATATACAAAATACACATAAAATAACCTAAATACAAATACAAGTATACACATAAAATAATTTAAAATTGAATGAAATAAATATACAAAATAAACATAAAATAACGTAAATTTGTAATGAAATATATGAAAAAATACACATAAAATAATATAAATTTGTATGAAAATATATATACAAATACACATTAAATAACATGAATTTGTATAAAATTTGTATCAATATATATACTTATACACACAATAAAATAACGTAATTTTTTTATGAAAATGTATATACAAAATGCACATAAAATAATTTAAATACGTAGAAAAATATATATATATATACAAAAAACACATAAAATAATGTAAATTTGTATGAAAATATATAAAGAAATACACATAAAATAATGTAAATTTGGATAAAATATATATACAAAATGAACATTAAATAATGTAAATATGTATAAAAAAAAATATACAAAATACACATAGAATAATGTTAAATCGTATCAAAATAAATAAAGAGAATATCAATAAAATAATGTCAATTTGTATGAAAATAAAGATGCAAAATATCCATATAATAACGCATATTTGCATAAAAAATATATATACAAAAATACATATAAAATAGTTAAGTTTGTATTAAAATAAACATACAAAATGCACGTACAATAAAGTAAATTTGTATTGAAATAGATATGCAAAATACACATCAATAATGTAAATTTGTATCAAAATATATATACGAATACTCATAAAATAGAGTAAATTTCTATGAAAATATACATACAAAATAGATATACAAAATACACATATAAATAGTTAAATTTGTATTTAAATACATGTACAAAAAACACATAAAATAATGTAGATTTCTATGAAATGAAAGCAAATACATTTTATATAAAATATATATACAAAATACACATAGAATAATGTAAAATCATATCAAAATAAATACACAGAATATCAATAAAATAATGTAAATTTGTATGAAAATAAAGATGCAAAATACCCATAAAATAAAGCATATTTTATTAAAAATACATATACAAAAATACACATAGATTAATCAAATTTGTATTAAAATTAATATACAAAATGCACATACAATAAGGTAAATTTGTATTGAAAAAATATGCAAAATACACATAAAATAATGTAAATTTGTTTCAAAATATATATACGAATACACATAAAATAACGCAGATTTCTATAGAAATATATATACAAAATACACTTGAAATAATGTAAATACGTATAAAATATATATACAAAATACACATTAAATAATGTTAATTCGTGTCAAAATAAATAAACAAAATATCATGAAAAGAATGTGTATTTGTATGAAAATAGATATACAAAATACACATAAAATAACCTAAATTTGTATAAAACTATATGCAAAAATACACAAAAATAATTTAAACTTGTATGAAAATAAATATACAAAAAACATATAAAAATAGGTAAATTTGTATTGAAATACATATACAAAATACACATAAAATAATGTAAATTTGAATGAAAATATATAAACATATAGACTTAAAATAACGTAAATTTGTATCAAATATATATACAAAAAAACATTAAATAATGTAAATATGTATAAAAAAATATATACAAAACACAAATAAAATAATGTAAAATCGTATCAAAATAAATACAGAAAATATTAATAAAATAATGTAAATTTGTATGAAAATTAAGATACAAAATACCCATAAAAGAACGCATTTTTTATAAAAATATAAATACGAAAAAACATAAAATATTTGATTTTGTATTAAAATAAATAGATATACAAAATACACATAAAATAAGCTAAATTTGAATTGAAATATATATACAAAATACATAAAATAATGTAAATATGTATCAAAATACCTATACAAATACACATATAATAACGTAAATTTGTATAAAAATATATAAACAAATACACATTAAATAATGTAAATACGTATAAAAAAATGTAAAAAAATACACAAATAATCATGTAATTCGTATCAAAATAGATAGACAAAATACCAATAAAATAATGTAAATTTCTATGAGAAAACATATACAAAATACACATAAATAACGCAAATATCAATAAAAACATATATAATATAATATATTTTTATACATATTTAAAATATTTAATGTATATTTTGTATATATATATATTTTATCTAAATTTACGTGATTTTATATGTATTTGTTTATATATTTTCATACAAATTACATTATTTTATGTGAGTTTTGTATATGTATTTCAATACAAATTTGCCTAACTTTATGTGTATTTTGCATATCTATTTTCAAACAAATTTAAATTATTTTTGTGTATATTTGTATATATTTTTATACAAATTTTAGTTATTTTATTTGTTTTTTGTATATATATTTTCCTACAAATATACATTCTTTTATTGGAATTTTGAGTATTTAATTTTTTACGAATTTACATTATTTTGTGTATTATTTGTATATATTTTTCTACGTATTTAAACTATTTTATGTGTATTTTATATATACATTTTCATAAAAATTTACGTTATTTTATTGTGTGTATTCGTATATATTTTGAAATTTTCTACAAATTCATGTTATTTTATGTGTATATATTTTCATACAAATTTATACTATTTTATGTGTATTCTTACATATATTTTATTACAAATTTACCTTATTTTATGTTTATTTTGTATATTTATTTCATTCAATTTTAAATTATTTAATGTGTATATTTGTATTTGTATTTAGGTTATTTTATGTGTTTTTTATATATATTTTCATCCAAAATTACATTATTTTATTGTTATTTTCTTAATTTAACTCGATACGAATTTAGATTATTTCATAGGTATTTTGTATACATATTTTTATACTCATTTACATTATCTAATGTGTTTTGTATATATTTTTTTATGCAAACTAATTTTATGTGCATTTTTGTACATATATTTTTATAGAAACTTAAAACGTTATTTTATGTGTATTTTGTATATGTTTTCTCATACAAATTTACATTATTTAATTAGTTTTTTGTTTATTTATTTTGATACGAATGACTTGATTATTGGTGTATTTTGTAAATATTTTTTTATACGTATTTACATTACTTAATGTGTATTTTGTTTATATATTTTTTTACAAATTTACGTTATTATATGTGTATTTGTTAAAAATATTTTGAAACGAATTTACTTTATTTTATGTATTTTGTATATATATTTCAATTCAAATTTAGCTTATTTTGTGTGTATTTTGTATATCTATTTTCATACAAATTTAATTACTTCTGTGTATTTTTGTATATAGTTTTATACAAATTTACGTTATTTTATGTGCATTTTGTATATTTATATTTATACAAATACACATTCTCTTATTGGTATTTTGTTTATTTATATTTATACGAATTTACATTATTTTATGTGTATTTTGTATACATTTTGATTCGTATTTACTTAATTTTATTTTTATATAGATATATATATATATATATATATATATATATATATATATATATATATATATATATATATATATATATATATATATATATATATATATATATATATATATATATATATATTTATAGAAATCTACGTTATTTTATGTGTATTCGTATATATATTTTGAAACAAATTTACATTGTTTTATATGTTTTTTGCATATCTATTTTAATACAAATTTAACTTATGGTATATGCATTTTGTATATTTATTTTAATACAAATTCAAATATTTTATGTGTATTTTGGTATATATAATTTTATAAAAAATGCGTTATTTTATAGGTATTTTGCATCTTAGTTTTCATAGAAATGTACATTATTTATTAATATTCTGTGTATATATTTTGATACGATTTTATATTATACTATTTGTGTTTTGTATATATTTTTTTATACATATTTTCATTATTTAATGTGTATTTTTTATATATATTTTATACAAATTAACGTCATTTTAAGTGTATTTGTTTATATAATTTCATTCAAATTTACATTATTTTAAGTGTATTTTGTATATGTATTTCAATACAAATTTACCTAATTTTATGTGTATTTTGTATATTTATTTTCATACAAATTTAAATAATTTTGTGTTTTTTTGTATATACATATAGAGTAAATTTCTATGAAAATATATATTCAAAATACATATAAAATTATGTAAATAAGTATAAAAATATATATATCAAATACACCTAAAAAAATGAAAATTCGTATCAAAATAAATAAACAAAATTCCGATAAAAGAACGTATATTTGTAGGAAAATAAATATACAAAATACACATAAAATTACGAAAATTTGAATGAAAGTATATACAAAAAAACAAAAAAATAAATTTCAATTTGTATGAAAATAGATATACAAAATACACATATAATTAGTTAAATTTGTATTTAAATACATGTACAAAATACACATAAAATAATATAAATTTGTATGAAATGAAAACAAATTCACATAAAATAACGTACATTTGTATAAAATAGATATACAAAATATACATAGAATAATGTAAAATCGTATCAAAATAAATACACAGAATATCAATAAAATAATGTAATTTTGTATGAAAATAAAGATGCAAAATACCCATAAAATAAAGCATTTTTTTTTAAATACATATACAAGAATACACATAGAATAATTAAATTTGTATTAAAATTAATATACAAAATGCACGTACAATAAGGGAAATTTGTATTGAAAAAATATACAAAATGCACATATAACAATGTATATTTGTTTTAAAATATATATACGAATACACATAAAATAACGTATATTTCTATAGAAATATATATACAAAATACACATGAAATGACGTTAATACGTAAAAATATATATACACAATACACATTAAATAATGTAAATTCGCATCAAAATAAATAAACAAAATATCAATAAAAGAATGTGTATTTGTATGAAAATAGATATACAAAATACACATAAAATATTGTAAATTTGTATAAAACTCTATTAAAAAATACAAAAATAATTTAAATTTGTATAAAAATATAAATACAAAATACACATAAAACTAGTTAAATTTCTATTGAAATACATATACAAAATACACATAAAATAATGTAAATTTGAATGAAAATATATAAACAAATACACTTAAAATAACGTAAATTTGTATGAAATATATATAGAAAATACACATTAAATAATGTAAATATGTATAAAAAAATATATACAAAACACAAATAGAATAATGTAAAATAGTATCAAAATAAATACACAGAATATTAATAAAATAATGTAAATTTGTATGAAAATAAAGATGCAAAATACCCATAAAACAACGCATTTTTTATAAAAATATTTATACCAAAATACACATAAAATATTTAAATTTGTATTACAATAAATATACAAAATGCACATACAATAAGGTAAATTTGTATAGAAATAGATATGCAAAATACACATAAAACAATGTAAATTTGTTTCAAAATATATATACGAATACACATAAAATAACGTAGATTTCTATAAAAATATATATACAAAATACACATAAAATGAAGTAAATACGTATAAGAAAATGTATACAAAATACACATAAAATAATGTAAATTCGTATCAAAATAAATAAACTAAATGCCAATAAAAGAATGTTTACTTGTATAAATATAAATATACAAAATACACATAAAATAACGTAAAATTGTATAAAACTATATACAAAAATAAACAAAAATAATTAAATTTGTATGAAAATAGATATACAAAAGACACATAAAATAAGCTAAATTTGAATTGAAATAAATATAGAAAATACATAAAATAATGTAAATTTGTATCAAAATATATATTCAAATGCACATATATTAAAATTAATATACAAAATGCGTATATATTAAGGTAAATTTGTATTGAAAAAATATGCAACATACACGTTTACTCATACAAATTTATATTATTTTATAGGTATTTTGTTTATTTATTTTATACGAATACATGATTATATGTGTATTTTAATATTTTTTATACGTATTTACATTATTTAATGTGTATTTTGTTTATATATTTTCATACAAATTTACGTTATTATATGTGTATTTATAAATATTTTGATACAAATTTACTTTATTTCATGTATTTTGTATATATATTTCGATTCAAATTTAGCTTATTTTGTGTGTATGTTGTATATTTTCATACAAATTTAATTACTTCTGTGTATTTTTGTATATAGTTTTATATAAATTTACGTTATTTTATGTGTATTTTGTATATTTAAATTTATACAAATACACATTCTTTTATTGGTATTTTGTTTATTTATTTTGATACGAATTTACATTATTTTATGTGTATTTTGTATACGTATTTACTTCATTTTATGTGTATTTTGTATATATATTTTTATAGAAATCTACGTTATTATATGTGTATTCGTATATATATTTTGAAACAAATTTACATTGTTTTATATGTATTCTGCATATCTATTTCAATACAAATTTACCTTATTGTATGTGTTTTTTGTATATTTATTTTAATACAAATTTAATTTTTTGATGTGTATTTTGGTATATATATTTTTATAAATAAAAAAAATGCGTTATTTTATGGGTATTTTGCTTCTTTATTTTCATACAAATTTACATTATTTTATTAATATTCTGTGTATTTATTTTGATACGATTTTACATTATTCTATTTGTGTTTTGTACATATTTTTTTATTCAAATTTACGTTATTTTAAGTGTATTTATTTATGTATTTTCATTCAAATTTACATTATTTTATGTGAATTTTGTGTATGTATTTCAATACAAATTTACCTAATTTTATGTGTATTTTGTATATTTATTTTCATACAAATTTAAATATTTTTGTGTATTTTTGTATATAGTTTGATACAAATTTAGGCTATTTTATATGTATTTTGTATATCTATTTTCATACAAATACACATTCTTTTATTGATATTTTGTTTATTTATTTTGACGCGAATTTTATGTGAATTTGTTTTCATTTCATACAAATTTACATTATTTTATGTGTATTTTGTACATGTATTTAAATACAAATTTAACTCATTATATGTGTATTTTGTATATCTATTTTCATACAAATTGAAATTTATTTTTTTGTTTTTTTGTATATATTTTTATTCAAATTTTCGTAATCTTATAAAAATATATATACCAAAATACACATAAAATATTTAAATTTGCATTGAAATAAATATACAAAATGCACATACAATAAGGTAAATTTGTATTGAAAGAGATATGCAAAAATACATATAAAAGAATGTAAATGTGTTTCAAAATATATATACGAATACTAATAAAAAAACGTAGATTTCTATAAAAATATATATACAAAATACACATAAAATTAAGTAAATACGTATAAAAAAATGTATACAAAATACACATGAAATAATGTAAATTCGAATTAAAATAAATAAACAAAATACCAATAAAAGAATGTGTATTTGGATAAATATAAATATACAAAATACACATACAAAATAAACATAAAATAAGGTAGATTTATAAAAAAATATTTGTACAAAATACACATAAAATAATGTAAATTTATATAAAAATATATATACAAATACACATAAAATACCATGAATTTGTATAAAAATATATATTCAAAATAAATATTAAATAATGTAAAAGCGTATAAAAATATATATAGAAATACAGATACAAAAATACACACCGAATAATTAAATTTGTATTAAAATTAATATACAAAATGCGTATATAATAAGGTAAATATGTATTGAAAAAATATGCAACATACACGTTTACTCATACAAATTTATATTATTTTATTGGTATTTTGTTTATTTATTTTGATACGAATTACATGATTATATGTGTATTTTGTACATATTTTTTATAAGTATTTAAATTATTTAATTTTTATTTTTTTTATATATTTTAATAAAAATTTAATTTATTATATGTGTATTTGTATAAATATTTTGATACAAATTTACTTTATTTCATGTATTTTGTATATATATTTCAATTCAAATTTAGCTTATTTTGTGTGTATTTTGTATATATTTTCATACAAATTTAATTACTTCTGTGTATTTTTGTATATAGTTTTATATAAATTTACGTTATTTTATTTGTATTTTGTATATTTATATTTATAGAAATACACATTCTTTTATTGGTATTTTGTTTATTTATTTTGATACGAATTTACATTATTTTATGTGTTTTTTGTATACATTTTTTTATACGTATTTACTTCATTTTATGTGTATTTTGTATATATATTTTAATAGAAATCTACGTTATTTAATGTGTATTCGTATATATATTTTGAAACAAATTTACATTGTTTTATATGTATTTTGCATATCTATTTCAATACAAATTTACCTTATTGTATGTGTTTTTTATATATTTATTTTAATTCAAATTTAATTTTTTGATGTGTATTTTGGTATATATATTTTTATAAATAAAAAAATGCGTTATTTTATGGGTATTTTGCTTCTTTATTTTCATACAAATTTATATTATTTTATTAATATTCTGTGTATTTATTTTGATACGATTTTACATTATTCTATTTGTGTTTTGTATATATTTTTTTCTATACAAATTTATGTTATTTTAAATGTATTTGTCTATGTCTTTTCATTCAAATTTACATTATTTTATGTGTATTTTGTGTATATATTTCAATACAAATTTACCTAATTTTATGTGTATTTTGTATATTTATTTTCATACAAATTTAAAATATTTTTGTGTATTTTTGTATATAGTTTGATACAAATTTAGGTTATTTTATGTGTATTCTGTATATCTATTTTCATACAAATACACATTCTTTTATTGATATTTTGTTTATGTATTTTGACGCGAATTTACAGTATTTAATGTGTATTTTGCATATATTTTTATACGTATTTACATCATTTCATGTGTATTTTGTATATATATTCCTATAGAAATCAACGTTATTTTACGTGTATTCGTATATATATTTTGAAACAAACTTACACTGTTTTATGTGTATTTTGCGTTTTTTTTCAATTCAAACTTACCTTATTGTATGTGCATTTTGTATATTAATTTTGACACATATTTAATTATTCTATGTGTATTTTTGTATATGTATTTAAAAAAAAAATGCTTTATTTTATAGGTATTTTGCATCTTTATTTTCATACAAATTTAAATTATTTTATTGATATTCTGTGTACTTATTTTGATACGATTTTACATTATTCTATGTATAACAAAAATAAATACAGAATACACAAAAATAGATATGCAAAATACATATAAACAATGTAAATTTGTTTCAAAATATATATACGAATACACATGAAATAAGGTAGATTTCTATAAAAATATATACAAAATATACATAAAATTAAGTAAATCGTATAAAAAATTTATACAAAATACACATAAAATATTGTAAATTAGTATTAAAATAAATAAACAAAATCCCCATAAAAGAAGGTGTATATTTATAAATATATATATATATATATATATATATATATATATATATATATATATATATATATATATATATATATATATATATATATATATATACAAAATACACATTAAATAATATAAATTTGTTTAAAACTATACAAAATACACATGAAATGATGTAAATTCGTATAGAAATATATATACAAAATACACATTAAATAATGTAAATTCGCGTCAAAATAAATAAACAAAATATAAATAAAAGAATGTGTATTTGTATGAAAATAGATATACAAAATACACATAAAATAACCTAAATTTGTATCAAACTATATACAAAAATACACAAAAATATTTTAAATTTGTATGGAAATAAATATACAAAATACACATAAAATTAGGTAAATTTGTATTGAAATACATACACAAAATACCCATAAAATAATGTAAATTTGAATAAAAATACATTAACAAATACACTTAAAATAACGTAATTTTGTATAAAAAAATATGTACAAAACACAAATAGAATAATGTAAAATCGTATGAAAATAAATACACAGAATATTAATAAAATAATGTAAATTTGTATGAAAATAAAGAAGCAAAATACCCATAAAATAACGCATTTTTTTTTTATAAAAATATATATACCAAAATACACATCAAAAAATTAAATTTGTGTTAAAATAAATATACAAAAAACACATACAATAAGGTAAATTTGTATTGAAATAGATATGCAAAATACATATAAAACAATGTAAATTTGTTTCAAAATATAAATACGAATACACATAAAATAACGTAGATTTCTATAAAAATATATATACAAAATACACATAAAATGAAGTAAATACGTATAAAAAAAATGTATACAAAATACACATAAAATAATGTAAGTTCGTATCAAAATAAATAAACAAAATACCAATAAAAGAATGTGTATTTGTATAAATATAAATATACAAAATACACATAAAATAACGTAAATTTAAATAAAACTATATACAAAAATACACAGAAGTAATTAAATTCGTATGAAAATAGATATACAAAATATAGATAAAATAAGCTAAATTTGAATTGAAATGTATATACAAAATACATAAAATAATGTAGATTTGTATCAAAATATTTATAAAAATACATATAATAACGAAAATTTTGATACGATTTTACATTATTCTATTTGTGTTTTGTATATATATTTTTATACATATTTACATTATTTAATGTGTATTTTGTATATATATTTCATACAAATTTACGTTATTATATGTGTATTTGTTTATATATTTTCTTTCAAATTTACATTATTTTATGTGTATTTTGTATATGTATTACAATACAAATTAACCTAAATTTATGTGTATTTTCTATATTTCTTTTCATACAAATTTAAATTATTTTTGTGTATTTTTGTATATAGTTTTATACAAATTTAAGTTATTTTATGTACGCATTTACATTATTTAATGTGTGTTTTGTATATATATTTTTATCCATAGTTACTTTATTTTACGCTCATTTTTGGACATATATTTTTATAGAAATTAGCGTTATTTTATATATATTTGTATATGTTTTCTCATACAAATTTACATTATTTTATTGATATTTTGTTTATTTAGTTTGATACGAATTAAATGATTATATGTGTATTTTGTACATATTTTTTATACGTATTTACATTACTTAATGTGTATTTTGTTTATATATTTTTAAACAAATTTACGTTATTATATGTATTCTTATAAATATTTTGATACAAATTTACATTATTTTATGTATTTTGTATATACATTTCAATTCAAATTTAGCTTATTTTATCTGTATTTTGTATATCTATTTTCATACGAATTTAATTACTTCTGTGTATTTTTGTATATAGTTTTATATAAATTTACGTTATTTTATGTGTATTTTGTATATTTATATTTATACAAATACACATTCTTTTATTGGTATTTTGTTTATTTATTTTGATACGAATTTACATTATTTTAGGTGTATTTTGTATACATTTTTTTATACGTATTTACATCATTTTATGTGTATTTTGTATATATATTTTTATAGAAATCTACGTTATTTTATGTGTATTCATATATATATTTTGAAACAAATTTACATTGTTTTATATGTATTTTGCATATCTATTTCAATACAAATTTACCTTATTGTATGTGTTTTTTGTATATTTATTTTAATACAAATTTAATTTTTTGATGTGTATTTTGGTATATATATTTTTATAAATAAAAAAAATGCGTTATTTTATGGGTATTTTGCTTCTTTATTTTCATTCAAATTTACATTATATTATTAATATTCTGTGTATTTATTTTGATACGATTTTACATTATTCTATTTGTGTTTTGTTCATTTTTTTTTATACAAATTTACGTTATTTTAAGTGTGTTTGTTTATGTATTTTCATTCAAATTTACATTATTTTATGTGAATTTTGTGTATGTATTTCAATACAAATTTACCTAATTTTATGTGTATTTTGTATATTTATTTCCATACAAATTTAAAAAAAAAATTGTGTATTTTTGTATATAGTTTGATACAAATTTAGGTTATTTTATGTGTATTTTGTATATCTATTTTCATACAAATACACATTCTTTTATTTATATTTTGTTTATTTATTTTGACGCGAATTTACATTATTTAATGTGTATTTTGTATTAATATTTTTATACGAATTTACATCATTTCATGTGTACTTTGTATAGTTTTAAACAAATTTATATTATTTAATGTGTATTTTGTATATATATATTTATACAAATACACATTCTTTTATTGGTATTTTGTTTATTTATTTTGATACTAATTTACATTATTTTATGTGTATTTTGTTTACATTTTTTATACGTATTTACTTAATTTTATGTGTATTTTGTATATATATTTTTATAGAAATCTACCTTATTTCATGTGTATTCGTATATATATTTTCAAACAAATTTACAGTGTTTATATGTATTTTGCATATCTATTTTTGTGTATTCTGAATTTATTTTTTGTTATACATAGAATAATGTAAAATCGTATCAAAATAAGTACACAGAATATCAATAAAATAATTTAAATTTGTATGAAAATAAAGATGCAAAATACCCATATGATAAAGCATATTTTTTTTAAATACATATACAAAAATACACATAGAATAATTAAATTTGTATTAAAATTAATATACAAAATGCACACATACAATAAGGTAAATTTGTATTGAAAAAAAAATGCAAAATACAAATAAAACAGTGTAAATTTGTTTCAAAATATATATACGAATACACATAAAATAACGTAGATTTCTATAGAAATATATATACAAAATACACATGAAATTATGTAAATACGTATAAAAATATTTATATAAAATACATATTAAGTAATGTAAATTCGTGACAAAATAAATAAACAAAATATCATGAAAAGAATGTGTATTTGTATGAAAATAAATAATAGATAATAAATTTGTATGTAATATATATGCAAGATACACATTAAATAATGTAAATATGTATAAAAAATATATAAAAAACAAATAGAATAATGTAAAATCGTATCAAAATAAATACACAGAATATTAATAAAATAATGTAAATTTGTATGAAAATAAAGATGCAAAATTCCCATCAAATAGCGCATTTCTTATAAAAATATATATACCAAAATACACATAAAATATTTAAATTTGTATTGAAATAAATATACAAAATGCACATACAATAAGGTAAACTTCTGTTGAAAGAGATATGCAAAAATACATATAAAAAATTGTAAATTTGTTTCAAAATATATATACGAATACACATAAAATAACGTAGATTTCTATAAAAATATATATACAAAATACACATAAAATTAGGTAAATACGTATAAAAAAATGTAAACAAAATACACATAAAATAATATAAATTCGAAACAAAATAAATAAACAAAATACCAATAAAAGAATGTGTATTTGTTCTGTGTATTTTTGTATATAGTTTTATACAAATTTACGATATTTTATGTGTATTTTGTATATTTATATTTATACAAATACACATTCTTTTACTGGTTTTTTATTTATTTTGATACGATTTTTATGTGTATTTTGTATTAATTTTTTAATACGTATTTACTTCATTTTATGTGTATTTTGTATATATTTTTATAGAAATCAACGTTAATTTATGTGTATTCGTATATACGTATATTTTGAAACAAATTTACATTGTTTTATGTGTATTTTGCATATCTATTTCAATACAAATTTACCTTACAGTATGTGCATTTTTTATATTTATTTTAATACAAATTTTAATATTTTATGTGTATTTTGGTATATATATTTTTTAAAAAAATGCGTTATTTTATGGCTATTTTGCATCTTTATTTTCATACAAATTTACATTATTTAATTAATATTCTGTGTATTTATTTTGATACGATTTTACATTATTCTATTTGTGTTTTGTATATATTTTTTTATACATATTTACATTATTTAATTAGTATTTTGTATATATATTTGATACAAATTTACGTTATTTTAAGTGTATATGTTTATATATTCTCATTCAAATTTCCATTATCTTATGTGTATTTTGTATATGTATTTCAATACAAATTTACCTAATTTTATGTGTATTTTGTATATTTATTTTCATACAAATTTAAAATATTTTTGTGTATTTTTGTATATAGTTTTATACAAACTTCGGTTATTTTATGAGTATTTTGTATATCTATTTTCATACAAATACACATTCTTTTATTGATATTTTGTTTATTTCTTTTGACGAGAATTTAAATTATTTAATGTGTATTTTGTATATATATATTTTTATACGTATTTACATCATTTCTTGTGTATTTTGTATATATATTTCTATAGAAATCTACGTTATTTTATGTGTATTCGTATATAGATTTTTAAACAAATTTACGCTTTAATGTGCATTTTGTATATTTTTTCAATACAAACTTACCTTATTGTACGTGCATTTTGTATATTAATTTTAATACAAATTTAATTATTCTATGTGTATTTTTGTATATGTATTTTTAAAAAAATATGCTTTATTTTATATCTATTTCAAAACAGATTTCCCTTATTGTATGTGTATTTTGTATTTTTATTTTAATACAAATTAACTTTTTCATGTGTATTTTGGTATATATATTTTTATAAAAAAATGCGTTATTTAATGGGTATTTTGCATCTTTATTTTCATACAAATATGTGTATTTTGTAAATCTATTTTCATTCAAATATATATTATTTTATTGGTATTTTGTTGATTTATATTGATACGAATTTACATTATTTTATATGTACTTTGTATATATATTTTTATACGCATTTACATTATTTAATATTTATTTTGAATATATAATTTTATACAAATTCATGGTATTTTATGTGTATTTGTATATATATTTTCATATAAATTTACATTATTTTTTGTGTATTTTGTACATATATTTCATTACAAATTTACCTTATTTTATGTTTATTTTTTATGTGTATTTTGTACATTTATATTTATACAAATACACATTCTTTTATTGGTATTTTGTTTAATTATTTTGTTTCGAGTTTACATTATTTTATGTGTATTTTGTTTACATTTTTTTATACGTATTTACTTAATTTTATGTGTATTTTGTATATATATTTTTATAGAAATCTACGTTATTTTATGTGTATTCGTATATATATTTTGAAACAAATTTACATTGTTTTATATGTATTTTTGCATATCTCTTTCAATAGAAGTTTACCTTATTGTATGTGCATTTTGTATATTTATTTCAATACAAATTTAAATATTTTATGTGTATACATGTACAAAAAATACATAAAATAATGTAGAATTGTATGGAATGAAAACAAATACATTTTATATAAAATATATATACAAAATACACATAGAATAATGTAAAATCATATTAAAATAAATACACAGAATATCAATAAAATAATGTAAATTTGTATGAAAATAAAGATGCAAAATACCCATAAAATAAATCATATTTTTATAAAAATACATATAAAAAATACACATAGATTAATCAAATTTGTATTAAAATTATACAAAATGCACATACAATAAGGTAAATTTGTATTGAAAAAATATGGAAAATACACATAAAACAATGTAAATTTGATTCAAAATTTATATACGAATACACATAAAATAACGCAGATTTCTATAGAAATATATATAGAAAATACACTTGAAATAATGTACATACGTATAAAAATATATATACAAAATACACATTAAATAATGTTAATTCGTGTCAAAATAAATAAACAAAATATCATGAAAAGAATGTGTATTTGTATGAAAATATATATATACAAAATACACATAAAATAACCTAAATTTGTATAAAACTATAAACAAAAATACACAAAAATAATTTAAACTTGTATGAAAATAAATATACAAAAAACATAAAATTAGGTAAAATTTGTATTGAAATACATATACAAAATACACATAAAATAATGTAAATTTGAATGAAAATATATAAACATATAAACTTAGAATAACGTAAATTTGTATCAAATATATATACAAAAAACACATTAAATAATGTAAATATGTATAAAAAAATATATACAAAACACAAATAAAATAATGTAAAATCGTATCAAAATAAATACAGAAAATATTAATAAAATAATGAAAATTTGTATGAAAATTAAGATGCAAAATACCCATAAAATAACGCATTTTTTATAAAAATATATATACGAAAAAACATAAAATATTTGATTTTGTATTAAAATAAATAGATATACAAAATACAAATAAAATAAGCTAAATTAATGAAAAATATATACAAAATACACATAGAATAATGAAAAATCGTATCAAAATAAATACATAGAATATCAATAAAATAATGTAATTTTGTATGATAATAAAGATGCAAAATACCCATAAAATAAAGCATATTTTTTTATAAATACATATACAAAAATACACATAGAATAATTAAATTTGTATTAAAATTAATATACAAAATGCACGTACAATAAGGTAAATTTGTATTGAAAAAATATACAAAATGCACATTAAAGCGTAAATTTGTTTAAAAATCTATATACGAATACACATAAAATAACGTAGATTTCTATAGAAATATATATACAAAATACACATGAAATGATGTAAATACGTATAAAAAAAATATATATATATATAAATATATATATATATATATATATATATATATATATATATATATATATATATATATATATATATATATATATATATATATATATATATATATATATATATATATATATATATATATATATATATATATATATATATATATATATATATATAAAAATAATAAAAAAAAATATTAAATATATATAAATAATAAAATAATAAATAGATATACAAAATACTCATAAAATAACCTAAGTTTGTATAAAACTATATACAAAAATACACAAAAATAATTTAAATTTGTATGAAAATAAATATACAAAATACACATAAAATTAGGTAAATTTGTATTGAAATACATATACAAAATACATATAAAATAATGGAAATTTGAATGAAAATATATAAACATATACACTTAAAATAACTTAAATTTGTATCAAATATATATACAAAATACTAATTAAATAATGTAAATATGTATAAAAAAATATATACAAAACACAAATAGAATAATGTAAAATCGTATCAAAATAAATACACAGAATATTAATTAAATAATGTAAATTTGTATGAAAATAAAGATGCAAAATAGCCATAAAATAACGCATTTTTTATAAAAATATATATACCAAAATACACATAAAATATTAAAATTTGTATTAAAATAAATATAAAAAATGCACATACTGTAAGGTAAATTTGTATTGAAATAGATATGCAAAATACATATAAAACAATGTAAATTTGTTTCAAAATATATATACGAATACACATAAAATAACGTTGATTTCTATAAAAATATATACAAAATACACATAAAATGAAGTAAATATGTATTAAAAAATGAATACAAAATACACATAAAAATCGTATCAAAATAAATAAACAAAATACCAGTAAAAGAATGTGTATTTCTATAAATATAAATATACAAAATACACATAAAATATCGTAAATTTGTATAAAACTATATACAAAATTACACAGAACAAATACACATTTTTTTATTGGTATTTTGTTTATTTATTTTGTTTCGAATTTATATTATTTTATGTGTATTTTGTTTACAATCTTTTTATACGTTTTTACCTTATTTTATGTGTATTTTGTATGTATTTATTTTAATACAAAATCAAATATTTTATGTTTTTCGTATATTTATTTTTATAAAAAATGCGTTATTTTATGGGTATTTTGCATCTTAATTTTCATACAAATTTTACATTATTTTATTAATATTTTCTGTATTTATTTTGATACGATTTTACATTATTTTATTTGTGTTTAGTATATATTTTTTTTATACATATTTACATTATTTAATGTGTTTTTTGTATATATATTTGATACAAATTTACGTTATTTTAAGTCTATATGTTTATATATTTTCATTCAAATTTACATTATTTTATGTGTATTTTGTATATGTATTTCAATACAAATTTACCTAATTTTATATGTTTTTTGTATATTTATTTTCATACAAGTTTAAATTAATTTTGTGTATTTTTGTTTATAGTTTTATACAAATTTAGGTTATTTTATGTGTATTTTGTATATCTATTTTCATACAAATACACATTCTTTTCATGATATTTTGTTTATTTATTTTGACACGAATTAACATTATTTAATGTGTATTTTGTATATATATTTTTATACGTATTTACATTATTTCAAGTGTATTTTGTATATATATTTCTATAGAAATCTGCGTTATTTTATGTGTATTCGTATATATATTTTGAAACAAATTTACCTTGTTTTATGTGTATTTTGCATATTTTTTCAATACAAATTTACCTTATTGTATGTACATTTTGTATATTAATTTTAATACAAATTTGATTAATCTATGTGTATTTTTGTATATGTATTTTTATAAAAATATGCTTTATCTTATGGGTATTTTGCATCTTTAATTTCATTCAAATTTACATTTTTTTATTGATATTCTGTGTATTTATTTTAATATGATTTTACATTATTCTATGTGTATTTTGTATATATATTTTACATAAAATGTATTTGTTTTCATTTCATACAAATCTACATTATTTTATGTATTTTTTGTAGATGTATACACATAAAATATTTAAATTTGTATTGAAATAAATATACAAAATGCACATACAATAAGGTAAACTTCTATTGAAAGAGATATGCAAAAATACATATAAAACAATGTAAATTTGTTTCAAAATATATATACAATTACACATAAAATAACGTAGATTTCTATAAAAATATATTTACAAAATACACATAAAATTAAGTAAATACGTATAAAAAAATGTAAACAAAATACACATAAAATAATGTAAACTCGAAACAAAATAAATAAACAAAATACAAATAAACATAAATTAAAGTAAATTTGTAATGAAATATATGTACAAAATACACATAAAATAATGTAAATTTATATGAAAATATATATACAAATACACATAAAATACCATGAATTTGTATAAAATTATATATTCAAAATAAATATTAAATAATGTAAATGCGTATAAAAATATATATACAAAGTACATATAAAATAATGTAAATTCGTATCAATATAAATCAACAAAATACCAATAAAATAATATATATTTGAATGAAAATAGATTTACAAAATACACATAACATAACTCAAATTTGTATTGAAATATATACAAAATACATAAAATAATTTGAGTTTGTATGAAAATAGATATTCAAAATACATAAAACTAGGTAAATTCTTTTGAAATATATATACAAAATACCCATAAAATATTGTAAATTTGTGTCAAAATATATAAACAAATACACATAAAATAACTTAAAATAACGTAAATATGTAACAAATATATATACAAAAAACATTAAATAATGTAAATATGTATAAAAAAATATATACAAAACATAAATAAAATAATGTAAAATCGTATCAAAATAAATACAGAAAATATTAATAAAATAATGTAAATTTGTATGAAAATTAAGATGCAAAATACCCATAAAATAACGCATTTTTTATAAAAATATATATACGAAAAAACATAAAATATTTGATTTTGTATTAAAATAAATAGATATTCATTCTTTTATTGGTATTTTGTTTTTATTTATTTTGTTTCGAATTTGCATTATTTTATGTGTATTTTGTTATTTTTTATACGTATTTACTTAATTTTATGTGTATTTTGTATATATTTTACAAAATCTACGTTATTTTATGTATTCGTATATATATTTTGAAACAAATTTACATTGTTTTATATGTATTTTGCATATTTTTCAACAGAAGTTTACCTTATTGTATGTGCATTTTGTATATTTTTTTCAATACAAATTTAAATATTTTATGTGTATTTTGGTATATATATTTTTAAGAAATGCGCTATTTGATGGGAATTTTGAAACTTTATTTTCATACAAATTTATATTATTTTATTAATATTCGGTGTATTTATTTTGATACGATTTTACATTATTCTATTTGTTTTTTGTATATATATTTTTTATACATATTTACATTATTTAAATGTATCTTGCATATATATTACATACAAATTTATTATCTATTATTTATTTTCATACAAATACACATTCTTTTCATGATATTTTGTTTATTTATTTTGTCACGAATTTACATTACTTAATATGTATTTTATATATATATTTTTATACGTATTTACATAATTTCATGTGTATTTTGTATATATATTTCTATAGAAATCTACGTTATTTTATGTGTATTCGTATATATATTTTGAAACAAAATTACACTGTTTTATTTGTGTTTTGCGTTTTTTTCAATACAAATTTACCTTGTTGTATGTGCATTTTTATATTATTTTTTTTAATAATTTAATTATTCTATGTGTATTTTGTATATGTATTTAAAAAAATTTATCTTTTGGGTATTTTGGTTATTTATTTTCATAATTATTTAAATTATTTTTTTGATATTCTGTGTTATTATTTTGTTACTATTTTACAGTATTCTATTTATAACAAAAAATACATACACAAAAAATAGATATGCAAAATACATATAAACAATGTAAATTTGTTTCAAAATATATATACGAATACACATGAAATATAGATTTCTATAAAAATATATATACAAAATACATAAAAATTAGGTAAATACGTATAAAAATGTATACAAATACACATAAAATAATGTAAATTAGTATCAAAATAAATAAACAAAATATATAGAATGTGTATTTGTATATATATATATATATACAAAATTCACATTAAATAATATAAATTTGTTTAAAACTATACAAAATACACATGAAATGATGTAAATACGTATAAAAATTTATATACAAAATACACATTAAATAATGTAAATTCGCGTCAGAATAAATAAACAAAATATCAATAAAAGAATGTGTATTTGTATGAAAATAGATATAAAATACACATAAAATAATCTAAATTTGTATTGAAATATATACAAAATACAAAAATTATTTTAAATTTGTATGAAAATAAATATACAAAATACACATAAAATTAGGTAAATTTGTATTGAAATACATACACAAAATACACATAAAATAATGTAAATTTGAATGAAAATACATAAACAAATACACTTAAAATAACGTAAATTTGTATAAAAAATATGTACAAAACACAAATAGAATAATGTAAAATCGTATCAAAATAAATACACAGAATATTAATAAAATAATGTAAATTTGTATGAAAATAAAAAGCAAAATACCCATAAAATAACGCATTTTTTTATTTATAAAATATATATACCAAAATACACATCAAAAATTAAATTTGTATTAAAATAAATATACAAAAAACACATACAATAAGGTAAATTTGTATTGAAATAGATATGCAAAATACATATAAAACAATGTAAATTTGTTTCAAAATATATATACGAATACACATAAAATAACGTAGATTTCTATAAAAATATATATACAAAATACACATAAAATGAAGTAAATACGTATAAAAAATGTATACACAATACACATAAAATAATGTAAATTCGTATCAAAATAAATAAACAAAATACCAATAAAAGAATGTGTATTTGTATGAATATAAATATACAAAATACACATAAAATAACGTAAATTTATATAAAACTATATACAAAAATACACAGAAGCAATTAAATTTGTATGAAAATATATACAAAATGGTAAATTTGTATTGAAATAGATATGCAAAATACATATAAAACAATGTAAATTTGTTTCAAAATATATATACGAATACACATAAAATAACGTAGATTTCTATAAAAATATATATACAAAATACACATAAAATGAAGTAAATACGTATAAAAAAATGTATACAAAATACACATAAAATAATGTAAATTCGTATCAAAATAAATAAACAAAATACCAATAAAAGAATGTGTATTTGTATGAATATAAATATTCAAAATACACATAAAATAACGTAAATTCATATAAAACTATATACAAAAATACACAGAAGTAGTTAAATTTGTATGAAAATATATACAAAATACACACGAAATAAGCTAAATTTGAATTGAAATATATATACAAAATACATGAAATAAAGTAAATTTGTATCAAAATATTTATACAAATACCCATATAATAACGTAAATTTGTATGAAAATATATAAACAAAATACACATTAAATAATGTAAATACGTATAAAAAAATATGTACAAAATACACATATAATCATGTAATTCGTATCAAAATAAATAAACAAAATACCAATAAAATAATATAAATTTGTATGAGTAAACGTGTATGTTGCATATTTTTTCAATACCAATTTACCTTATTATATACGCATTTTGTATATTAATTTTAATACAAATTTAATTATTCGATGTGTATTTTTGTATCTGTATTTTTATAAACATATGCTTTATTTTTTGGGTATTTTGCATCTTTATTTTCATACAAATTTACATTATTTTATTGATATTCTGCTCATTCATTTTGATACGAATTGACATTATTCTATGTATTTTGTATATATTTTCATACAAATTTACGTTATTTTATGTTTAAAAAAATAATACACATATAATCATGTAATTCGTATCAAAATGAATAAACAAAATACCAATAAAATAATATAAATTTCTATGAGTAAACGTGTATGTTGCTTATTTTTTCAATACAAATTTACCTTATTATATATGCATTTTGTATTAATTTTAATACAAATTTAATTATTCGATGTGTATTTTTGTATCTGTATTTTTATAAACATATGCTTTATTTTTTGGGTATTTTGCATCTTTATTTTCATACAAATTTACATTATTTTATTGATATTCTGCTCATTTATTTTGATACGAGTTGACATTATTCTATGTATATTTTGAATATATTTTTCATACAAATTCACGTTATTTTATGTGTATTTTTTTATATGTTTTGACACAAATTTACAATATTTTATGGGTATTTTGTATATACATTTCAATAGAAAATTACCTAGTTTTATGTCTATTTTGTATATCTATTTTCATACAAACTCAAATTATTTCTATGTATTTTTGTATATATTTTAATACAAATTTTAGTTATGTTATGTGTATTTTGTAAATTTATATTCATTCAAATATCTATTATATTATTGTGGTATTGTTGAATTATATTTATAATAATTTTAATTATTTTATATGTACTTTGTATATAAATTTTTATACGCTTTTACATTATTTAATATTTATTTTGAATATATATTTTTATACAAATTCATGGTATTTTATGTGTATTTGTATATATATTTTTATATAAATTTACATTATTTTATGTGTATTTTGTACATATATTTTTTTACAAATCTACCTTATTTTATGTTTATTTTGTATGTGTATTTTGTATATTTATTTTTATCCAAATACACATTCTTTTATTGGTATTTTGTTTATTTATTTTAATTCGAATTTACATTATTTTATGTGTATTTTGTATACATTTTTTTATACGTATTTACTTAATTTTATGTGTATTTTGTATATATTTTTTAATAGAAATCTACGTTTTTTTATTTGTATTCGTATATATATTTTGAAACAAATTTACATTCTTTTATATGTATTTTTGCATATCTCTTTCAATACAAATTTACCTTATTGTATGTGCATTTTGTATATTTATTTCAATGCAAATTTAAATATTTTATGTGTATTTTGGTATATATATTTTTATAAGATTACGAAAATTTGAATAAAAATATATACAAAAAAACAAAAAAATAAATTTCAATTTGTATGAAAATAGATATACAAAATACACATATAATTAGTTAAATTTGTATTTAAATACATGTACAAAATACACATAAAATAATGTAAATTTGTATGAAATGAAAACAAATTCACATAAATTCGCGTCAAAATAAATAAACAAAATATCAATAAAAGAATGTGTATTTGTATGAAAATAGATATACAAAATACACATAAATAACCTAAATTTGTATCAAACTATATACAAAAATACACAAAAAATATTTTAAATTTGTATGAAAATAAATATACAAAATACACATAAAATTAGGTAAATTTGTATTGAAATACATACACAAAATACACATAAAATAATGTAAATTTGAATGAAAATACATAAACAAATACACTTAAAATAACGTAAATTTGTATAAAAAAAATATGTACAAAACACAAATAGAATAATGTAAAATCGTATCAAAATAAATTCAAAGAATATTAATAAAATAATGTAAATTTGTATGAAAATAAAGAAGCAAAATACCTATAAAATAACGCATTTTTTTTATTTATAAAAATATATATACCAAAATACACATCAAAAATTAAATTTGTATTAAAATAAATATACAAAAACACATACAATATGGTAAATTTGTATTGAAATAGATATGCAAAATACATATAAAACAATGTAAATTTGTTTCAAAATATATACGAATACACATATAATAACGTAGATTTCTATAAAATATATATACAAAATACACATAAAATGAAGTAAATACGTAAAAAATGTATACAAATACACATAAAATAATGTAAATTCGTATCAAAATAAATAAACAAAATAGCAATAAAAGAATGTGTATTTGTATAAATATAAATATAAAACACATAAAATAACGTAAATTTATATAAAACTATATACAAAAATACACAGAAGTAATTAAATTTGAATGAAATATACAAAATACACACAAAATAAGCTAAATTTGAATTGAAATATATATACAAAATACATGAAATAAAGTAAATTTGTATCAAAATATTTATACAAATACACATATAATAACGTAAATTTGTATGAAAATATATAAACAAAATACACATTAAATAATGTAAATACGTATAAAAAAATATGTACAAAATGCACATATAATCATGTAATTCGTATCAAAATAAATAAACAAAATACCAATAAAATAATATAAATTTGTATGAGTAAACGTGTATGTTGCATATTTTTTCAATACAAATTTACCTTATTATATACGCATTTTGTATATTAATTTTAATATATGTGCATTTGAATATATATTTTGATACAAATCTACATTATTTTATGTATTTTCTATATTTATTTCAATTCAAATTTAGCTTATTTTATGTGTCTTTTGTATATGTATTTTCACACAAATTTAATTATTTTTGTTTATTTTTGTATATAGTTTTATACAATTTTACGTTATTTTATGTGTATTTTGTATATTTATATTTATACAAGTAAACATTCTTTTATTGGCATTTAGTTTATTTATTTTGATACGAGTTTACATTATTTTATATGTATTTTGTATACATTTTCTTATACGTATTTACTTCATTTTATGTGTATTTTGTATATATATTTTTATAGAAATCTACGTTATTTTATGTGTATTCGTATATATATTTTGAAACAAATTTACATTGTTTTATGTGTATTTTGCATATCTATTTCAATACAAATTTACCTTATTGTATGTGCATTTTGTATATTTATTGTAATACAAATTTAAATATTTTATGTGTATTTTGGTATATATATTTTCATAAAAAATGCGTTGTTTTATGGGTATTTTGCGTCTTTATTTTCATATAAATTTTATGTGTATCTTGTATATTTATTTTCCTACAAATATACGTTCTATTATCGGAATTTTGTTTATTTATTTTGATCGAATTTTCATTTTTTTAGGTGTATTTGATATATATATTTTTATACTTATTTACATAATTTTATATGTATTTTGAATATATATTTTCATAGAAATTTACTCTATATGTATAAACAAAATAACACAAAAATAATTTAAATTTGTATGAAAATAAATATACAAAATACACATAAAATTAGGTAAATTTGTATTGAAATACATATACAAAATACACTTAAAATAATGTAAATTTGAATGAAATTATATAAACAAATACACTTAAAATGACGTTAATTTGTATAAAATATATATAAAAAATACACATTAAATAATGAAAATATGTATAAAAAAATATATACAAAACACAAATACTATAATATAAAATCGTATCAAAGTATATACACAGAATATTAATAAAATAATGTACATTTGTACGAAAACTAAGATGCAAAATACCTAAAAAATAACGCATTTTTTATAAAATTATATATACCAAAATACACATAAAATATTTGAATTTGTATTAAAATAAATATACAAAATGCACATACAATAAGGTAAATTTGTATTGAAATAGATATACAAACAATGTAAATTTGTTTCAAAATATATATACGAATACACATAAAATAACGTAGATTTCTATAAATATATATATATACAAAATACAAATAAAATTAAGTAAATACGAATCAAAAATGTATACAAAATACACATAAAATAATGTAAATTCGTATAAATATAAATAAACAAAATACCAATAAGAGAATGTGTATTTGTATAAATATAAATATACAAAATGCACATAAAATAACGTAAATGTGTATAAAACTATATACAAAAATACACAGAAGTAATAAAATTTGCATGAAAATAGATATACAAAATACACAAAAAATAAGCTAAATTTGAATTGAAATATATATACAAAATACATAAAATAAAGTAAATTCGTTTCAAAATATTTTTAACAAATACACATATAATAACGTAAACTTGTAAAAAAAAAATATATAAACAAAATATACATTAAGTAATGTAAATACGTATAAAAAAATATTTACAAAATACACCAATAATCAAGTCATTCGTATCAAAATAAATAAACAAAAAACTAATTAAATAATGTAAATTTGTATGAGAAAACATATAAAAAATACATATAAAATAACGTTTTAAGTTTCTATAAAAATATATGTACAAAAATGCACATAAAATTAGTTTGCATAAAAAAGTATATACAAAACACACATTAGATAATGTAAATGAGTATAAAAATATGTATACAAAATACCTATGAAATAATCTAAATTCGTATCGAGTTAAATTAAGAAAATAACACTAAAATAATGTAATTTTGGATGAAAATGTATATAGAAAACACACATAAAATAACCTAAATACAAATACAAATATACACATTAAATAATTTAAAATTGAATTAAATAAATATACAAAATAAACATAAAATAAGGTAAATTTGTAATAAAATATATGTAAGAATACACACAAAATAATATAAATTTGTATGAAAATATATATACAAATACTCATAAAATAACATGAATTTGTATAAAATGTTTCAAAATATATACGAATACACACAATAAAATAACGTAAATTTTTATGAAAATGTATATATAAAATACACATAAAATAGTTTAAATACGTAGAAAAATATATATTCAAAATAAACATAAAATAATGTAAATTCGTAAAAAATTAAATACACAAAATTCATATAAAAGAATGTATATTTGTAGGAAAATATATATACAAAAAACAAATAAAATAACTAGAATTTGTATAAAAATATATACAAAAATACATAAAAATAATTTAAATTTGTTTGAAAATAGATATGCAAAATACACATAAAGTTAGGCAAATTTGTATTGAAATACATTTGTATGAAAATATATAAACAAATACATATAAAATCACGTAAATTTGGATAAAATATATATATACAAAATATACATTAAATATTTTAAATATGTATAAGTATATATTATATTATATATATTTTTATTGATATTTGCGTTATTTATGTGTATTCTCATAGAAATTTACATTATTTTATTGGTATTTTGTCTATTTATTTTTATACGAATTACATGATTATTTGTGTATTTTTTACATTTTTTTTATACGTATTTACATTATTTAATGTGTCTTTTGTTTATATATTTTTATACAAATTTACTTTATTATATGTGTATTTGTATAGGTATTTTGATACAAATTTACATTATTTTATGTATTTTGTATATATATTTCAATTCAAATTTAGCTTATTTTATGTGTATTTTGTATATCTATTTATTTTAATACAAAATCAAATATTTTATGTTTTTTCGTATATATATTTTTATAAAAAATGCGTTATTTTATGGGTATTTTGCATCTTAATTTTCATACAAATTTACATTATTTTATTAATATTTTCTGTATTTATTTTGATACGATTTTACATTATTTTATTTGTGTTTTGAATATATTTTTTTTATACATATTTCCATTATTTAATGTGCTTTTTGTATATATATTTGATACAAATTTACGTTATTTTAAGTCTATATGTTTATATATTTTCATTCAAATTTACATTATTTTATGTGTATTTTGTATATGTATTTCAATACAAATTTACCTAATTTTATATGTTTTTTGTATATTTATTTTCATACAAGTTTAAATTATTTTATGTGTATTTTGTATATAGTTTTATACAAATTTAGGTTATTTTATGTGTATTTTGTATATCTATTTTCATACAAATACACATTCTTTTCATGATATTTTGTTTATTTATTTTGACACGAATTAACATTATTTAATGTGTATTTTGTATATATATTTTTATACGTATTTACATTTTTTCAAGTGTATTTTGTATATATATTTCTATAGAAATCTGCGTTATTTTATGTGTATTCGTATATATCTTTTGAAACAAATTTACATTGTTTTATGTGTATTTTGCATATTTTTTTAATACAAATTTACCTTAATGTATGTGCATTTTGTATATTAATTTTAATACACTTTTGATTAATATATTTTTATTTTTGTATATGTATTTTTATAAAAATATGCTTTATTTTATGGGTATTTTGCATCTTTATTTTCATACAAATTTACATTATTTTATTGATATTCTGTGTATTTATTTTGATATGATTTTACATTATTCTATGTGTATTTTGTATATATATTTTATATAAAATGTATTTGTTTTCATTTCACACAAATCTTCATTATTTTATGTGTTTTTTGTACATGTATTTAAATACAAATTTAACTAGTTATATGTGCATTTTGTATATCTATTTTGTATGTATATTTTCATAGAAATTTACTCTATTTTATGAGTATTCGTATATATATTTTAATACAAATTTACATTATTAATGTGTATTTTGCATATCTATTTCAATACAAATTTACTTTATTGTACGTGCATTTTGTATATTTATTTTAATACAAATTTATTTATTTTATATGTATTTTTGTATATATATTTTTATGCAAATATGCGTTATTATATGGATATTTTGAATCTTTATTTTCATACAAATTTACATTATTTTATTGATATTCTCTTTATTTATTTTGATACGATTTAACATTATTCTATGTGTTTTTTTTTATATATATATATATATATATATATATATATATATATATATATATATATATATATATATATATATATATATATATATATATATATATATATATATATATATATATATATATATTTATATATATATATATATATATATATATATTTACATTATTTAATGCTAATTTTGTATATATTTTTTATCCAAATTTACATTATTTTATGTGTATTTGTTTATATATTTTCATGCATATTTACACTATTTTATGTGTTTTTTGTATAAATATTTTTCTACGTATTTAAATTATTTTATGTGTATTTTGTATATACATTTTCATAAAAAAATTACGTTATTTTATTGTGTGTATAAGTATATATTTTGATACAAATTTTATACAAATTCATGTTATTTAATGTGTATTTGTATATATATTTTCATACAAATTTATATTATTTTATGTGTATTTTTTCATATATTTCATTACAAATTTACCTTATTTTATGTTTATTTTGTATATTTATTTCATTCAATTTTAAATTATTTTATGTGTATATTTGCATTTGTATTTAGGATATTTTATGTGTATTTTGTATATATATTTTCATCCAAAATTACATTATTTTATTGGTATTTCTTAATTTAATTCGATATGAATTTAGATTATTTCATAGGTATTTTGAATACATATTTTTATACTCATTTACATTATCTAATGTGTGTTTTGTATATATATTTTTATGCAAATTTATCTAATGTTCATTTTTGTACATATATTTTTATAGAAATTTGCGTTATTTTATGTATATATTTTATATAAATTTACGTTATTTTATGTGCATTTTGTATATTTATATTTATACAAATACACATTCTTTTATTGGTATATTGTTTATTTACATTTATTCGAATTTACATTATTTTATGTGTATTTTGTATACATTTTTTTATACGTATTTACTTAATTTTATGTGTATTTTGTATATGTATTTTTATAGAAATCTACGTTATTTTATGTGTATTAGTATATATATTTTGAAACAAATTTACATTATTTTATATGTATTTTCCATATCTATTTCAATACAAATTTACCTTATTGTATGTGCATTTTGTATATTTATTTTAATACAAGTTCAAATATTTTATGTGTATTTTGCTATCAATAATTTTATAAAAAAACGTGTTATTTTATAGGTATTTTGCATCTTAATTTTCATTTTATATGTACTTTGTATATATATTTTTATACGCTCTTACATTATTTAATATTTATTTTGAATATAATTTTTTATACAAATTCATGGTATTTTATGTGTATTTGTATATATATTTTCATATAACTTTACATTATTGTATGTGTATTTTGTACATATATTTTATTACAAATCTACCTTATTTTATGTTTATTTTGTATGTGTATTTTGTATATTTATATTTATCCAAATACACATTCTTTTATTGGTATTTTGTTTATCTATTTTAATTCGAATTTACATTATTTTATGTGTATTTTGAATACATTTTTTTATACGTATTTACTTAATTTTATGTGTATTTTGTATATATATTTTTATAGAAATATACGTTTTTTTATTTGAATTCGTAAATATATTTTGAAACAAATTTACGTTGTTTTATATGTATTTTTGCATATCTCTTTCAATACAAATTTATATTATTGTATATGCATTTTGTATATTTATTTCAATGCAAATTTAAATATTTTATGTGTATTTTGGTATATATCTTTTTATAAGAAATGCGCTATTTTATGGGAATTTTGCATCTTTATTTTCATACAAATTTACATTATTTTATTAATATTCGGTGTATTTATTTTGATACGATGTTACATTATTCTATTTGTTTTTTGTATATACTTTTTTATACATATTTACATTATTTAATGTGTATCTTGCATATATATTTTATACAAATTTATTATCTATTATCTATTTTCATACAAATACACATTCTTTTCATGATATTTTGTTTATTTATTTTGACACGAATTTACATTATTTGATATGTATTTTGTATATATATTTTTATACGTATTTACATAATTTTATATGTATTTTGTATATATATTTCTATAGAAATCTACTTTATTTTATGTGTATTCGTATATATATTTTGAAACAAATTTACATTGTTTTATATGTATTTTTGAATATCTCTTTCAATACAAATTTACCTTACTGTATATGCATTTTGTATATTTATTTCAATACAAATTTAAATATTTTAAGTGTATTTTGGTAAATATATTTTTTAAAAAAATGCGATAATTTTTGGGAATTTTGCATCTTTATTTTCATACAAATTTACATTATTTTATTGATATTCTGTGTATTTATTTTGATACGATTTTACATTATTCTATTTGTTTTTTGTATATATTTTTTATACACATTTACATTATTTAATGTGTATCTTGCATATATATTTTATACAAATTTACGTTATTTTAAGTGTATTTGTTTATATATTTTTATTCAAATTTACATTATTTGATGTGTATTTTGTATATGTATTTCAATACAAATTTACCTAGTTTTATGTGTATTTTGTACATTTCTTTTCAAAGAAATTTAAATTATTTTTGTGTATTTTCGTATATAGTTTTATACAAATTTAGGTTATTTTATTAACGCATTTACATTATTTAGTGTGTGTTTTGTATATATATTTTTTTGCAAATTTACTTTATTTTATGTGCATTTTTGTACATATATTTTTATAGAAATTTGCGTTATTTGTATATGTTTTCTCATACAAATTTACATTATTTTATTGCTATTTTGTTAATTTATTTTGATACGAATTATATGATTATATGTGTATTTTGTACATATTTTTTATACGTATTTACATTACTTAATGTGTATTTTGTTTATATATTTTTAAACAAATCTACGTTATTATATGTATTTGTATAAATATTTTGATACAGATTTACATTATTTTATGTATTTTGTATGTACATTTCAAATCAAATTTAGCTCATTTTAGCTGTATTTTGTATATATATTTTCATACAAATTTAATTACTTCTGTGTATTTTTGTATATAGTTTTATACAAATTTACGATATTTTATGTGTATTTTGTATATTTATATTTATACAAATACACATTCTTTTACTGGTATTTTGTTTATTTATTTTGATACGATTTTTATGTATTTTTTGTATTCATTTTTTTATACGTATTTACTTCATTTTATGTGTATTTATTTTTATAGAAATCTACGTTATTTTATGTGTATTTTACAAATACACATTCTTTTATTGGTATATTGTTTATTTACATTTATACGAATTTACATTATTTTATGTGTATTTTGTATATATTTTTTTATACGTATTTACTTAATATTATGTGTATTTTGTATATGTATTTTTATAGAAATCTACGTTATTTAATGTGTATTCGTATATATATTTTGAAACAAATTTACATTATTTTATATGTATTTTGCATATCTATTTCAATACAAATTTACCTTATTGTATATGCATTTTGTATATTTATTTTAATACAAATTCAAATATTTTATGTGTATTTTGGTATCAATATTTTTATAAAAAGTGCGTTATTTTATAGGTATTTTGCATCTTAATTCATACAAATTTACATTATTTTATTAATATTCTGTGTATATATTTTGATACGATTTTACATTATTCTATTTGTGTTTTGTATATATTTTTTTTATACATCTTTACATTATTTAATGTGTATTTTGATTATATATTTCATACAAATTTACGTTATTATATGTGTATTTGTTTATATATTTTCTTTCAAATTTACATTATTTTATATGTATTTTGTATATGTATTTTAATACAAATTAACCTAATTTTATGTGTATTTTGTATATTTCTTTTCATACAAATTTAAATTATTTTTGTGTATTTTTGTATATAGTTTTATACAAATTTAGGTTATTTTATGTACGCATTTACATTATTTAATGTGTGTTTTGTATATATATTTTTATCCAAAGTTACTTTATGTTACGTTCATTTTTGGACATATATTTTTATGGAAATTAGCGTTATTTTATATGTATTTGTATATGTTTTCTCATACAAATTTACATTATTTTATTGATATTTTGTTTATTTAGTTTGATACGAATTACATGATTATATGTGTATTTTGTACATATTTTTTATACGTATTTACATTACTTAATGTGTATTTTGTTTATATATTTTTAAAGAAATTTACGTTATTATATATATTTTTATAAATATTTTGATACAAATTTACATTATTTTATGTATTTTCTATATACATTTCAATTCAAATTTAGCTTATTTTATCTGTATTTTGTATATCTATTTTCATACGAATTTGATAACTTCTGTGTATTTTTGTATATAGTTTTATACAAATTTACGTTATTTTATGTGTATTTTGTATATTTATATTTATACAAATACACATTCTTTTATTGGTATTTTGTTTATTTATTTTGATACGAATTTACATTATTTTATGTGTATTTTGTATACATTTTCTTATACGTATTTACTTCATTTTATGTGTATTTTGTATATATATTTGTATACAAATCTACGTTATTTTATGTGTATTCGTATATATATTTTGAAACAAATTTACATTGTTTTATATGTATTTTGCATATCTATTTCAATACAGATTTACCTTATTGTATGTGTATTTTGAATATTTATTTTAATACAAATACACATTCTTTTATTGATATTTTAATTATTTATTTGACACGAATTTACATTATTTAATGTGTATTTTGTATATATATTTTTATACGTATTTACAACATTTCATGTGTATTTTGTATATATATTTCTATAGAAATTTACGTTATTTTATGTGTATTCGTATATATATTTTGATACAAATCTACATTATTTTATGTGTATTTTGTATATATATTTCATTACAAATTTGCCTTATTTTAAGTTTATTTTTATATCTATTTTCATTCAAATTCAAATCATTTTATGTGTATATATTCATTTGTATTTACGTTATTTGATGTGTATTTTCTATATATATTTTCATTCAAAATTACATTATTTTATCGGTATTTTGTTCATTTATTTCGATGCGAATTTAGATTATTTCATGTGTATTTTCTATACATATACATATAGAGTAAATTTCTATGAAAATATATATTCAAAATACATATAAAATTATGTAAATAAGTATAAAAATATATTTATCAAATACACCTAAAAAAATGAAAATTCGTATCAAAATAAATAAATAAAATTCCGATAAAAGAACGTAAATTCGAATTAAAATAAATAAACAAAATACCAATAAAAGAATGTGTATTTGGATAAATATAAATATACAAAATACACATACAAAATAAACATAAAATAAGGTAAATTTGTAATAACATATATGTACAAAATACACATAAAAAAATGTAAATTTATATGAAAATATATATACAAATACACATAAAATATCATGAATTTGTATAAAAATATATATTCAAAATAAATATTAAATAATGGAAAAGCGTATAAAAATATATATACAAAGTACATATAAAATAATGTAAATTCGTATCAATATAAATCAACAAAACACCAATAAAATAATATATATTTGAATGAAAATAAATTTACAAAATACACATAACATAACTAAAATTTGTATTAAAATATATACAAAAATACATAGAAATAATTTGAGTTTATATGAAAATAGATATACAAAATACACATGAAACTAGGTAAATTTCTTTTGAAATGTATATACAAAATACCCATAAAATATTGTAAATTTGTGTCAAAATATATAAACAAATACACATAAAATAACGTAAATTTGTATAAAAAATATATACAAAATACACATAGAATAATGTCAATTCCTATCAAAATGAATGAGCAGAATATCAATAAAATAATGTAAATTTGTATGAAAAAAAAGATGCAAAATACCCAAAAAATAAAGAATAGGTTTATAAAAATACATACAAAATACACATCGAATAATTAAATTTGTATTAAAATTAATATACAAAATGCGTTTATAATAAGGTAAATTTGTATTGAAAAAATATGCAACATACACGTTTTCTCATACAAATTTATATTATTTTATTGGTATTTTGTTTATTTATTTTGATACGAATTACATGATTATATGTGTATTTTGTACATATTTTTTTATACGTATTTACATTATTTAATGTGTATTTTGTTTATATATTTTCATACAAATTTACGTTATTATATGTGTATTTGTATAAATATTTTGATACAAATTTGCTTTATTTCATGTATTTTGTATATATATTTCAATTCAAATTTAGCTTATTTCGTGTGTATTTTGTATATATTTTCATACAAATTTAATTACTTCTGTGTATTTTTGTATATAGTTTTATATAAATTTACGTTATTTTATGTGTATATTGTATATTTATATTCATACAAATACACATTCTTTTATTGGTATTTTGTTTATTTATTTTGATACGAATTTACATTATTTTATGATATGTATTTTATCCAAATTTACATTATTTTATGAGTATTTGTTTATATATTTTCATACATATTTACATTATTTTATGTGTTTTTTGTATATATATTTTTCTACGTATTTAAATTATTTTATGTGTATTTTGTATATACATTTTCATAAAAAAATTACGTTATTTTATTGTGTGTATAAGTATATATTTTGATACAAATTTTATACAAATTCATGTTATTTAATATGTATTTGTATATATATTTTCATACAAATTTATATTATTTTATGTGTATTTTTTCATATATTTCATTACAAATTTACCTAATTTTATGTTTATTTTGTATATTTATTTCATTCAATTTTCAATTATTTTATGTGTATAATTGTATTTGTATTTAGGTTATTTTATGTGTAATTTGTATATATATTTTCATCCAAAATTACATTATTTTATTGGTATTTCTTAATTTAATTCGATACGAATTTAGATTGTTTCATAGGTATTTTGTATACATATTTTTATACTCATTTACATTATCTAATGTGTGTTTTGTATATATATTTTTATGCAAATTTATTTAATGTTCATTTTTGTACATTTATTTTTATAGAAATTTGCGTTATTTTATGTATATAGTTTTATATAAATTTACGTTATTTTATGTGCATTTTGTATATTTATATTTATACAAATACACATTCTTTTATTGGTATATTGTTTATTTACATTTTTACGAATTTACATTATTTTATGTGTATTTTGTATACATTTTTTTATACGTATTTACTTAATTTTATGTGTATTTTGTATATGTATTTTTATAGAAATCTACGTTATTTTATGTGTATTCGTATATATATTTTGAAACAAATTTACATTATTTTATATGTATTTTCCATATCTATTTCAATACAAATTTACCTTATTGTATGTGCATTTTGTATATTTATTTTAATACAAGTTCAAATATTTTATGTGTATTTTGCTATCAATAATTTTATAAAAAAATGTGTTATTTTATAGGTATTTTGCATCTTAATTTTCATTTTATATGTACTTTGTATATATATTTTTATACGCTCTTACATTATTTAATATTTATTTTGAATATAATTTTTTATACAAATTCATGGTATTTTATGTGTATTTGTATATATATTTTCATATAACTTTACATTATTGTATGTGTATTTTGTACATATATTTTATTACAAATCTACCTTATTTTATGTTTATTTTGTATGTGTATTTTGTATATTTATATTTATCCAAATACACATTCTTTTATTGGTATTTTGTTTATCTATTTTAATTCGAATTTACATTATTTTATGTGTATTTTGAATACATTTTTTTATACGTATTTACTTAATTTTATGTGTATTTTGTATATATATTTTTATAGAAATATACGTTTTTTTATTTGAATTCGTAAATATATTTTGAAACAAATTTACGTTGTTTTATATGTATTTTTGCATATCTCTTTCAATACAAATTTATATTATTGTATATGCATTTTGTATATTTATTTCAATGCAAATTTAAATATTTTATGTGTATTTTGGTATATATCTTTTTATAAGAAATGTGCTATTTTATGGGAATTTTGCATCTTTATTTTCATACAAATTTACATTATTTTATTAATATTCGGTGTATTTATTTTGATACGATGTTACATTATTCTATTTGTTTTTTGTATATACTTTTTTATACATATTTACATTATTTAATGTGTATCTTGCATATATATTTTATACAAATTTATTATCTATTATCTATTTTCATACAAATACACATTCTTTTCATGATATTTTGTTTATTTATTTTGACACGAATTTACATTATTTGATATGTATTTTGTATATATATTTTTATACGTATTTACATAATTTTATATGTATTTTGTATATATATTTCTATAGAAATCTACTTTATTTTATGTGTATTCGTATATATATTTTGAAACAAATTTACATTGTTTTATATGTATTTTTGAATATCTCTTTCAATACAAATTTACCTTACTGTATATGCATTTTGTATATTTATTTCAATACAAATTTAAATATTTTAAGTGTATTTTGGTAAATATATTTTTTAAAAAAATGCGATAATTTTTGTGAATTTTGCATCTTTATTTTCATACAATTTTACATTATTTTATTGATATTCTGTGTATTTATTTTGATACGATTTTACATTATTCTATTTGTTTTTTGTATATATTTTTTATACACATTTACATTATTTAATGTGTATCTTGCATATATATTTTATACAAATTTACGTTATTTTAAGTGTATTTGTTTATATATTTTTATTCAAATTTACATTATTTGATGTGTATTTTGTATATGTATTTCAATACAAATTTACCTAGTTTTATGTGTATTTTGTACATTTCTTTTCAAAGAAATTTAAATTATTTTTGTGTATTTTCGTATATAGTTTTATACAAATTTAGGTTATTTTATTAACGCATTTACATTATTTAGTGTGTGTTTTGTATATATATTTTTTTGCAAATTTACTTTATTTTATGTGCATTTTTGTACATATATTTTTATAGAAATTTGCGTTATTTGTATATGTTTTCTCATACAAATTTACATTATTTTATTGCTATTTTGTTAATTTATTTTGATACGAATTATATGATTATATGTGTATTTTGTACATATTTTTTATACGTATTTACATTACTTAATGTGTATTTTGTTTATATATTTTTAAACAAATCTACGTTATTATATGTATTTGTATAAATATTTTGATACAGATTTACATTATTTTATGTATTTTGTATGTACATTTCAAATCAAATTTAGCTCATTTTAGCTGTATTTTGTATATATATTTTCATACAAATTTGATTACTTCTGTGTATTTTTGTATATAGTTTTATACAAATTTACGATATTTTAAGTGTATTTTGTATATTTATATTTATACAAATACACATTCTTTTACTGGTATTTTGTTTATTTATTTTGATACGATTTTTATGTATTTTTTGTATTCATTTTTTATACGTCTTTACTTCAGTTGATGTGGATTTATTTTGATAGAAATCTACGTTATTTTATGTGTATTTTACAAATACACATTCTTTTATTATATTGTTTATTTACATTTATACGAATTTACATTATTTTATGTGTATTTTGTATATATTTTTTTATACGTATTTACTTAATATTATGTGTATTTTGTATATGTATTTTTATAGAAATCTACGTTATTTAATGTGTATTCGTATATATATTTTGAAACAAATTTACATTATTTTATATGTATTTTGCATATCTATTTCAATACAAATTTACCTTATTGTATATGCATTTTGTATATTTATTTTAATACAAATTCAAATATTTTATGTGTATTTTGGTATCAATATTTTTATAAAAAGTGCGTTATTTTATAGGTATTTTGCATCTTAATTCATACAAATTTACATTATTTTATTAATATTCTGTGTATATATTTTGATACGATTTTACATTATTCTATTTGTGTTTTGTATATATTTTTTTATACATATTTACATTATTTAATGTGTATTTTGATTATATATTTCATACAAATTTACGTTATTATATGTGTATTTGTTTATATATTTTCTTTCAAATTTACATTATTTTATATGTATTTTGTATATGTATTTTAATACAAATTAACCTAATTTTATGTGTATTTTGTATATTTCTTTTCATACAAATTTAAATTATTTTTGTGTATTTTTGTATATAGTTTTATACAAATTTAGGTTATTTTATGTACGCATTTACATTATTTAATGTGTGTTTTGTATATATTTTTATCCAAAGTTACTTTATGTTACGTTCATTTTTGGACATATATTTTTATGGAAATTAGCGTTATTTTATATGTATTTGTATATGTTTTCTCATACAAATTTACATTATTTTATTGATATTTTGTTTATTTAGTTTGATACGAATTACATGATTATATGTGTATTTTGTACATATTTTTTATACGTATTTACATTACTTAATGTGTATTTTGTTTATATATTTTTAAAGAAATTTACGTTATTATATGTATTTTTATAAATATTTTGATACAAATTTACATTATTTTATGTATTTTCTATATACATTTCAATTCAAATTTAGCTTATTTTATCTGTATTTTGTATATCTATTTTCATACGAATTTGATAACTTCTGTGTATTTTTGTATATAGTTTTATACAAATTTACGTTATTTTATGTGTATTTTGTATATTTATATTTATACAAATACACATTCTTTTATTGGTATTTTGTTTATTTATTTTGATACGAATTTACATTATTTTATGTGTATTTTGTATACATTTTCTTATACGTATTTACTTCATTTTATGTGTATTTTGTATATATATTTGTATACAAATCTACGTTATTTTATGTGTTTTCGTATATATATTTTGAAACAAATTTACATTGTTTTATATGTATTTTGCATATCTATTTCAATACAGATTTACCTTATTGTATGTGTATTTTGAATATTTATTTTAATACAAATACACATTCTTTTATTGATATTTTAATTATTTATTTTGACACGAATTTACATTATTTAATGTGTATTTTGTATATATGTTTTTATACGTATTTACAACATTTCATGTGTATTTTGTATATATATTTCTATAGAAATTTACGTTATTTTATGTGTATTCGTATATATATTTTGATACAAATCTACATTATTTTATGTGTATTTTGTATATATATTTCATTACAAATTTGCCTTATTTTAAGTTTATTTTTATATCTATTTTCATTCAAATTCAAATCATTTTATGTGTATATATTCATTTGTATTTACGTTATTTGATGTGTATTTTCTATATATATTTTCATTCAAAATTACATTATTTTATCGGTATTTTGTTCATTTATTTCGATGCGAATTTAGATTATTTCATGTGTATTTTCTATACATATACATATAGAGTAAATTTCTATGAAAATATATATTCAAAATACATATAAAATTATGTAAATAAGTATAAAAATATATTTATCAAATACACCTAAAAAAATGAAAATTCGTATCAAAATAAATAAATAAAATTCCGATAAAAGAACGTAAATTCGAATTAAAATAAATAAACAAAATACCAATAAAAGAATGTGTATTTGGATAAATATAAATATACAAAATACACATACAAAATAAACATAAAATAAGGTAAATTTGTAATAACATATATGTACAAAATACACATAAAAAAATGTAAATTTATATGAAAATATATATACAAATACACATAAAATATCATGAATTTGTATAAAAATATATATTCAAAATAAATATTAAATAATGGAAAAGCGTATAAAAATATATATACAAAGTACATATAAAATAATGTAAATTCGTATCAATATAAATCAACAAAACACCAATAAAATAATATATATTTGAATGAAAATAAATTTACAAAATACACATAACATAACTAAAATTTGTATTAAAATATATACAAAAATACATAGAAATAATTTGAGTTTGTATGAAAATAGATATACAAAATACACATGAAACTAGGTAAATTTCTTTTGAAATGTATATACAAAATACCCATAAAATATTGTAAATTTGTGTCAAAATATATAAACAAATACACATAAAATAACGTAAATTTGTATAAAAAATATATACAAAATACACATAGAATAATGTTAATTCCTATCAAAATGAATGAGCAGAATATCAATAAAATAATGTAAATTTGTATGAAAAAAAAGATGCAAAATACCCAAAAAAAAAAGAATAGGTTTATAAAAATACACATACAAAAATACACATCGAATAATTAAATTTGTATTAAAATTAATATACAAAATGCGTTTATAATAAGGTAAATTTGTATTGAAAAAATATGCAACATACACGTTTTCTCATACAAATTTATATTATTTTATTGGTATTTTGTTTATTTATTTTGATACGAATTACATGATTATATGTGTATTTTGTACATATTTTTTATACGTATTTACATTATTTAATGTGTATTTTGTTTATATATTTTCATACAAATTTACGTTATTATATGTGTATTTGTATAAATATTTTGATACAAATTTGCTTTATTTCATGTATTTTGTATATATATTTCAATTCAAATTTAGCTTATTTCGTGTGTATTTTGTATATATTTTCATACAAATTTAATTACTTCTGTGTATTTTTGTATATAGTTTTATATAAATTTACGTTATTTTATGTGTATTTTGTATATTTATATTCATACAAATACACATTCTTTTATTGGTATTTTGTTTATTTATTTTGATACGAATTTACATTATTTTATGATATATATTTTATCCAAATTTACATTATTTTATGAGTATTTGTTTATATATTTTCATACATATTTACATTATTTTATGTGTTTTTTGTATATATATTTTTCTACGTATTTAAATTATTTTATGTGTATTTTGTATATACATTTTCATAAAAAAATTACGTTATTTTATTGTGTGTATAAGTATATATTTTGATACAAATTTTATACAAATTCATGTTATTTAATATGTATTTGTATATATATTTTCATACAAATTTATATTATTTTATGTGTATTTTTTCATATATTTCATTACAAATTTACCTAATTTTATGTTTATTTTGTATATTTATTTCATTCAATTTTCAATTATTTTATGTGTATATTTGTATTTGTATTTATTTTATTTTATGTGTATTTTGTATATATATTTTCATCCAAAATTACATTATTTTATTGGTATTTCTTAATTTAATTCGATACGAATTTAGATTGTTTCATAGGTATTTTGTATACATATTTTTATACTCATTTACATTATCTAATGTGTGTTTTGTATATATATTTTTATGCAAATTTATTTAATGTTCATTTTTGTACATTTATTTTTATAGAAATTTGCGTTATTTTATGTATATAGTTTTATATAAATTTACGTTATTTTATGTGCATTTTGTATATTTATATTTATACAAATACACATTCTTTTATTGGTATATTGTTTATTTACATTTTTACGAATTTACATTATTTTATGTGTATTTTGTATACATTTTTTTATACGTATTTACTTAATTTTATGTGTATTTTGTATATGTAATTTTATAGAAATCTACGTTATTTTATGTGTATTCGTATATATATTTTGAAACAAATTTACATTATTTTATATGTATTTTGCATATCTATTTCAATACAAATTTAAATTATTGTATGTGCATTTTGTATATTTATTTTAATACAAGTTCAAATATTTTATGTGTATTTTGGTATCAATAATTTTATAAAAAATGCGTTATTTTATAGGTATTTTGCATCTTAATTTTCATTTTATATGTACTTTGTATATATATTTTTAAAAGCTTTTAAATTATTTAATATTTATTTTGAATATATATTTTTTACAGATTCATGGTATTTTATGTGTATTTGTATATATATTTTCATATAAATTTACATTATTTTATGTGTATTTTGTACATATATTTTATTACAAATCTACCTTATTTTATGTTTATTTTGTATGTGTATTTAGTATATTTATATTTATCCAAATACACATTCTTTTATTGGTATTTTGTTTATTTATTTTAATTCGAATTTACATTATTTTATGTGTATTTTGTATACATTTTTTTATACGTATTTACTTAATTTTATGTGTATTTTGAATATATATTTTTATAGAAATCTACGTTTTTTTATTTGTATTCGTATACATTGTTACATTGTTTTATCTGTATTTTTGCATATCTCTTTCAATACAAATTTACCTTATTGTATGTGCATTTTGTATATTTATTTCAATACAAATTTAAATATATTATGTGTATTTTGGTATATATATTTTTATAAGAAATGCGCTATTTTATGGGAATTTTGCATCTTTATTTTCATACAAATTTACATTATTTTATTAATATTCGGTGTATTTATTTTGATACGATTTTACATTATTCTATTTGTTTTTTGTATATACTTTTTTATACATATTTACATTATTTAATGTGTATCTTGCATATATATTTTATACAAATTTGTTATCTATTATCTATTTTCATACAAATACACATTCTTTTCATGATATTTTGTTTATTTATTTTGACACGAATTTACATTATTTGATATGTATTTTGTATATATATTTTTATACGTATTTACATAATTTCATATGTATTTTGTATATATGTTTCTATAGAAATCTACTTTATTTTATGTGTATTCGTATATATATTTTGAAACAAATTTACATTGTTTTATATGTATTTTTGAATATCTCTTTCAATACAAATTTACCTTACTGTATATGCATTTTGTATATTTATTTCAATACAAATTTAAATATTTTATGTGTATTTTGGTATATATACTTTTATAAAAAATGCGATAATTTTTGGAAATTTTGCATCTTTATTTTCATACAAATTTACATTATTTTATTGATATTCTGTGTATTTATTTTGATACGATTTTACATTATTCTATATGTTTTTTGTATATATTTTTTTATACTCATTTACATTATTTAATGTGTATCTTGCATATATATTTTATAAATTTACGTTATTTTAAGTGTATTTCTTTATATATTTTCATTCAAATTTACATTATTTGATGTGTATTTTGTATATGTATTTCAATACAAATTTACCTAATTTTATGTGTATTTTGTATATTTCTTTTCAAACAAATTTAAATTATTTTTGTGTATTTTTGTATATAGTTTTATACAAATTTAGGTTATTTTATGTACGCATTTACATTATTTAGTGGGTGTTTTGTATATATATTTTTATGATAATTTACTTTATTTTATGTGCATTTTTGTACATATATTTTTATAGAAATTTGCGTTATTTGTATATTTTTTACTCATACAAATTTACATTATTTTATTGCTATTTTGTTTATTTATTTTGATACGAATTACATGATTATATGTGTATTTTGTACATATTTTTTATACGTATTTACATTACTTAATGTGTATTTTGTTTATACATTTTTAAACAAATCTACGTTATTATATGTATTTGTATAAATATTTTGATACAGATTTACATTATTTTATGTATTTTGTATGTACATTTCAATTCAAATTTAGCTTATTTTAGCTGTATTTTGTATATATATTTTCATACAAATTTAATAACTTCTGTGTATTTTTGTATATAGTTTTATACAAATTTACGATATTTTATGTGTATTTTGTATATTTATATTTATACAAATACACTTTCTTTTACCGGTATTTTGTTTATTTATTTTGATACGATTTTTATGTGTATTTTGTACTCATTTTTTTATACGTATTTACTTCATTTTATGTGTATTTTGTATATATTTTTATAGAAATCAACGTTATTTTACGTGTATTCGTATATATATTTTGAAACAAATTTACATTGTTTTATATGTATTTTGCATATCTATTTCAATACAAATTTACCTTACAGTATGTGCATTTTTTATATTTATTTTAATACAAATTTTAATATTTTATGTGTATTTTGGTATATATATTTTTATAAAAAATGCGTTATTTTATGGCTATTTTGCATCTCTATTTTCAAACAAATTTACATTATTTTATTAATATTCTGTGTATTTATTTTGATACGATTTTATATTATTCTATTTGTGTTTTGTATATATTTTTTATACATACTTACATTATTTAATTAGTATTTTGTATATATATTTGATACAAATTTACCTTATTTTAAGCGTATATGTTTATATATTTTCATTCAAACTTCCATTATTTTATGTGTATTTTGTATATGTATTTCAATACAAATTTACCTAATTTTATGTGTATTTTGTATATTTATTTTCATACAAATTATTTTTGTGTATTTTTGTATATAGTTTTATACAAACTTAGGTTATTTTATGAGTATTTTGTATATCTATTTTCATACAAATACACATTCTTTTATTGATATTTTGTTTATTTATTTTGACGAGAATTTAAATTATTTAATGTGTATTTTGTATATATATTTTTATACGTATTTACATCATTTCATGTGTATTTTGTATATATATTTCTATAGAAATCTACGTTATATTATGTGTATTCGTATATATATTTTTAAACAAATTTACTCTTTTATGTGTATTTTGCATATTTTTTCAATACAAATTTACCTTATTGTATATGCATTTTGTATATTAATTTTAATACAAATTTAATTATTCTATGTGTATTTTTGTATATGTATTTTTATAAAAATATGCTTTATTTTATGGGTATTTTGCATCTTTATTTTCATACAAATTTACGTTATTTTATTGATATTCTGCTCATTCATTTTGATACGATTTGACATTATTCCATGTGTATTTTGTAAATATTTTTCATACAAATTTACGTTATTTAATGTGTATTTTTTTTATATATTTTGACACAAATTTACAATATTTTATGGGTATTTTGTATATATATTTTTATAGAAATCTACCTTATTTCATGTGTATTCGTATATATATTTTGAAACAAATTTACCTAGTTTTATGTGTATTTTGAAAATCTATTTTCATACAAACTCAAATTATTTTTATTTATTTTTGTATATATTTCAATACAAATTTTAGTTATGTTATGTGTATTTTGTAAATCTATTTTCATTCAAATATATATTATTTTATTGGTATTTTGTTGATTTATATTCACTTGAATTTACATTATTTTATATGTACTTTTTATATATATTTTTATACGCATTTACACTATTTAATATTTATTTTGAATATATAATTTTATACAAATTCATGGTATTTTATGTGTATTTGTATATATATTTTTATATAAATTTACATTATTTTATGTGTATTTTGTACATATATTTCATTACAAAATTACCTTATTTTATGTTTATTTTGTATGTGTATTTTGTACATTTATATTTATACACGTTTACTCATACAAATTTATATTATTTCATTGGTATTTTGTTTATTTATTTTGATACGAATTACATGATTATATGTGCATTTTGTACATATTTTTTTATACGTATTTACATTATTTAATGTGTATTTTGTTTATGTATTTTCATACAAATTTACGTTATTATATGTGTATTTGTATAAATATTTTGATACAAATTTACTTTATTTCATGTATTTTGTATATATATTTTAATTCAAATTTAGCTTATTTCGTGTGTATTTAGTAGATATTTTCATACAAATTTAATTACTTCTGTGTATTTTTGTATATAGTTTTATATAAATTTACGTTATTTTATGTGTATTTTGTATATTTATATTCATACAAATACACATTCTTTTATTGGTATTTTGTTTATTTATTTTGATACGAATTTACATTATTTTATGTGTATTTTGTATACATTTTTTTATACGTATTTACTTCATTTTATGTGTATTTTGTATATATATTTTTATAGAAATCTACGTTATTTTATGTGTATTCGTATATATATTTTGAAACAAATTTACATTGTTTTATATGTATTTTGCATATCTATTTCAATACAAATTTACCTTATTGTATGTGTTTTTTGTATTTTTATTTTAATACAAATTTAATTTTTTGATGTGTATTTTGGTATATATATTTTTATAAATAAAAAAAATGCGTTATTTTATGGGTATTTTGCTTCTTTATTTTCATACAAATTTACATTATTTTATTAATATTCTGTGTATTTATTTTGATACGATTTTACATTATTCTATTTGTGTTTTGTACATATTTTTTTATACAAAATTACGTTATTTTAAGTGTATTTGTTTATGTATTTTCATTCAAATTTACATTATTTTATGTGTGCCTGAGTCGTCAAAGTAACGGCCTCGTGTTCAGGAGGACGCGAGTTCAATCCCCGCCTGGTGCCACCAAGCTGGGATTTTTCAGCCGCCGCCGAGTGGCTTAAAACTACCCACATGCTGTCCAGAAGACCACCTATCAACCCGGACTCTAGATTCAAGGATCAAAAATGAGCTCTGGGAGGGCAGCAAGAGCCAATGCAAGATGGCGCCACTATAAACACTCGCCTGCGCCAGAACGGGCTGGGCCGACCATCAGGACCCACCGGAATGAAGCCTTGGACCGACCATCAGGATCCACCGGGAAGAAGCCTACCGGCGCAATAGGCAGCAATGTAAAAAAAAAAAAAAAAAAAAAAAAATGTATTTCAATACAAATTTACCTAATTTTATGTGTATTTTGTATATTTATTTTCATACAAATTTAAAATATTTTTGTGTATTTTTGTATATAGTTTGATACAAATTTAGGTTATTTTATGTGTATTTTGTATATTTATTTTCATACAAATACACATTCTTTTATTGATATTTTGTTTATTTATTCTGACGCGAGTTTACATTATTTAATGTGTATTTTGTATATATATTTTTATACGTATTTACATCATTTCATGTGTATTTTGTATAGTTTTAAACAAATTTATATTATTTAATGTGTATTTTGTATATATATATTTATACAAATACACATTCTTTTATTGGTATTTTGTTTATTTATTTTGATACTATTTTACATTATTTTATGTGTATTTTGTATAAATTTTTTATACGTATTTACTTAATTTTATGTGTATTTTGTATATATATTTTTATAGAAATCTACCTTATTTCATGTGTATTCGTATATATATTTTGAAACAAATTAACATTGTTTATATGTATTTTGCATATTTATTTTTGTGTATTCTGTATTTATTTTTGTTATGTGTAAATTTGTTTAAAAATCTATATACGAATACACATAATATAACGTAGATTTCTATAGAAATATATATACAAAATACACATGAAATGATGTAAATACGTATAAAAATATATATACAAAATACACATTAAATAATTTAAATTCTCGTCAAAATAAATAAACAAAATATCAATAAAAGAATGTGTATTTGTATGAAAATAGATATACAAAATACTCATAAAATAACCTAAGTTTGTATAAAACTATATACAAAAATACACAAAAATAATTTAAATTTGTATGAAAATAAATATACAAAATACACATAAAATTAGGTAAATTTTTATTGAAATACATATACAAAATACACATAAAATAATGGAAGTTTGAATGAAAATATATAAACATATACACTTAAAATAACGTAAATTTGTATCAAATATATATACAAAATACTAATTAAATAATGTAAATATGTATAAAAAATATATACAAAACACAAATAGAATAATGTAAAATCGTATCAAAATAAATTCACAGAATATTAATAAAATAATGTAAATTTGTATGAAAATAAAGATGCAAATAGCATAAAATAACGCATTTTTTATATAAATATATATACCAAAATACACATAAAATATTAAAATTTGTATTAAAATAAATATAAAAAATGCACATACTGTAAGGTAAATTTGTATTGAAATAGATATGCAAAATACATATAAAACAATGTAAATTTGTTTCAAAATATATATACGAATACACATAAAATAACGTTGATTTCTAAAAAAATATATACAAAATACACATAAAATGAAGTAAATACGTATAAAAAAATGAATACAAAATACACATAAAAATCGTATCAAAATAAATAAACAAAATACCAGTAAAAGAAAGTGTATTTGTATAAATATAAATATACAAAATTCATATAAAATATCGTAAATTTGTATAAAACTATATACAAAAATACACAGAAATTATTAAATTTGTATGAAAATATATATACAAAATACAGCTAAAATAAGCTAAATTTGAATTGAAATGTACATACAAAATACATAAAATAATGTAAATCTGTATCAAAATATTTATACAAATACATATAATAACGTAGATTTGTTTAAAAATATATAAACAAAATACACATTAAGTAATGTAAATTTGAATGAAAATATATAAACAAATACACTTAAAATAACGTAAATTTGTATTAAATATATATGCAAGATACACATTAAATAATGTAAATGTGTATAAAAAAAATATATACAAAAAACAAATAGAATAATGTAAAATCGTATCAAAATAAATACACAGAATATCAATAAAATAATGTAAATTTGTATGAAAATAAAGATGCAAAATTCCCAAAAATTATCACATTTTTTTAAAAAATATATATACCAAAATACACATAAAATATTTAAATTTGTGTTGAAATAAATATACAAAATACATGTACAGTAAGGTAAATTTGTTTTGAAAGAGATATTCAAAAATACATATAAAACAATATAAATTTGTTTCAAAATATATATACGAATACACATAAAATAGAGTAGATTTCTATAGAAATATGTATACAAAATACACATGAAATTATGTAAATACGTATAAAAATATATATACAAAATACATATCAAATAATGTAAATTCGTGTCAAAATAAATAAACAAAATATCATGAAAAAAATGTGTATTTGTATGAAAATAGATAATAGATAATAAATTTGTATAAAATATATATGCAAGATACACATTAAATAATGTAAATATGTATAAAAAAGTATATACAAAAAACAAATAGAATAATGTAAAATCGTATCAAAATAAATACACCGAATATTAATAAAATAATGTAAATTTGTATGAAAATAAAGATGCAAAATTCCCATAAAATAGCACATTTCTTATAAAAATATATATACCAAAATACACATAATATATTTAAATTTGTATTGAAATAAATATACAAAATGCACATACAATAAGGTAAATTTGTATTGAAAGAGATATGCAAAAATACATATAAAACAATGTAAATTTGTTTCAAAATATATATACGAATACAAATAAAAAAACGTAGATTGCTATAAAAATATATATACAAAATACACATAAAATAATATAAATTCGAATTAAAATAAATAAACAAAATACCAATAAAAGAATGTGTATTTGGATAAATATAAATATACTAAATACACATACAAAATAAACATAAAATAAGGTAGATTTGTAATAAAATATATGTACAAAATACACATAAAATAATGTAAATTTATATGAAAATATATATACAAATACACATAAAATACCATGAATCTGTATAAAAATATATATTCAAAATAAATATTAAATAATGTAAAAGCGTATAAAAATATATATACAAAGTACATATAAAATGAAAATTAAGATGCAAAATACCTATAAAATAACGCATTTTTTATAAAATTATTGATACCAAAATACACATAAAATATTTGAACTTGTATTAAAATAAATATACAAAATGCACATACAATAAGGTAAATTTCTATTGAAATAGATATGCAAAATACATATAAAATAATGCAAATTTGTTTCTTAATATATATACGAATACACATAAAATAACGTAGATTTCTATAAAAATACATATACAAAATACACATAAAATTAAGTAAATACGTATAAAAAAATGTATACAAAATACACATAAAATAATGTAAATTCGTAAAAATGTAAATAAACAATATAACAATAAAAGAATGTGTATTTGTATAAATATAAATATACAAAATGCACATAAAATAACGTAAATTTATATAAAACTATATACATAAAATAACGCAAATTTCTATAAAAATATATGTACAAAAATGAACATTAAATAAATTTGCATAAAAATATATATACAAAACACACATTAGATAATGTAAATGAGTATAAAAATATGTATACAAAATACCTATGAAATAATCTAAATTCGTATCGAATTAAATTAAGAAATACCAATAAAATAATGTAATTTTGGATGAAAATATATATACAAAATACACAAAATAACCTAAATACAAATACAAATATACACATAAAATAATTTAAAATTGAATGCAATAAATATACAAAATAAACATAAAATAAGGTAAATTTGTAATGAAATATATGAAAAAATACACATAAAATAATATAAATTTGTATGAAAATATATATACAAATACACATTAAATAACATGAATTTGAATAAAATTTGTATCAAAATATATACTTATACACACAATAAAATAACGTAATTTTTTTATGAAAATGTATATACAAAATACACATGAAATAATTTAAATACGTAGAAAAATATATATACAAAATACACATAAAATAGTGTAAATATGTATGAAAATATATAAACAAATACACATAAAATAATGTAAATTTGGATAAAATATATATCATAAAATAATGTAAATTCGTATCAAAATAAATAAACAAAATACCAATAAAAGAATGTGTATTTGTATTAATATAAATATACAAAATACACATAAAATAACGTAAATTTATATAAAACTATATACAAAAATACACAGAAGTAATTAAATTTGTATGAAAATATATACAAAATACACACGAAATAAAGTAAATTTGTATCAAAATATTTATACAAATACACATATAATAACGTAAATTGCTATGAAAATATATAAACAAAATACAGATTAAATAATGTAAATACGTATAAAAAAAATATGTACAAAATACACTTATAATCATGTAATTCGTATCAAAATAAATAAACAAAATACCAATAAAATAATATAAATTTGTATGAGTAAACGTGTATGTTGCATATTTTTTCAATACAAATTTATCTTATTATATACGCATTTTGTATATTAATTTTAATACAAATTTAATTATTCGATGTGTATTTTTGTATCTGTATTTTTATAAACATATTCTTTATTTTTTGGGTATTTTGCATCTTTATTTTCATACAAATTTACATTATTTTATTGATATTCTGCTCATTCATTTTGATAGGAATTGACATTATTCTATGTGTATTTTGTATATATTTTTCATACAAATTTACGTTATTTTATGTGTATTTGTTTATATATTTTGACACAAATTTACAATATTTTATGGGTATTTTGTATATACATTTCAAAAGAAATTTACCTAGTTTTATGTGTATTTTGTATATCTATTTTCATACAAACTCAAATTATTTCTATGTATTTTTGTATATATTTTAAAACAAATTTTAGTTATGTTATGTGTATTTTGTAAATTTATTTTCATTCAAATATATATTATTTTATTGGTGTTTTGTTGATTTATATTGATACGATTTTACATTATTTTATATGTACTTTGTATATATATTTTTATACGCTTTTACATTATTTAATATTTATTTTGAATATATATTTTTATACAAATTCATGGTATTTTATGTGTATTTGTATATATATTTTCATATAAACTTACATTATTTTATGTGTATTTTGTACATATATTTTATTACAAATCTACCTTGTTTTATGTTTATTTTGTATGTGTATTTTGTATATTTATATTTATCCAAATACACATTCTTTTATTGGTATTTTGTTTATTTATTTTAATTCGAATTTACATTATTTTATGTGTATTTTGTATACATTTTTTTATACGTATTTACTTAATTTTAAGTGTATTTTGTATATATATTTTTATAGAAATCTACGTTTTTTTATTTGTATTCGTATGTATATTTTGAAACAAATTTACATTGTTTTACATGTAATTTTTGCATATCTCTTTCAATACAAATTTACCTTATTGTATGTGCATTTTGTATATTTATTTCAATACAAATTTAAATATTTTATGTGTATTTTGATATATATATTTTTATAAGAAATGCACTATTTTATGGGAATTTTGCATCTTAATTTTCATATAAATTTAAATATTTTATTAATATTATGTGTATATATTTTGATACGAATTTACATTATTCTATTTGTTTTTTGTATATACTTTTTTATACATATTTACACTTTTTAATGAGTATCTTGCATATATATTTTATACAAATTTATTATCTATTATCTATTTTTATACAAATACACATTCTTTTCATGATATTTTGTTTATTTATTTTGACACGAATTTACATTATTTGATATGTATTTTGTATATATATTTTTATACGTATTTACATAATTTCATATGTATTTTGTATATATGTTTCTATAGAAATCTACTTTATTTTACGTGTATTCGTATATATATTTTGAAACAAATTTACATTGTTTTATATGTTTTTTTGAATATCTCTTTTAATACAAATTTACCTTACTGTATATGCATTTTGTATATTTATTTCAATACAAATTTAAATATTTTATGTCTATTTTGGTATAAATATTTTTATAAAAAATGCGATAATTTTGGGGAATTTTGCATCTTTATTTTCATACAAATTTACATTATTTTATTGATATTCTCTGTATTTATTTTGATACGATTTTACATTATTCTATTTGTTTTTTGTATATATTTTTTTTTACACATTTACATTATTTAATATGTATCTTGCATATATATTTTATACAAATTTACGTTATTTTAAGTGTATTTGTTTTTATATTTTCATTCAAATTTACATTTATTTTAATTCGAAATTACATTATTTTATGTGTATTTTGTATACATTTTTTTATACGTATTTACTTAATTTTATGTGTATTTTGTATATATATTTTTATAGAAATCAACGTTTTTTTATTTGTATTCGTATATATATTTTGAAACAAATTTACATTGTTTTATATGTATTTTTGCATATCTTTTTCAATACAAATTTACCTTATTGTATGTGCATTTTGTATATTTATTTCAATGCAAATTTAAATATTTTATGTGTATTTTGGTATATATTTTTATAAGAAATGCGCTATTTTATGGGAATTTTGCATCTTTATTTTCATACAAATTTACATTATTTTATTAATATTCGGTGTATTTATTTTGATACGATGTTACATTATTCTATTTGTTTTTTGTATATACTTTTTTATACATATTTACATTATTTAATGTGCATCTTGTATATATATTTTATACAAATTTATTATCTATTATCTATTTTCATACAAATACACATTCTTTTCATGATATTTTGTTTATTTATTTTGACACGAATTTACATTATTTGATATGTATTTTGTATATATTTTTATACGTATTTACATAATTTCATATGTATTTTATATATATATTTCTATAGAAATCTACTTTATTTTATGTGTATTCGTATATATATTTTAAAACAAATTTACATTGTTTGATATGTATTTTTGAATATCTCTTTCAATACAAATTTACCTTACTGTATATGCATTTTGTATATTTATTTCAATACAAATTTAAATATTTTATGTGTATTTTGGTAAATATATTTTTATAAAAAATGCGATAATTTTTGGGAATTTTGTATCTTTATTTTCATACAAATTTACATTATTTTATTGATATTCTGTGTATTTATTTTGATACGATTTTACATTATTCTATTTGTTTTTTGTATATATATTTTTTATACACATTTACATTATTTAATGTGTATCTTGCATATATATTTTATACAAATTTACGTTATTTTAAGTGTATTTGTTTATGTATTTTCATTCAAATTTACATTATTTGATGTGTATTTTGTATATGTATTTCAATACAAATTTACCTAATTTTATTTGTATTTTGTATATTTCTTTTCAAACAAATTTAAATTATTTTTGTGTATTTTTGTATATTGTTTTATACAAATATAGGTTATTTTATGTACGCATTTACATTTCTTAGTGTGTGTTTTGATTATATATTTTTTGCAAATTTGCTTTATTTTATGTGCATTTTTGTACATATATTTTTATAGAAATTTGCGTTATTTGTATATGTTTTCTCATACAAATTTACATTATTTTATTGCTATTTTGTTTATTTATTTTGATACGAATTACATGATTATAATTATTATGTGTATTTTGTACATATTTTTTATACATATTTACATTACTTAATGTGTATTTTGTTTATATATTTTTAAACAAATCTACGTTATTATATGTATTTGTATAAATATTTTGATACAGATTTACATTATTTTATGTATTTTGTATGTACATTTCAATTCAAATTTAGCTTATTTTATCTGTATTTTGTATATATATTTTCATACAAATTTAATTACTTCTGTGTATTTTTGTATACAGTTTTATACAAATTTACGATATTTTATGTGTATTTTGTATATTTATATTTTTACAAATACACATTTTTTTATACGTATTTACTTAATTTTATGTGTATTTTGTATATATATTTTTATGCAAATCTACGTTTTTTTTTATTTGTATTCGTATATATATTTTGAAACAAATTTACATTGTTTTATATGTATTTTTGCATATCTCTTTCAATACAAATTTACCTTATTGTATGTGCATTTTGTATATTTATTTCAATACAAATTTAAATATTTTATGTGTATTTTGGTATATATATTTTTATAAGAAATGCGCTATTTTATGGGAATTTTGCATCTTTATTTTCATACAAATTTACATTATTTTATTAATATTCGGTGTATTTATTTTGATACGAATTTACATTATTCTATTTGTTTTTTTTATATACTTTTTTATACATATTTACATTATTTAATGAGTATCTTGCATATATATTTTACACAAATTTATTATCTATTATCTATTTTTATACAAATACACATTCTTTTCATGATATTTTGTTTATTTATTTTGACACGAATTTACATTATTTGATATGTATTTTGTATATATATTTTTATACGTATTTACATAATTTCATATGCATTTTGTATATATATTTCTATAGAAATCTACTTTATTTTATGTGTATTCGTATATATATTTTGAAACAAATTTACATTGTTTTATATGTACTTTTGAATATCTCTTTTAATACAAATTTACCTTACTGTATATGCATTTTGTATATTTATTTCAATACAAATTTCAATATTTTATGTGTATTTTGGTATATATATTTTTATGAAAAATGCAATAATTTTTGGGAATTTTGCATCTTTATTTTCATACAAATTTACATTATTTTATTGATATTCTGTGTATTTATTTTGATACGATTTTACATTATTCTATTTGTTTTTTGTATATATTTTTTTATACACATTTACATTATTTAATGTGTATCTTGCTTATATATTTTATACAAATTTACGTTATTTTAAGTGTATTTGTTTTTATATTTTCATTCAAATTTACATTTATTTTAATTCGAAAATACATTATTTTATGTGTATTTTGTATACATTTTTTTATACGTATTCACTTAATTTTATGTGTATTTTGTATATATATTTTTATAGAAATCTACGTTTTTTTATTTGTATTCGTATATATATTTTGAAACAAATTTACATTGTTTTATATGTATTTTTGCATATCTTTTTCAATACAAATTTACCTTATTGTATGTGCATTTTGTATATTTATTTCAATGCAAATTCAAATATTTTATGTGTATTTTGGTATATATATTTTTATAAGAAATGCGCTATTTTATGGGAATTTTGCATCTTTATTTTCATACAAATTTACATTATCTTATTAATATTCGGTGTATTTATTTTGATACGATGTTACATTATTCTATTTGTTTTTTGTATATACTTTTTTATACATATTTACATTATGTAATGTGTATATTGCATATATATTTTATGCAAATTTATTATCTATTATCTATTTTCATACAAATACACATTCTTTTCATGATATTTTGTTTATTTATTTTGACACGAATTTACATTATTTGATATGTATTTTGTATATATATTTTTATACGTATTTACATAATTTCATATGTATTTTGTATATATATATCTATAGAAATCTATTTTTTTTTATGTGTATTTGTATATATATTTTGAAACAAATTTACATTGTTTTATATGTATTTTTGAATATCTCTTTCAATACAAATTTACCTTACTGTATATGCATTTTGTATATTTATTTCAATACAAATTTAAATATTTTATGTGTATTTTGGTAAATATATTTTTATAAAAAATGCGATAATTTTTGGGAATTTTGTATCTTTATTTTCATACAAATTTACACTATTTTATTGATATTCTGTGTATTTATTTTGATACGATTTTACATTATTCTATTTGTTTTTTGTATATATATATTTTTATACACATTTACATAATTTAATGTGTATCTTGCATATATATTTTATACAAATTTACGTTATTTTAAGTGTATTTGTTTATATATTTTCATTCAAATTTCCATTATTTGATGTGTATTTTGTATATGTATTTCAATACAAATTTACCTAATTTTATGTGTATTTTGTATATTTCTTTTCAAACAAATTTAAATTATTTTTGTGTATTTTTGTATATTGTTTTATACAAATTTAGATTATTTTATGTACGCATTTACATTATTTAGTGTGTGTTTTGTATATATATTTTTATGCAAATTTACTTTATTTTATGTGCATTTTTGTACATATATTTTTATAGAAATTTGCGTTGTTTGTATATGTTTTCTCATACAAATTTACATTATTTTATTGCTATTTTGTTTATTTATTTTGATACGAATTACATGATTATATGTGTATTTTGTACATATTTTTTATACGTATTTACATTACTTAATGTGTATTTTGTTTATATATTTTTAAACAAATCTACGTTATTATATGTATTTGTATAAATATTTTGATACAGATTTACATTATTTTATGTATTTTGTATGTACATTTCAATTCAAATTTAGCTTAATTTAGCTGTATTTTGTATATATATTTTCATACAAATTTAATTACTTCTGTGTATTTTGTATATAGTTTTATACAAATTTACGATATTTTATGTGTATTTTGTATATTTATATTTTTACAAATACACATTCTTTTACTGGTATTTTGTTTATTTATTTTGATACGATTTTTATGTATTTTTTGTATTCATTTTTTTATACGTATTTACTTCATATTATGTGTATTTTGTACATATTTTTATAGAAATCTACGTTATTTTATGTGTATTCGTATATATATTTTGAAACAAAATTACATTGTTTTATATGTATTTTGCATATCTATTTCAATACAAATTTGCAAATTTTATTTTATTTTATGTGCATTTGTATATGTTTTCTCATACAAATTTACATTATTTTATTGCTATTTTGTTTATTTATTTTGATACAAATGAAAATAGATATACAAAATATACATAAAATAAACTAAATTTGTATTGAAATATATATACAAAATACATAAAATAATGTAAATTTGTATCAAAATATTTTAACAGATGCGCATAAAATAACGTAAATTTGTTTTAAAATATACAAAATACACATTAAATAATGTAAATATGTATAAAAAAATATATACAAAACACAAAAAGACTAATGTAAAATCGTATCAAAATAAATACACAGAATATTAATAAAATAATGTAAATTTGTATGAAAATAAAGATGCAAAATACCCATTAAATAACGCATTTTTTATAAAAATATATATACCAAAATACACATGAAAAAATTAATTTGTATTAAAATAAATATACAAAATACACATACAATAAGGTAAATCTGTATTGAAATAGATATGCAAAATACATATAAAACAATGTAAATTTGTTTCAAAATATATATACGAATACACATAAAATAACGTAGATTTGTATAAAAATATATATACAAAATACACATAAAATGAGGTAAATACGTATAAGAAAATGTATACAAAATACACATAAAATAATGTAAATTCGTATCAAAATAAATAAACAAAATACCAATAAAAGAATGTGTATTTGTATAAATATAAATATACAAAATACACATAAAATAACGTAAATTTGTATAAAACTATATACAAAAATACACAGAAGTAATTAAATTCGTATGAAAATAGATATACAAAATACAGATAAAATAAGCTAAATTTGAATTGAAATGTATATACAAAATACATAAAATAATGTAGATTTGTATCAAAATATTTATAAAAATACCCAAAAAATAACGCATTTTTTTTATTTATAAAAAATATATAAACCAAAATACACATCAAAAAATTAAATTTCTATTAAAATAAATATACAAAAAACACATTCAATAAGGTAAATTTGTATTGAAATAGATATGCAAAATACATATAAAACAATGTAAATTTGTTTCAAAATATATATACGAATACACATAAAATAACGTAGATTTCTATAAAAATATATACAAAATACACATAAAATGAAGTAAATACGTATAAAAAAATGTATACAAAATACACATAAAATAATGTAAATTCGTATCAAAATAAATATACAAAATACCAATAAAAGAATGTGTATTTGTATAAATATAAATATACAAAATACACATAAAATAACGTAAATTTATATAAAACTATATACAAAAATACACAGAAGTATTTTAATTTGTATGAAAATAGATATACAAAATAAGGTAAATTCGTTACAAATTCAATAAACAAAATTCAGATAAAAGAACATATATTTGTAGAAAAAATAAATATACAAAATACACATTAAATAACGAAAATTTGTATGAAAATATATAAAAAAAATAAACAAAAATAATTTCAATTTGTATGAAAATAAATATACAAAATACACATGTAATTTGTATATCTATTTTCACACAAATTTAATTACTTTTGTGCATTTTTGCATATATTTTTATATAAATTTACGTTATTTTATTTGTATTTTGTAAATTTATATATATACAATACACTTTCTTTTATTAGTATTTTGTTTATTTATTTTGATACAAGTTTACATTATTTTATGTGTATTTTGTATACCTTTTTTTTATACGTATTTACTTCATTTTATGTGTATTTTGTATATTTATTTTCATAGAAATCTACGTTATTTTATGTGTATTCGTATATATATTTTTAAAAAATTTACATGGTTTTATATGTATTTTGCATATCTATTTCAATACAAATTTACCTTATTGTATGTGCATTTTGTATATTTATTTTAATACAAATTCAAATATTTTATGTGTGTCTTGGTATAAATATTTTTAGAAAAAATGCGTTATTTTATGGGTATTTTGCATCTTAATTTTCATACAAATTTACATTATTTTATTAATATTCTGTGTATTTATTTTGATACGATTTTATATTATTCTATTTGTGTTTTGTATATATTCTTTTATACATATTTACATTATTTAATGTGTATTTTTTATATATATTTTATACAAATTTACGTTATTTTAAGTGTATTTGTTTATATATTTTCATTCAAATTTACATTATTTTATGTGTATTTTGTAAATGTATTTCAATACAAATTTACCTAATTTTATGTGTATTTTGTATATTTATTTTCATACAAATTAAAATTATTTTTGTGTATTTTTGTATATAGTTTTATACAAATTTAGGTGATTTTATGTGTATATTGTATATTTATTTTCATACAAAAACACATTCTTTTATTGATATTTTGTTTATTCACTTTGACGCGAGTTTACATTATTTAATGTGTATTTTATATATATATATATATATATATATATATATATATATATATATATATATATATATATATATATATATATATATATATATATATATATATATATATATATTTTTTTTTTTTTTTTTTTTATTCGTGTTTACATCATTTGATGTGTATTTTGTATATATATTTCTATAGAAATCTACGTTGATTTATGAGTATTCGTATATAGATTTTGAAATAAATTTACACTGTTTTATGTGTATTTTGCATGTTTTTTCAATACAAATTTACCTTATTGTATATGCATTTTGTATATTAATTTTAATACAAATTTAATTATGCTATGTGTATTTTTGTATATGTATTTTTATAAAAATATGCTTTATTTTATGGGTATTTTGCATTTTTATTTTCATACAAATTTACATTATTTTATTTATATTCTGTTTTTTTTTTAAACAATTTTACATTATTCTGTGTATTTTGTATATCTATTTTATACGTATTTACTTAATTTTATGTGTATTTTGTATATATATTTTTATAGAAATCTACGTTATTTTATGTGTATTCGTATATATATTTTGAAACAAATTTACATTGTTTTATATGTATTTTTGCATATCTCTTTCAATACAAATTTACCTTATTGTATGTGCATTTTGTATATTTATTTCAATACAAATTTAAATATTTTATGTGTATTTTGGTATATATATTTTTATAAGAAATGCGCTATTTGATGGGAATTTTGCATCTTTATTTTCATACAAATTTACATTATTTTATTAATATTCGGTGTATTTATTTTGATACGATTTCACATTATTCTATTTTTTTTTTGTATATATTTTTTTTATAAATATTTACATTATTTAATGTGTATCTTGCATCTTTTATCGTAATTTTGTTTATTTATTTTTATACGAATTTACATTATTTTAGGTGTATTTGATATGTATATTTTTATACTTATTTATATCATTTTAATTGTTTTGAATATATATTTTCATAGAAATTTACTCTATTTTATGGGTATTCGTATATATATTTTGATACAAATTTACATTATTTATGTTTATTTTGCATATCTATTTCAATACAAATTTACCATATTGTATGTGTATTTTGTATATTTATTTTAATACAAATTTAATTATTTTATGTGTATTTTTGTAAAAATATGCGTTATTATTTGGGTATTTTGCATCTTTATTTTCATACAAATTTACATTATTTTATTGATATTCTGTTTATTTATTTTTATACGATTTTACATTATTCTATGTTTATTTTGTATATATATTTTTATACACATTTACATTATTTAATGTATATTTTGTATATATATTTTATATAAATTTACGCTATTTTATGTGTATTTGTTTATATATTTTCATGCAAATTTACAATATTTTATGTGTAATTTGTATATGTATTTCAATACAGATTTGCCTAATTTTATGTGTATTTTGCATATCTATTTTCAAACAAATTTAAATTATTTTTATGTATTTTTTATATATTTTTATACAAATTTTAGTTATTTTATTTGTATTTTGTATTTATATTTTCCTACAAATATACATTCTTTTAGTGGAATTTTGTTCATTTATTTTCATAAGAATTTACATAATTTTATGTGTATTTTGTATATATATTTTTCTACGTATTTACATTATTTTTTGTGTATTTTTTATATACATTTTCATAAAAATTTACGTTATTTTATTGTGTGTATTTTTTTTTTTTTTTTTTACAGCAAAGGAGACAGTTCAAGGGCACACAAAAAGCAAACATTAATAAAAAAAAAAAGCCCGCTACTCACTGCTCCTAAAAAGAATCCAAAGAGGTGGCCGAAAGATAAGTCAGTTTTGGGAGGAGAGGTGTCCTGATACCCTCCTCTTGAAAGAGTTTAAGTCGTAGGCAGGAGGAAATACAGATGAAGGAAGATTGTTCCAGAGTTTACCAGCGTGAGGGATGAAAGAGTGAAGATGCTGGTTAACTCTTGCATAAGGGGTTTGGACAGTATAGGAATGAGCATGAGTAGAAAGTCGAGTGCAGCGGGGCCGCGGGAGGGGGGGAGGAATGCAGTTAGCAAGTTCAGAAGAGCAGTCAGCGTGGAAATATCGATAGAAGATAGAAAGAGAGGCAACATTGTGGCGGAATTTAAGAGGTAGAAGACTATCAGTATGAGGAGGAGAGCTGATGAGACGAAGAGCCTTAGCCTCCACTCTGTCCAGAAGAGCTGTGTGAGGTGAGCCCCCCCACACATGAGATGCATACTCCATACGAGGGCGGACAAGGCCCCTGTATATGGACAGCAACTGTGCAGGGGAGAAGAACTGGCGGAGACGGTACAAAACGCCCAGCCTCGAGGAAGCTGATTTAGTAAGAGATGAGATATGAAGTTTCCAGTTGAGATTTTGAGTTAAGGATAGACCGAGAATGTTTAGTGTTGAGGAAGGTGATAGCTGGGCGGCTGAGCGGTAAGCTGCTGTAAGCCTTCTGGAAGCGGGCTTTTCAAACAGGCGCCAAAAAGTTTCCGCCGCGGCTTCAGATACTGCCAGAAAAACATTTTTGTGATAGAAAAATCTAAGAAATATGCAGGATACAACACATTTCGAGCTACAGATATGTGTATTGTAATATTTATGACACGTTTATGTAACTTAGATATCATTTATTGAAGGTCAATCTCTCGCTGATATAGCCGCACTAGGCGACGCACTCAGAATCTCAGTCCCGCAGCTTACGGGTTAAACCAAGGCTTTTTTGCGTGAGGAGTAGAGAAAGAACGAGGAATGTATGCCTCCATTCCAGAGACAATCACCTCTGTGATGCGCTGAGCACACACAGAGGGGTCTCTATCCTGGAAGCAATAATCATTCCACGGGAAATCGGAAAAGTACATCCTCAGGTCGTCCCACCGAGCTGAAGCAAAATGCCAGAAGCATCGCCTCTTCGGTGGGTCCAGAGGGTGTACAGGAGCGATAGGACAGGATGCAGAAATAAGATTGTGATCGGAGGAGCCCAACGGAGAGAACAGTTTGACAGAATAAGCAGAAGGGTTTGAGGTAAGGAAGAGGTCTAGAATGTTGGGCCGATCTCCAAGACGGTCGGGAATACGTGTAGGGTGCTGGACCAACTGCTCTAGGTCGTTGAGGATAGCAAAGTTGTAGGCTTGTTCACCAGGATGGTCAGTGAAAGAGGATGAAAGCCAAAGCTGGTGGTGAACATTGAAATCTCCTAGGATGGAGATTTCAGCGAAGGGAGAGTGGGTCAAGATGTGCTCCACTTTAGAATTCAAATAGTCAAAGAATTTTACATAGTTGGTAGAGTTAGGTGAGAGATAAACAGCACAGATGTATTTCGTAATAGAATGACAGTGAAGTCTTAACCAGATGGTGGAAAATTCAGAAGAGTCAAGGTCGTGGGCACGAGAGCAAGTGATGTCGTTGCGCACGTAGGCGCAACATCCAGCTTTGGATTGAAATTTAGGATAGAGATAGTAGGAGGGAACAGAGTAGAGATTGCTGTCAGTAGCCTCAGAAACCTGTGTTTCGGTAAGGAAGAGAAGGTGAGGTTTAGAGGAGGAGAGATGATGTTCCACAGAATGAAAATTAGAGCGAAGACCGCGAATGTTGCAGAAATTGAGAAGAAAGAGGTTCGAGGAGTTATCAAGACACCTCTCGGGTCGGCAGCCAGAAGGGGAGTCCTCCCTGGGGAAATTTGTGGTCCCCAGTCGGGGACTCCGAGGCTTGGTGTATGCGCGCCATTTTGAAATTTTGATTTTGGGAAAAGGTGTATATGTTGTGTGAATGTAGTGTGGTGTGGATAAAGAGAGGATCTGTCTTTAGAGAGCATGCTTTCTGCTTTCGCGGTGTGAGGCGTTCTGTGCTTCTGTGTAACTGCTGCTGTACTGGAGGACTACAAAACCAGGAGGATTACCCTGCCTTCTACTACAGACCTCTAAGTGTTCTGATTTAGTATTTACTTAGTTAGATAGTGATCCACAGTTACTCCTAGGACAAGTGTATTAAGCTTCCCACATCTACACTAAATTCAACATTCTTTCACGCCAACCCAGTGCTACACGGTTTTATATTGCTTTTGTGTTTTTTTATATTGCTTTTGTGTTTTCTTCTCCTTCTGTTATTAGGATACTTTACTGTGCTGTGATAATAGGACTACGTGAATCAGGCGCGCCAAGCTACGTTAATTTCTAAGTCCACACAAAACACTAGATAACCCACTTTCCGCGCAAACCTAGTGAACACAGTTATTATCTTCTTTACATAAGTGATTTCTCAGTATATTAATATTGGCCTATGTTTTGTCTTGGTGGGTAGAAATAACCGCGCCTTTTTACCCGAGACACACCCTTTTCCCCGGGGAATTGACCTGACTGCGACCTCACAGCAGCTGTGGTTTGTTTTCCTAGATACACATTTTGAACTGACGACCTCACCGCAGCTGTTGGTTTGTTTTCCTAGATACACATTTTTGACCTGACGACCTCACAGCAGCTGTTGGTTTGTTTTCCTAGATACACATTTTTGACCTGACGACCTCACCGCAGCTGCGTACTTTGTTATCGTCTTAACGCGCCTAATTGTTTCCGTCTTGCCTCGCCCATATCTTCACCATGACGTCCCTCAAGCGTTGTTCTGGGTGTGGCCTTCGCATGGCCAAGCAGTACTTTCTTTCCAAGGACGTTTGTAGGTTCTGCGTTAAGACTCAGAAGGATGATCAGAGGATCATAGAGTTAGAGAATAGGGTTACGACTCTCGCCGCCCAAGTACACTTACTGGTTAGTGCAGCAGCAACAAGCCCCGCCTCCTCCTCCTCCTTCCTCTTCCTCTTCTTCCTCGTCCTCCTCCTCCTCTTCCTCTTCTTCCTCGTCCTCCTCCCTCTAGTATTGTCTTCAACCACACAGCAGCCCTCCCATCCTCCTCCTCCTCCTCCTCGACCATCTCCGATCTCCCCTTCCCACCCCTCCTTCTCCTCTTCTTCCTCCTCTTCCTCCTCCTCCTCCTCCTCCTCCTCCTCCTCCTCCCCCTCCTCCCTCTCCCCCGCCCACCTCCTCCTCCTCCTCCTCCTTCTTCCTCCTCCTTGTCCTCCGCCTCTTCGCTCGTCACTCCCTCCCACACCTGTCCTTCACCTTCCCCTTCCCTCCTCCCTCTCCTCGTCCGTCCCTCCTCCCCACCTCACTCTCCCTTTCACCTACTCCTCCTTCCTCCTCCAACTCCTCCTCCTCCTCCTCCTCCTCCGCCTCAAATTCCTCGCCGTCCTCTACCGTCCCCCTCTCCTCTTCCCGCCCACTCTCCCCTCCTCCTCCTCCTCTCCCTCTTTCTCCTCCTTGTCCTCCGCCTCCTCGCTCGTCCCTCCCTCCAACACCTGTCCCTTACCTTCCCTTTCCCCCTCTTCCTCCTCCCTCTCCTCGTCCATTCCTCCCTCCACCACCTCACCCTCCCTTTCTCCTTCTTCCTCTTCCTCCTCCTCCTCCCCCTTTCCACCTTCCACCTCTTCCACAATTTCTCCTCGTTCTTCACAGCAGGTCCCTCCCCTTCCTTCCCGCTCTCCCCTCCCCCCTTCACCCACCCCTCCTGGCCCCCCTTCCGACCGTCGGGTTCTTGTTGGTGGTGATAGTCAGGTTCGTTATGTTGACAGGTATTTTTGCTCCAAGGATAAGTACAGGACGAGGGTGTGTTTCCCAGGGGCAGGAGTGGGCCATATATCAGACAGGATTGAGGCGTGTATGGCAAGCGAGGGATCGAACCCCATTGTCTTTCTCAGCTGTGGCGGAAACGACGTTTCTCGTGTGCCAAGCGAGGACCTTCTCAGGCGTTTTAGAGAATTGTTAGGCAGGATACGTGACGCTGGTGGGTCACCAGTAGTGTGTGGCGTCCTGCCAAGGAGGGGCGTTGGCGATGGATGGCTGTCCAGGGCGATAGCAGTGAACAGCAGACTTGCTGAGCACTGCGAGCGCAATGGGTGGCTGTTCGTCGACAATTGGGACCTCTTCTTTGGCAACGACGCCCTCTACGCCCGTGACGGGATACACTTGACGTTCAAGGGTGTTGAGGCTCTCTCAGACTCCCTTGAGCGAGCACTTGGTACCCTGAGGGATTTTTTAGTATAGGCGAGGGGGGGAGGAGTAATGGGAGCAATGAGAGGAGTAATGGGAGGGGACATCTAGCTCATAATATAACCAGGCAGCTTAGAAGTAATTCTAGAGGAGTAACAGAGGACGGGCTAAGAATCTTCTATACTAACAGCAGGAGCCTCAGAAACAAGATAGACTTACTAAGGGGTGAAGCTTGTTCAGAAAATTTTGACATAATAGCGATCACTGAGACATGGATAGACTTTGCTAATAGAAATTTTAGGTCAGAATTTGAAATAACGGGTTATCAGATGTTTCACAAAGACAGAAGGGGCAGAAAGGGAGGTGGAGTTGCGCTATATGTTAAAGACTCACTTAAATGTTTAGTTAGCAACTCAGTCAAAACTAACATGGATTCAGAATCAGTTTGGGTGGACGTTTACAAAGGGAAAGAAAAACTAACTCTAGGAGTTATATACAGGCCACCCAACCTTAACAGGCAGGACACGAGTATATTACTACAGGAGATTGGCAGGGCGAGTATGAGTAGAAATGTCTGCGTAATGGGGGACTTTAATTATAGGAATATAGACTGGGAAGATCTAGTGGGTGACCTGGAAGCCGAGGACTTTCTTGAAGTTATACAAGATAATTTCCTTAAGCAGGTAGTTACTGAGCCTACCAGAGGAGATAACATATTAGACTTAGTCCTAACCAATAATGGGAACTTGCTACGTGAGTTGGAGGTGGGCGGAGTTAGGAAATAGTGATCACAGAGCGGTTCGTTTTAGGTTAGACTGGGCGGTAACCCGTGATCCAAACCCAGTGTTAGTGCCAGATTTTAGAAGAGCAAACTACGAGGGGCTTCGAAGATATCTTGAAGGGGTAAACTGGGATAATTTAGGGATTCATGAGGGCCAGAACTGCGGATTGGAGAGCCAGGAGAACCAGGTAGAAATGTCTTACAATAATTTAGTTAGAGTAATAGTAGAGGGGCAAGAACAGCATATACCACAGCGAACACTTAGAAAAGAAAACAATGATCCTAAGTGGATGACTCGTGGACTAAAACACGAGATTGGGTTAAAGAAGGAATTTATCAGAAAATAAAGAATGGGAAACAAATCTCAGTGGCCGGTAAGCCGAACTATATAGATTAGTTAAGAAAAACACCAGTATATCAAACAAGAACTATGAGATCAAAGTAGCAAATGAGGCGAAAAGTAATCCTAAGGGCTTCTTTCAGATGTATAGAACAAAAACACGGGAGAAAATTGGACCGCTGAAATCAAACACAGGGGAGCTAGTAGAAAATTACGAAAATATGAGCACATTGTTGAACGACTACTTCCTTTCAGTATTCACACAGGAGGATCGAACGACTATACCGGAAAGAGTTCAGGTGTGAGGGGGCGGGATGGCGATAAATTGAGGGATATAATCATTACCAGGCAAGTAGTTCAGGATGAGATAGATAAGCTTAAGAAGAACAAGTCGCCAGGTCCTGACGGGATATTTCCGAGGGTATTAAAGGAGCTAGGTGATATAATCAGTGACCCACTAACCGACATCTTTAAGATGTCGGTAAATACTGGCTATGTGCCGAGCCTATGGAAAGTAGCTAATGTGACGCCGATTTTTAAAATGGGGGACAGGTCAGTTGCTTCAAACTATCGCCCAATTAGCTTAACATCGGTTATAGGGAAGATGCTGGAGTCCATACTAGCCAGGAACATTCAGAGCATTTAGAAACATAGCTTAATTCACGACTCGCAGCATGGGTTCACAAAAGGTAGGTCATGCCTCACCAATCTCTTGTCCTTCTACAATAAAGTATTTGAGGCGGTTGACAGAGATGAAAATTATGATGTAATCTATCTTGATTTTAGTAAAGCGTTTGACAAAGTTCCTCACCAACGACTGCTGCTTAAATTACAGGCTCACGGAGTAGAGGGTAAAGTTTTGAACTGGGTCAAGGCGTGGCTTAGCAATAGGAAGCAAAGAGTGCAAATCAATGGTAAAAGATCTGACTGGGGATGTGTTACGAGTGGGGTCCCACAAGGTTCGGTATTAGGTCCACTTTTGTTTATTATTTATATCAATGACTTAGACACAGGAATTAGTAGTGATGTTAGTAAATTTGCAGATGATACCAAGATCGGTAGAGTAATTGAGTCGGATCAGGACGCTAGTATTCTCCAAGGTGAACTCAACAGATTATATGACTGGGCGGATAAATGGCAGATGGAGTTCAATGTAGGGAAGTGCAGTATTCTGAGTGTAGGTAGGAACAACCCCTCACATAACTATTGCTTAAATGACACTCTCATAAGTAGGTCTGGGTGCGAGAGGAATTTAGGGGCCTTAGGGAGCTCTGATCTCCGTCCAAGGGCACAATGCATTCAAGCTAGAAATCGAGCAAATAGGGTACTGGAATTTATTTCAAGGAGCGTAAGCAACAGAAGCCCCAGTCTTCCTCAAACTATATTTAGCATTAGTTAGACCTCATCTTGACTATGCGGTTCAGTTCTGGTCACCCTACTATAGAATGGATATCAAAATGTTAGAATCGGTGCAGAGGAGGATGACTAAGATGATTCAGGGGTTGAGAAACTTGCCATACGAGGAAAGACTCAAACAGTTAAACTTGCATTCTCTAGAAAGGCGAAGGGTGCGTGGAGACATGATCGAGGTTTATAAATGGATGAAGGGCTTTAATAAGGGAGACATTCATAAGGTTTTGTTGGTAAGAGAACCGGGTAGGACACGAAGTAACGGGTTTAAACTGGATAAATTCAGATTCAACAGGGACATAGGCAAAAATTGGTTTACTAATAGGGTGGTGGATGAGTGGAATAGGCTTAGCAGTCATGTGGTGAGTGCCAATACAATTGTCACATTCAAAAATAGACTAGATAAATTCATGGACAGCGATATTAGGTGGGGTTAGATACACGGGAGCTTAGGGTCAAAGGAGCTGCCTCGTACAGGCCTACCGGCCTCTTGCAGACTCCTGCGTTCTTATGTTCTTATGTTCTTATGCTGAACTACTCTCCGGTGTTGGTGAGACAATAGGGAAACGGTTAGTGAGGACATGGGAAGGGTCTTTGGAGGGCTTCAGCTCCCTTCTCACCTCCCATATATATCTCACCGGGAGTGGCTTGCGCCCGTTCGGTAGGTGTCTTCCTACCTACTCCTATTCGTATATGATTTGATACAAATTTACATTATTTTATGTGTATTTTGCATATCTATTTTCAAACAAATTTAAATTATTTTTATGTATTTTTTATATATTTTTATACAAATTTTAGTTATTTTATTTGTATTTTGTATTTATATTTTCCTACAAATATACATTCTTTTAGTGGAATTTTGTTCATTTATTTTCATAAGAATTTACATAATTTTATGTGTATTTTGTATATATATTTTTCTACGTATTTACATTATTTTATGTGTATTTTTTATAAACATTTTCATAAAAATTTACGTTATTTTATTGGGTGTATTCCTATATGATTTGATACAAATTTACATTAATTTATGTTTATTTTGCATATCTATTTCAATATAGATTTACCTTATTGTATGTGTATTTTGTAAATTTATTTTAATACAAATTTAGTTATTTTATGTGTACTTTGTATACATTTTCTTATACGTATTTACTTCATTTAATGTGTATTTTGTATATATATTTTTATAGTAATCTACGTTATTTTATGTGTATTGGTATATATATTTTGAAGCAAATTTACATTGTTTTAAATGTATTTAGCATATCTATTTCAATATAAATCTACCTTATTGTATGTGCATTTTGTATATTTATTGTAATACAAATTTTAAAATTTTATTATTTTGGTATATATATTTTTATAAAAAGAGTTTTATATAAATTTAAAATATTTTATGTGTATTTTGTATATCTATTTTCATACAAATACACATTTTTTATTGATATTTTGTTTATTTATTTTGACGCGAATTCACATTATTTAATGTGTATTGTGTATATATATTTTTATACGTATTTACGTCATTTCATGTGTATTTTATATATATATTTCTATAGAAATATATGTTATTTTATGTGTATTCGTATATATATTTTGAAACAAATATACATTGTTTTATGTGCATTTTGCATATTTTTTCAATATAAATTTACCTTATTGTACGTGCATTTTGTATATTAATTTTAATACAAATTTAATTATTCTATGTGTATTTTTGTATATGTATTTTCATAAAAAAATGCTTTATTTTATGGGTATTTTGCATCTTTATTTTCATACAAATTTACATTATTTTATTGATATTCTGTGTTTTTATTTTGATATGATTTTACATTATTCTATGCATATTTTGTATATATATTTCATACAAATGAACGTTATTTTATGTGAATTTGTTTTCATTTCATATAAATTTACATTATTTTATGTGTATTTTGTACATGTATTTAAATACAAATTTAAATAATTATATGTGTATTATGTATATCTATTTTCATACACATTGAAATTAATTTTGTGTATTTTAATATATATTTTTATTAAAATTTTCGTAATTTTATGTGAATTTTGTATATTTATTTTCCTACAAATATACGTTCTTTTATCGGAATTTTGTTTATTTATTTTGATACGAGTTTTCATTATTTTAGGTGTATTTGATATATATATATCTTTATACTTATTTACATAATTTTATATGTATTTTGAATATTTATTTTCATAGAAATTTACTCTATTTTATGTGTATTCGTATATATATTTTGATACAAATTTACATTATTTATGTGTATTTCGCATATCTATTTCAATACAAATTTTCTTTATTGTATGTGCCTTTTGTATATTTATTTTGATGCAAATTTAATTATTTTATGTGTATTTTTGTATATATATTTTTAAACAAATATGCGTTATTATATGGGTATTTTGCATCTTTATTTTCATACAAATTTACATTATTTTATTGATTGTCTGTTTATTTATTTTGATACGATTTTACGTTATTCTGTGTATTTTGCATATATATTTTTAGACATATTTACATTATTTAATGTATATTTTGTACATATATTTTATGGAAATTTACGTTATCTTATGTGTATTTGTTTACATATTTTCATACAAATTTACATTATTTTATGTGTATTTTGTATATGTATTTCAATAAAAATTTGCCTAATTTCATTTGTATTTTGCATATCTATTTTCAAACAAATTTAAATTATTTTTGTGTATTTTTGTATTATTTTTATTCAAATTTTTTTTTTTTTATTTGTATTTTGTATATTTATTTTCCTACATATATACATTCTTTTAGAGGGAATTTTCTTTATTTATTTTGATACGAATTTATATTATTTTATGTGTATTTTGTATATATATTTTTCTATGTATTTACATTATTTTATGTGTATTTTGTATATATATTTTCATAAAAATTTACGTAATTTTATTGTGTATTCGTATATATTTTGATAAAAAATTTCATTATTTTATGTGTTTTTTGCATATCTATTTCAATAAAAATCTACCTTATTGTATGTGTATTTTGTATATTTATTTTAATACAAATTTAATTATTTTATGTGTATTTTTGTATATATTTTTTTTTAAATATAAGATATTTTATGGGTAATTTGCATCTTTAATTATATAAATTTTTACATTACGTACATATCTTTTATACGTATTTACATTATTTAATGTGTATTTTGTTTATATATTTTTATACAAATTTACGTTATTATATGTGTATTTGAATATATATTTTGATACAAATTTACATTATTTTATGTATTTTCTATATTTATTTCAATTCAAATTTAGCTTATTTTATGTCTTTTGTATATCTATTTTCATACAAATTTAATTATTTTTGTTTATTTTTGTATATAGTTTTATACAATTTTACGTTATTTTATGTGTATTTTGTATATTTATATTTATACAAGTAAACATTCTTTTATTGGCATTTAGTTTATTTATTTTGATACGAATTTACATTATTTTATGTGTATTTTGTATACATTTTCTTATACGTATTTACTTCATTTTATGTGTATTTTGTATATATATTTTATAGAAATCTACGTTATTTTATGAGTATTCGTATGTATATTTTGAAACAAATTTACATTGTTTTATATGTATTTTGCATATCTATTTCAATACAAATTTATCTTATTGTATGTGCATTTTGTATATTTATTGTAATACAAATTTAAATATTTTATGTGCATTTTGGTATATATATTTTCATAAAAAATGCGTTGTTTTATGGGTATTTTGCATCTTTATTTTCATACAAATTTACATTATTTTATTAATATTCTGTGTATTTATTTTGATACTATTTTACATTATTCTATTTGTGTTTTGTATATATTTTTTATACATATTTACATGATTTAATGTGTATTTTCTATATATATTTCATACAAATTTTCGTTATTTTAAGTGTATTTGTTTATATATTTTTATTCAAATTTACATTATTTTATGTGTATTTTGTATATGTATTTCAATAGAAATTTACCTAATTTCATGTGTATTTTGTATATATATTTTATACAAATTTAAATTATTTTTTGTGTATTTTTTATAGAGTTTTATTCAAATTTACAATATTTTATGTGTATTTTGAATATCTATTTTCATACAAATACACATTCTTTTATTGATATTTTGTTTATTTATTTTGATGCGAATTTACATTATTTAATGTGTATTTTGTATATATATTTTTATACGTATTTACGTCATTTCATGTGTATTTTGTATATATATTTCTATAGAAATATACGTTATTTTATGTGTATTCGTATATATATTTTGAAACAAATATACATTGTTTTATGTGCATTTTGCATATTTTTTCAATTCAAATTTACCTTATTGTACGTGCATTTTGTATATTAATTTTAATACAAATTTAGCTATTCTATGTGTATTTTTGTATATGTATTTTTATAAAAATATGCTTTATTTTATGGGTATTTTGCATCTTTATTTTCATACAAAATTACATTATTTTATTGATATTCTGTGTATTTATTTTGATACGATTTTACATTATTATATGTATATTTTGTATATCTATTTTAAACCAATGTACGTTATTTTATGTGAATTTGTTTTCATTTCATACAAATTTACATTATTTTATGTGAATTTTGTACATGTATTTAAATACAAATTTAACTAATTATATGTGTATTTTGTATATCTATTTTCATACAAATTGAAATTAATTTTGTGTATTTTTTTATATATTTTTATTCAAATTTTCGTAATTTTATGTGTATTTTGTATATTTATTTTCCTACAAATATACGTTCTTTTATCGGAATTTTATTTATTTATTTTGATACGAATTTTCATTTTTTTAGGTGTATTTGATATATATATTTTTATACTTATTTACATAATTCTATATGTATTTTGAATATATATTTTCATAGAAATCTACTCTATATGTATATGTATAGAAAATACACATGAAATAATCTAAATTCGTATCGAAATAAATGAACAAAATACCGATAAAATAATGTAATTTTGAATGAAAATATATATAAAAAATACACATAAAATAACGTAAATACAAATAAATATATACACATAAAATGATTTGAATTTGAATGAAAATAGATATAAAAATAAACTTAAAATAAGGCAAATTTATAATGAAATATATATACAAAATCATAAAATAATGTAGATTTGTTTCAAAATATATATACGAATACACATAAAAAAACGTAGATTTCTATAGAAATATATATACAAAATATACATGAAATGTTGTAAATACGTGTAAAAATATATATACTAAATACACATTAAATAATGTAAATTCGTGTCAATATAAATAATTAAAATATCAATAAAAGAATGTGTATTTGTATGAAAATACATATACAAAATACACATAAAATAACGTAAATTTGTATAAAACTATATATAAAATACACAAAAATAAGTTAAATTTGTATGAAAATAAATATACAAAATACACATAAAATTAGGTAAATTTGTAAAGAAATACATATACAAAATACACATAAAATAATGTAAATTTGAATGAAAATATATAAACAAATACACTTAAATTAACATAAATTTGTATAAAATATATATAAAAATACTCATTAAATAATGTAAATATGTATAAAAAATATATATACAAAACACAAATAGAATAATGTAAAATCGTATTAAAATAAATACACAGAATGTAAATAAAATAATGTAAATTTGTATGAAAATAAAGATGCAAAATACCCATAAAATAACGCATTTTTTATAAATATACAAAATACACATGAAAGGATGTAAATACGTATAAAAATATATATACAAAATACACATTAAATAATGTAAATTCGCGTCAAAATAAATAAAACAAATGTCAATAAAAGAATGTGTATTTGTATGAAAATAAATATACAAAATACACATAAGATAACATAAATTTGTATAAAACTATATACAAAAATACACAAAAATAATTTAAATTTGTATGAAAATAAATATACAAAATACACATAAAATTAGGTAAATTTGTATTGAAATACATATACAAAATACACATAAAATACTGTAAATTTTAATGAAAATACATAAACAAATACACTTAAAATAACGTAAATTTGTATAAAAAAATATATACAAAACACAAATAGAATAATGTAAAATCGTATCAAAATAAATACACAGAATATTAATAAAATAATGTAAATTTGTATGAAAATAAAGAAGCAAAATACCCATAAAATAACGTTTTTTTTTTTAAATATATATACAAAAATACACATAAAAAAATTTATTTGTATTAAAATAAATATACAAAATACACATACATTAAGGTAAATCTGTATTGAAATAGATATGCAAAATACATATAAAACAATGTAAATTTATTTCAAAATATATATACGAATACACATAAAATAACGTAGATTTGTATAAAAATATATATACAAAATACACGTAAAATGAAGTAAATACGTATAAAAAAAATGAATACAAAATGCATATAAAATAACGTAAATTCGTATCAAAATAAATAAACAAAATACCAATAAAAGAATGTGTATTTGTATAAATATAAATATACAAAATACACATAAAATAACGTAAATTTGTATAAAACTATATACAAAAATACACAGAAGTAATTAAATTCGTATGAAAATAGATATACAAAATACAGATAAAATAAGCTAAATTTGAATTGAAATGTATATACAAAATACATAAAATAATGTAAATTTGTATCAAAATATTTATAAAAATACATATAATAACGTAAATTTGTTTAAAAATATATAAACAAAATACACATTAAGTAATGTAAATACGTATAAAAAATATGTACAAAATACACATATAATCATGTAATTCGTATCAAACTAAATAAACAAAATAGCAATAAAATAATGTAAATTGTATGAGAAAACATATACAAATACATATAAAATAACGCTAATTTCTATATAAATATATGTCCAAAAATGAACGTAAAATAAATTAACTTTGGATAAAAATATATACAAAACACACATTAAATAATGTAAATGCGTACATAAAATAACCTAAATTTGTATAAAACTATATACAAAAATACACAAAAATAATTTAAATTTATATGAAAAGAAATATACAAAATACACATAAAAAATTAGGTTAATTTCTATTGAAATACATATACAAAATACACATAAAATAATGTAAATTTGAAAGAAAATATATAAACAAATACACATATAATAACGTAAATTTGTTTGAAATATATATACAAAATACACATTAAATAATGTAAATATGTATAAAAAAATATATACAAAACACAAATAGAATAATGTAAAATCGTATCAAAATATATACACAGAATATTAATAAAATAATGTAAATTTGTATGAAAATTAAGATGCAAAATACCTATAAAATAACGCATTTTTTATAAAATTATTGATACCAAAATACACATAAAATATTTGAATTTGTATCAAAATAAATATACAAAATGCACATACAATAACGTAAATTTGTATTGAAATAGATATGCAAAATACATATAAAATAATGTAAATTTGTTTCAAAATATATATGCGAATACACATAAAATAACGTAGATTTCTATAAAAATACATATACAAAATAACCATAAAACTAAGTAAATACGTATAAAAAAATGTATACAAAATACACATAAATTAATGTAAATTAGTATAAATATAAATAAACAATATAGCAATACAAGAATGTGTATTTATATAAATATAAATATACAAAATGCACATAAAATAACGCAAATTTCTATAAAAATACATGTACAAAAATGAACATAAAATAAATTTGCATAAAAATATATATACAAAACACACATTAGATAATGTAAATGAGTATAAAAATATGTATACAAAATACCTATGAAATAATCTAAATTCGTATCGAATTAAATTAAGAAAATACCAATATAATAATGTAATTTTGGATGAAAATATATATACAAAATACACATAAAATAACATAAATACAAATACAAATATACACATAAAATAATTTAAAATTGAATGAAATAAATATACAAAATAAACATAAAATAAGGTAAATTTGTAATGAAATATATGAAAAAATACACATAAAATAATATAAATTTGTATGAAAATATATATACAAATACACATTAAATAACATGAATTTGTATAAAATTTGTATCAAAATATATACGAATACACACAATAGAATAACGTAATTTTTTTATGAAAATGTATATACAAAATACACATAAAATAATGTAAATTTGTATAAAAATATATAAACAAATACACATAAGTAATGTAAATTTGGATAAAATATATATACAAAATTAACCTTAAATAATGTAAATATGTATAAAAAATATATACAAAATACACATAGAATAATGTTAAATCGTATCAAAATAAATAAAGAGAATATCAATAAAATAATGTAAATTTGTATGAAAATAAAGCTGCAAAATATCCATATAATAACGCATATTTGCATAAAAATATATATACAAAAATACATATAAAATAATTAAATTTGTATTAAAATAAATATACAAAATGCACGTACAATAAAGAAAATTTGTATTGAAATAGATATGCAAAATACACATCAATAATGTAAATTTATATCAAAATATATATACGAATACTCATAAAATAGAGTAAATTTCTATGAAAATATACATACAAAATAGATATACAAAATACACATATAACTAGTTAAATTTGTATTTAAATACATGTACAAAAAACACATAAAATAATGTAGATTTGTATGAAATGAAAACAAATACATTTTATATAAAATATATATACAAAATACACATAGAATAATGTAAAATCATTCCAAATAAATACACAGAATATCAATAAAATAATGTAAATTTGTATGAAAATAAAGATGCAAAATTCCCTTAAAATAAAGCATATTTTTATAAAAATACATACACAAAAATACACATAGATTAATCAAATTTGTATTAAAATTAATATACAAAATGCACATACAATAATGTAAATTTGTATTGAAAAAATATGCAAAATACACATAAAACAATATAAATTTGTTTCAAAATATATATACGAGTACTCATAAAATAACGTAGATTTCTATAGAAATATATATACAAAATACACTTGAAATAATGTAAATACGTATAAAAATATATACAAAATGCACATTAAATAATGTTAATTCGTGTCAAAATAAATAAAAAAAATATCATGAAAAGAATGTGTATTTGTATGAAAATAGACATACAAAATACACAAAAAATAACCTAAATTTGTATAAAACTATATACAAAAATAAACAAAAATAATTTAAACTTATATGAAAATAAATATACAAAAAACATAAAATTAGGTAAATTTGTATTGAAATACATATACAAAATACACATACAATAATGTAAATTTGAATGAAAATATATAAACATATAGACTTAAAATAACGTAAATTTGTATCAAATATATATACATAAAACACATTAAATAATGTAAATATGTATAAAAAAATATATACAAAACACAAATAAAATAATGTAAAATCGTATCAAAATAAATACAGAGAATATTAATAAAATAATGTAAATTTATATGAAAATTAAGATGCAAAATACCCATAACATAACGCATTTTTTATAAAAATATATATACGAAAAAACATAAAATATTTGATTTTGTATTAAAATAAATAGATATACAAAATACACATAAAATAAGCTAAATTTGAATTGAAATATATATACAAAATACATAAAATAATGTAAATTTGTATCAAAATACCTATACAAATACACATATAATAACGTAAATTTGTATAAAAATATATAAACAAAATACACATTAAATAATGTAAATACGTATAAAAAAAATGTAAAAAATACACAAATAATCAAGTAATACGTATCAAAATAAATAGACAAAATACCAATAAAATAATGTAAATTTCTATGAGAAAACATATACAAAATACACATAAATAACGCAAATATCAATAAAAATATATATAATATAATATATTTTTATACATATATAAAATATTTAATGTATATTTTGTATATATATATTTTATCCAAATTTACGTGATTTTATATGTATTTGTTTATATATTTTCATACAAATTTACATTATTTTATGTGAGTTTTGTATATGTATTTAATACAAATTTGCCTAACTTTATGTGTATTTTGCATATCTATTTTCAAACAAATTCAAATTATTTTTGTGTATTTTTGTATATATTTTTTTTACAAATTTTAGTTATTTTATTTGTTTTTTTGTATATATATTTTCCAACAAATATACATTCTTTTATTGGAGTTTTGTGTATTTAATTTTTTACGAATTTACATTATTTTATGTGTATTTTGTATATATATTTTTCTACGTATTTAAACTATTTTATGTGTATTTTATATATACATTTTCATAAAAATTTACGTTATTTTATTTTGTGTATTCGTATATATTTTGAGACATTTTATACAAATTCATGTTATTTTATGTGTATTTGTATATATATTTTCATACAAATTTATATTATTTTATGTGTATTCTTACATATATTATTACAAATTTACCTTATTTTATGTTTATTTTGTATATTTATTTCATTCAATTTTAAATTATTTAATGTGTATATTTGTATTTGTATTTAGGTTATTTTATGTGTGTTTTCTATATATATTTTCATCCAAAATTACATTATTTTATTGTTATTTTCTTAATTTAACTCGATACGAATTTATATTATTTCATAGGTATTTTGTATACATATTTTTATACTCATTTACATTATCTAATGTGTGTTTTGTATATATTTTTTTATGCAAACTAATTTTATGTGCATTTTTGTACATATATTTTTATAGAAACTTAAAACGTTATTTTATGTATATTTTGTATATGTTTTCTCATACAAATTTACATTATTTAATTAGTTTTTTGTTTATTTATTTTGATACGAATGACTTGATTATTGGTGTATTTTGTAAATATTTTTTTATACGTATTTACATTACTTAATGTGTATTTTGTTTATAATTTTTTTTAGAAATTTACGTTATTATATGTGTATTTGTTAAAAATATTTTGAAACGAATTTACTTTATTTTATGTATTTTGTATATATATTTCAATTCAAATTTAGCTTATTTTGTGTGTATTTTGTATATCTATTTTCATGCAAATTTAATTACTTCTGTGTATTTTTGTATATAGTATTATACAAATTTACGTTATTTTATGTGCATTTTGTATACTTATATTTATACAAATACACATTCTCTTATTGGTATTTTGTTTATTTATATTTATACGAATTTACATTATTTTATGTGTATTTTGTATACATTTTTGATTCGTATTTACTTAATTTTATTTGTATTTTGTATATATATATTTATAGAAATCTACGTTGTTTTATGTGTATTCGTATATATATTTTGAAACAAATATACATGGTTTTATATGTTTTTTGCATATCTATTTCAATACAAATTTACCTTATTGTATGTGCATTTTGTATATTTATTTTAATACAAATTCAAATATTTTATGTGTATTTTGATATATATATAATTTTATAAAAAATGCGTTATTTTTTAGGTATTTTGCATCTTAGTTTTCATACAAATGTACATTATTTTATTAATATTCTGTGTATATATTTTGATACGATTTTATATTATACTATTTGTGTTTTGTATATATTTTTTTATACATATTTTCATTATTTAATGTGTATTTTTTATATATATTTAATACAAATTAACGTCATTTTAAGTGTATTTGTTTATATAATTTCATTCAAATTTACATTATTTTAAGTGTATTTTGTATATGTATTTCAATACAAATTTACCTAATTTTATGTGTATTTTGTATATTTATTTTCATACAAATTTAAATTATTTTTGTGTTTTTTTGTATATACATATAGAGTAAATTTCTATGAAAATATATATTCAAAATACATATAAAATTATGCAAATAAGTATAAAAATATATATATCAAATACACCTAAAAAAATGAAAATTCGTATCAAAATAAATAAACAAAATTCCGATAAAACAACGTATATTTGTAGGAAAATAAATATACAAAATACACATAAAATTACGAAAATTTGAATAAAAATATATACAAAAAAACAAAAAAATAAATTTCAATTTGTATGAAAATAGATATACAAAATACACATATAATTAGTTAAATTTGTATTTAAATACATGTACAAATTACACATAAAATAATGTAAATTTGTATGAAATGAAAACAAATTCACATAAAATAACGTGCATTTGTATAAAATAGATATACAAAATATACATAGAATAATGTAAAATCGTATCAAAATAAATACACAGAATATCAATAAAATAATGTAATTTTGTATGAAAATAAAGATGCAAAATACCCATAAAATAAAGCCTATTTTTTTTTAAATACATATACAAGAATACACAAAGAATAATTAAATTTGTATTAAAATTAATATACAAAATGCACGTACAATAAGCGAAATTTGTATAGAAAAAATATACAAAATGCACATAAAACAATGTATATTTGTTTAAAAATATATATACGAATACACATAAAATAACGTAAATTTCTATAGAAATATATATAAAAAATACACATGAAATGACGTAAATACGTATAAAAATATATATACACAATGCACATTAAATAATGTAAATTCGCATCAAAATAAATAAACAAAATATCAATAAAAGAATGTGTATTTGTATGAAAATAGATATACAAAATACACATAAAATATTGTAAATTTGTATAAAACTCTATTAAAAAAATACACAAAAATAATTTAAATTTGTATAAAAATATATATACAAAATACACATAAAACTAGTTAAATTTCTATTGAAATACATATACAAAATTCACATAAAATAATGTAAATTTGAATGAAAATATATAAACAAATACACTTAAAATAACGTAAATTTGTATGAAATATATATATAATACATATTAAATAATGTAAATATGTGTAAAAAAATGTGTACAAAATACACATAAAATAATTTAAACTCGTATCAAAATAAATAAACTAAATGCCAATAAAAGAATGTTTACTTGTATAAATATAAATATACAAAATACACATTAAATAACGTAAAACTATATACAAAAATAAACAAAAAAAACTAAATTTGTATGAAAATAGATATACAAAAGACACATAAAATGAGCTAAATTTGAATTGAAATAAATATAGAAAATACATAAAATAATGTAAATTTGTATCAAAATATATATTCAAATACACATATATTAAAATTAATATACAAAATGCGTATATAATAAGGTAAATTTGTATTGAAAAAATATGCAACATACACGTTTACTCATACAAATTTATATTATTTTATTGGTATTTTGTTTATTTATGTTGATACGAATTACATGATTATATGTGTATTTTGTACATATTTTTTTATACGTATTTACATTATTTAATGTGTATTTTGTTTATATATTTTCATACAAATTTACGTTATTATATGTGTATTTGTATAAATATTTTGATACAAATTTACTTTATTTCATGTATTTTGTATATATATTTCAATTCAAATTTAGCTTATTTTGTGTGTATTATGTATATATTTTCATACAAATTTAATTACTTCAGTGTATTTTTGTATATAGTTTTATATAAATTTACGTTATTTTATGTGTATTTTGTATATTTATATTTATACAAATACACATTCTTTTATTGGTATTTTGTTTATTTATTTTGATACGAATTTACATTATTTTATGTGTTTTTGTATACATTTTTTTATACGTATTTACTTCATTTTATGTGTATTTTGTATATATATTTTTATAGAAATCTACGTTATTTTATGTGTATTCGTATATATATTTTGAAACAAATTTACATTGTTTTATATGTATTTTGCATATCTATTTCAATACAAATTTACCTTATTGTATGTGTTTTTGTATATTTATTTTAATACAAATTTAATTTTTTGATGTGTATTTTGGTATATATATTTTTATAAATAAAAAAAATGCGTTATTTTATGGTTATTTTGCTTCTTTATTTTCATACAAATATACATTATTTTATTAATATTCTGTGTATTTATTTTGATACGATTTTACATTATTCTATTTGTGATTTGTACATATTTTTTTATACAAATTTACGTTATTTTAAGTGTATTTGTTTATGTATTTTCATTCAAATCTACATTATTTTATGTGTATTTTGTGTTTGTATTTCAAATTTACCTAATTTTATGTGTATTTTGTATATTTATTTTCATACAAATTTAAAATATTTTGTGTATTTTGTATATAGTTTGATACAAATTTAGGTTATTTTATGTGTATTTTGTATATCTATTTTCATACAAATACACATTCTTTTATTGATATTTTGTTTATTTATTTTGACGCGAATTTTATGTGAATTTTTCATTTCATACAAATTTACATTATTTTATGTGTATTTTGTGCATGTATTTAAATACAAATTTAACTAATTATATGTGTATTTTGTATATCTATTTTCATACAAAATTGAAATTTATTTTTTTGTTTTTTTGTATATATTTTTATTCAAATTTTCGTAAGCTTATAAAATATATATACCAAAATACACATAAAAGTTTTAAATTTGTATTGAAATAAATATAAAATGCACATACAATAAGGTAAATTTGTATTGAAAGAGATATGCAAAAATACATATAAAACAATGTAAATTTGTTTCAAAATATATATACGAATACAAATAAAAAAACGTAGATTTCTATAAAAATATATATACAAAATACACTTAAAATTAAGTAAATACGTGTAAAAAAAATGTATACAAAATACACATAAAATAATGTAAATTCGAATTAAAAAAAATAAACAAAATACCAATAAAAGAATGTGTATTTGGATAAATATAAATATACGAAATACACATACAATATAAACATAAAATAAGGTAGATTTGTAAAAAAATATATGTACAAAATACACATAAAATAATGTAAATTTATATAAAAATATATATACAAATACACATAAAATACCATGAATTTCTATAAAAATATAGATTCAAAATAAATATTTAATAATGTAAAAGCGTATAAAAATATATATACAAAGTACATATAAAATAATGTAAACTCTTTTTCAATATAAATCAACAAAACACCAATAAAATAATATATATTTGAATGAAAATAAACTTACAAAATACACATAACATAACTAAAATTTGTATTAAAATATATACAAAAATACATTGAAATAATTGGAGTTAGTATGAAAAAAGATATACAAAATACACATAAAACTAGGTAAATTTCTTTTGAAATGTATATACAAAATACCCATAAAATATTGTAAATTTGTCAAAATATATATAAACAAATACACATAAAATAACGTAAATTTGTATGAAAATATATATACAAAATACACATAGAATTATTAAATTTGTATCAAAATTAATATACAATGCATATACAATAAGGAAATTTGTATTGAAAAATATACAAAATACACATAAAACAGTGTAAATTTATTTCAAAATCTATATACGAATATTCATAAATCAACGTAGATTTCTATAGAAATATATATACAAAATACACATCAAATGATGTAACACGTATAAAAAAATATATATATATATATATATATATATATATATATATATATATATATATATATATATATATATATATATATATATATATATATATATATATATATATATATATATATATATATATATATATATATATACACATTAAATCATGTAAATTCGTCAAAATAAATAAAGAAAATATCAATAAAAGAATTCGTATTTTATGAAAATAGATATACAATACACATAAAATCACCTAAATTTGCATAAAACTATATACAAAATACACAAAAATAATTTTTAATTTGTATGAAAATAAATATACAAAATACACATAAAATTAGGTAAATTTGTATTGAATTACATTTACAAAATACACTTAAAATAATGTAAATTTGAATGAAAATATATAAAAAAAGACACTTAAAATAACGTAAATTTGTATAAAATATATATAAAAATACACATTAAATAATGTAAATATGTATAAAAATATATATACAAAACAAAATAGAATAATATAAAATCATTATCAAAATAAATACACAGAATATTAATAAAATAATGGAAGTTTGTATGAAAATTAAGATGCAATACCCATAAAATAACGCATTTTTTATAAAATATTTATACCAAGACACACATAAAATATTTGAATTTGTATTAAAATAAATATACAAAATGCACATACAATAAGGTAAATTTGTATTGAAATAGATCTGCAAAATACATATAAAACCATGTAAATTTTTCAAAATATATACGAATACACATAAAATAACGTAGAATTTCTATGAAAATAAATATACAAAATACTCATAAAATGAAGTAAATACGTATAAAAAAAGGTATACAAAATACATAAAATAATGTAAACTCGTATCAAAATAAATAAACAAAAATACTAATAAAAGAATATTGTATTGTATAAATATAAATATACAAAATACAAATAAAATAACGTAAATTTATATAAAACTAAATGCAAAATACACAAAGTAATTAAATTTGAGTGAAAATAAATATATAAAATACATGTATTTTGTATATTTATTTTCATAAATTGAAATTATTTTGTTTATTTTTATATATTTCAAACAAATTTTCGTTATTTTATGTGTGTATATTTATATATTCTAAATATACTTTCTTTTATCTGAATTTGTTTATTAATTGAAACAATTTACTATTTGTATATCTATTTTCATACAAATTAAAATACTTCTGTGTATTTTTGTATATAGTTTTATATAAATTTACGTTATTTTATGTGTATTTTATATTATATTTATAAATACACATTCTTTTATTGGTATTTTGTATATTTATTTTGATACGAATTTACATTATTTTATGTGTATTTTGTATACATTTTTTATACGTATTTACTTCATTTTATATGTATTTTGTATATATATTTTTATAGAAATCTACGTTATTTTATGTGTATTCGTATATATATTTTGAAACAAATTTACATTGTTTTATATGTATTTTGCATATCTATTTCAATACAAATTTACCTTATTGTATGTGTTTTTTTGTATATTTACTTTAATACAAATTTATTTTTTTGATGTGTATTTTGGTATATATATTTTTATGAATAAAAAAAAATGCGTTATTTTATGGATATTTTGCTTCTTTATTTTCCTACAAATTTACATTATTTTATTAATATTCTGTGTATTTATTTTGATACGATTTTACATTATTCTATTTGTGTTTTGTACATATTTTTTTTATACAAATTTATGTTATTTTAAGTGTATTTGTTTATGTATTTTCATTCAAATTTACATTATTTTATGTGTATTTTGTGTATGTATTTCAATACAAATTTATAAATATATAAACAAATACACTTAAAATAACGTAAATTTGTATAAAATATATATAAAAAATACACATTAAAAAATGTAAATATGTATAAAAAAAAATATATACAAAACACAAATAGAATAATATAAAATCGTATCAAAATAAATACACAGAATATTAATAAAATAATGTAAATTTGTATGAAAATTAAGATGCAAAACACCCATAAAATAACGCATTTTTTATAAAAATATACCGACACACATTTTTTTTTTTTGCTTGATGGTCGGCCCAAGGCTTCTTCCCGGTGGGTCCTGATGGTCGGCCCAGCCCGTTCTGGCGCAGGCGAGTGTTTATAGTGGCATACTAATACACATTGTGGTATACTAATACACATAAAATAACGTAGATTTCTATAAAAATATATATACAAAATACATTTAAAATGAAGTAAATACGTATAAAAAAATGTATACAAAATACACATAAAATAATGTAAATTCGTATCAAAATAAATATACAAAATACCAATAAAGAATGTATATTTGTATAAATATAAATATACAAAATACATAAAATAACGTAATTTATATAAAACTATATACAAAATACACAGAAATATTTTAATTTGTATGAAAATATATATACAAAATAAATATAAATTCGTTTGAAATTCAATAAACAAAAATTCAGATAAAAGAAAGTATATTTGTAGAATAAATAAATATACAAAATACATAAAATAACGAAAATTTGTTTGAAAATATGTAAAAAAATAAACAAAAATAATTTCAATTTGTCTGGAAATAAATATACACAAAACACATGTATTTTTTATATCTATTTTTACACAAATTTCATTACTTTTATTTTGAATATAGTTTTATATAAATTTACTTTATTTTATTTGTATTTTTATATTTTAATATAGTTATAAAATAACGCATTTTTTTATTTATAAAAAATATATACCAAAATACACATAAAAAAATAAATTTGAATTAAAATAAATATACAAAAAACACATACAATAAGGTAAATTTGTATTGAAATAGATATGCAAAATACATATAAAACAATGTAAATTTGTTTCAAAATATTTATACGAATACACATAAATTTTTTATAAAAATATACCGACACACATTTTTTTTTTTTTTTTACGTCGCGGCCTATAGCGCCGGTAGGCTTTTTTTTCCCGTTGGGGCTTGATGGTCGGCCCAAGGCTTCTTCCCGGTGGGTCCTGATGGTCGGCCCAGCCCGTTCTACCGCAGGCGAGTGTTTATAGTGGCATACTAATACACATAGTGGTATACTAATACACATAAAATAACGTAGATTTCTATAAAAATATATTTACAAAATACACATAAAATGAAGTAAATACGTATAAAAAAATGTATACAAAATACAGATAAAATAATGTAAGTTCGTATCAAAATAAATAAACAAAATACCTATAAAAGAATGTGTATTTGTATAAATATAAATATACAAAATACACATAAAATAACGTAAAATTTGTATAAAACTATACAAAAATACACAGAAGTAATTAAATTTGTATGAAAATATATTCAAAATACACACGAAACAAGCTAAATTTGAATTGAAATATATATACAAAATACATGAAATAAAGTAAATATGTATCAAAATATTTATACAAATACACATATAATAACGTAAATTTGTATGAAAATATATAAACAAAATACACATTAAATAATGTAAATACGTATAAAAAAATATGTACAAAATACACATATAATCATGTAATTCGTATTAAAATAAATAAACAAATAACAATAAAATAATATAAATTTGTGATATGATAAACGTGTATGTTGCATATTTTCAATACAAATTTACCTTATTATATACGCATTTTGTATATTAATTTTAATACAAATTTAATTATTCGATGTATTTTTGTATTTGTATTTTTATAAACATATGCTTTATTTTTGGGTATTTTGCATCTTTATTTTCATACAAATTTGCATTATTTTATTGATATTCTGCTCATTCATTTTTGATACGAATTGACATTTATTCTATATGTATTTTGTATATATTTTTATACAAATTTACGTTATTTTATGTTTAAAAATATGTACAAAATACACATATAATCATGTAATTCGTATCAAAATAAATAAACAAAAAATACCAATAAAATAATATAACTTTGTATGAGTAAACGTGTATGTTGCATATTTTTCAATACAAATTTACTTATTATATACGCATTTGTGTATTAATTTTAATACAAATTTAATTATTCGATGTGTATTTTTGTATCTGTATTTTATAAACATATGCTTTATTTTTTGAGTATTTTGAATCTTATTTTCATACAAATTTACATTATTTTATTGATATTCTGCTCATTCATTTTGATGCAATTGACATTATTTAATGTATATTTTCTATATATATTTTTCGACAAATTTACGTTATTATATGTGTATTTGTTTATTTATTTTGATACAAATTTACAACATTTTATGGGTATTTTGTGTATATATTTCAAAACAAATTTACCTAGTTTTATGTGTATTTTGTATATCTATTTTCATACAAATTAAAATTATTTCTCTTTATTTTTGTATTTATTTTAATACTAATTTTAGTAATATTATGTGTATTTTTTTAATTTATTTTCTCACAAATTTTTATTTTTTTATTGGTATTATGTTGATTTATTTTGATACGAATTTTTATCATTATATGTGTACTTTGTATATATATATATATTTATACGTATTTACATTATTTAATACTTATTTTGTTTATATATTATACACAAATTTATGTTATTATATGTGTATTTGTATATATATTTTTATAGAAATTTACATTATTTTATGTGTATTTTGTACATATATTTTTTACAAATCTACCTTATTTTATGTTTATTTTAAATGTGTATTTTGTATATTTATATTTATCCAAATACACATTCTTTAATTGGTATTTTGTATATTTATTTTAATTCAATTTACACTATTTTATGTGTATTTTGTATATATTTTTTATACGTATTTACTTAATTTTAAGTGTATTTTGTATATATTTTTATACAAATTTACGTTATTTATTTGTATTCGTATATATATTTTGAAACAAATTTACATTATTTTATATGTATTTTTGTATATCTCTTTCAATACAAATTTACATTATTTTATGTGTATTTTGTATATATATTTCAATACAAATTTAATTATTTTATGTGTATTTGTATATATATTTTTATAATAAATACTCTATTTTATGTATTTTGTATATATATTTTCATACAAATTTACATTATTTTATTAATATTCAGTGTATTTATTTTGATACGAAATTACATTATTCTATTTGTTTTTTGTATATATTTTGATACAAATTTACAAATTCATGTTATTTAATGTGTATTTTGTATATATATTTTATACAAATTTATTATTTATTATCTATTTTCATACAAATACACATTCTTTTATGATATTTTGTTTATTTATTTTGACACGAATTTACATTATTTGATATGTATTTTGTATATATATTTTCATCCGTATTTACATTATTTTATATGTATTTTTTATACATATTTCTATAGAAATTAACTTTATTTTATGTGTATTTTTATATATATTTTGATACAAATTTAAATTTTTTTATTTGTATTTTATATTATTTATTTCAATACTAATTTACCTTAATGTATATGCATTTTTGTATTTAATTAAATACAAATTAGAATATTTTATGTGTATTTTATATATTTTTATAAAAATTTACGTTATTATATGGGTATTTTGCATCTTTATTTTCATACAAATTTACATTATTTTATTGATAGTCTGTTTATTTATTTTGATACGAATTTACATTATTTTATGTGTATTTTGTATATATATTTTTCAATTTATTTACATTATTTAATATGTATTTTGTATATATATTTTCAAACAAATTTCAGTTATTTTATGTGTATTCGTATATATATTTTGAAACAAATTTACGTTGTTTTATATGTATTTTGCATATCTATTTCAATACAAATTTACCTTATTTTATGTGTATTTTGTATATTTATTTTCATACAAATTTAAATTATTTTTGTGTATCTTTGTATATAGTTTTATACAAACTTAGGTTATTTTATGAGTATTTTGTATATCTATTTTTTGCAAATTTACTTTATTTTATGTGCATTTTTGTATATATATTTTATATATTTATATATGTTTTTCATACAAATTTACATTATTTTATTTATTTTGAATATATATTTTGATACAGATTCATGGTATTTTATGTATTTGTATATATATTTTCATATAAATTTACATTATTTTATGTATTTTGTATGTATATTTTAATTCAAATTTACCTTATTTTATGTGTATTTTGTATATTTATATTTTCATACAAATTTAATTATTGTGTATTTTTGTATATTTATTCAAATTTACATTATTTTATGTGTATTTTGTATATTTATATTTTACATTTTTTATACGTATTTACCTAATTTTAAGTGTATTTTGTATATATATTTTTATAGAAATCTACGTTTTTTTTATTTGTATTCGTATGTATATTTTGAAACAAATTTACATTGTTTTACATGTATTTTTTGCATATCTCTTTCAATACAATTTTACCTTATTGTATGTGTATTTTGTATATTTATTTCAATACAAATTTAAATATTTTATGTGTATTTTGGTATATATATTTTTATAAGAAATGCGCTATTTTATGGGAATTTTGCATCTTTATTTTCATACAAATTTACATTATTTTATTAATATTCGGTGTATTTATTTTGATACGAATTTACATTATTCTATTTGTTTTTTGTATATACTTTTTTATACATATTTACATTATTTAATGAGTATATTGCATATATACTTTATACAAATTTGTTATCTATTATCTATTTTTATACAAATACACATTCTTTTCATGATATTTTGTTTATTTATTTTGACACGAATTTACATAATTTGATATGTATTTTGTATATATATTTTTATACGTATTTACATAATTTCATGTGTATTTTGTATATATATTTCTATAGAAATCTACTTTATTTTATGTGTATTCGTATATATATTTTGAAACAAATTTACATTGTTTTATATGTACTTTTGAATATCTCTTTTAATACAAATTTACCTTACTGTATATGCATTTTGTATATTTATTTCAATACAAATTTAAATATTTTATGTGTATTTTGGTATATATACTTTTATAAAAAATGCGATAATTTTTGTGAATTTTGCATCTTTATTTTCATACAAATTTACATTATTTTATTGATATTCTCTGTATTTATTTTGATACGATTTTACATTATTCTATTTGTTTTATGTATATATTTTTTTATACACATTTACATTATTTAATGTGTATCTTGCATATATATTTTATACAAATTTACGTTATTTTAAGTGTATTTGTTTTTATATTTTCATTCAAATTTACATTTATTTTAATTCAAAATTACATTATTTTATGTGTATTTTGTATACATTTTTTTATACGTATTTACTTAATTTTATGTGTATTTTGTATATATATTTTTATAGAAATCAACGTTTTTTTTTATTTGTATTCGTATATATATTTTGAAACAAATTTACATTGTTTTATATGTATTTTTGCATATCTTTTTCAATACAAATTTACCTTATTGTATGTGCATTTTGTATATTTATTTCAATGCAAATTTAAATATTTTATGTGTGTTTTGGTATATATATTTTTATAAGAAATGCGCTATTTTATGGGAATTTTGCATCTTTATTTTCATACAAATTTACATTATTTTATTAATATTCGGTGTATTTATTTTGATACGATGTTACATTATTCTATTTGTTTTTGTATATACTTTTTATACATATTTACATTATTTAATGTGTATCTTGCATATATATTTTATACAAATTTATTATCTATTATCTATTTTCATACAAATACACATTCTTTTCATGATATTTTGTTTATTTATTTTGACACGAATTTACATTATTTGATATGTATTTTGTATATATATTTTTATACGTATTTACATAATTTCATATGTATTTTGTATATATATTTCTATAGAAATCTACTTTATTTTATGTGTATTCGTATATTTTGAAACAAATTTACATTGTTTTATATGTATTTTTGAATATCTCTTTCAATACAAATTTACCTTACTGTATATGCATTTTGTATATTTATTTCAATACAAATTTAAATATTTTATGTGTATTTTGGTATATATATTTTTTTAAAAAAATGCGATAATTTTTGAGAATTTTGTATCTTTATTTTCATACAAATTTACATTATTTTATTGATATTCTGTGTATTTATTTTGATACGATTTTACATTATTCTATTTGTTTTTTGTATATATATTTTTTATACACATTTACATTATTTAATGTGTATCTTGCATATATATTTTATACAAATTTAAGTTATTTTAAGTGTATTTGTTTATATATTTTCATTCAAATTTACATTATTTGATGTGTATTTTGTATATGTATTTCAATACAAATTTACCTAATTTTATGTGTATTTTGTATATTTCTTTTCAAACAAATTTAAATTATTTTTGTGTATTTTTGTATATTTTTTTATACAAATTTAGGTTATTTAATGTACGCATTTACATTATTTAGTGTGTGTTTTGTATATATATTTTTTGGCAAATTTACTTTATTTTATGTGCATTTTTGTACATATATTTTTATAGAAATTTGCGTTATTTGTATATGTTTTCTCATACAAATTTACATTATTTTATTGCTATTTTGTTTATTTATTTTGATACGAGTTACATGATTATATGTGTATTTTGTACATATTTTTTATACGTATTTACATTACTTAATGTGTATTTTGTTTATATATTTTTAAACAAATCTACGTTATTATATGTATTTGTATAAATATTTTGATACAGATTTACATTATTTTATGTATTTTGTATGTACATTTCAATTCAAATTTAGCTTAATTTAGCTGTATTTTGTATATATAGTTTCATACAAATTTAATTACTTATGTGTATTTTTGTATATAGTTTTATACAAATTTACGATATTTTATGTGTATTTTGTATATTTATATTTTTACAAATACACATTCTTTTACTGGTATTTTGTTTATTTATTTTGATACGATTTTTATGTATTTTTGTATTCATTTTTTTAATACGTTTTTACTTCATTTTATGTGTATTTTGTACATATTTTTATAGAAATCTACGTTATTTTATGTGTATTCGTATATGTATTTTGAAACAAATTTACATTGTTTTATATGTATTTTGCATATCTATTTCAATACAAATTTGCAAATTTACTTTATTTTATGTGCATTTGTATATGTTTTCTCATACAAATTTACATTATTTTATTGCTATTTTGTTTATTTATTTTGATACAAATGAAAATAGATATACAAAATATACTTAAAAAAACTAAATTTGTATTGAAATATATATACAAAATACATAAAATAATGTAAATTTGTATCAAAATATTTTAACAGATGCGCATAAAATAACGTAAATTTGTTTTAAAATATTCAAAATACACATTAAATAATGTAAATATGTATAAAAAAATATATACAAAACACAAATAAAATAATGTAAAATCGTATCAAAATAAATACACAGAATATTAATAAAACAATATAAATTTGTATGAAAAAAAAGATGCAAAATACCCATTAAATAACGCATTTTTTATAAAAATATATACCAAAATACACATGAAAAATTAATTTGTATTAAAATAAATATACAAATATACATACAATAAGGTAAATCTGTATTGAAATAGATATGCAAAATACATATAAAACAATGTAAATTTGTTTCAAAATATATATACGAATACACATAAAATAACGTAGATTTGTATAAAAATATATATACAAAATACACATAAAATGAAGTAAATACGTATAAGAAAATGTATACAAAATACACATAAAATAATGTAAATTCGTATCAAAATAAATAAACAAAATACCAATAAAAGAATGTGTATTTGTATAAATATAAATATACAAAATACACATAAAATAACGTAAATTTGTATAAAACTATATACAAAAATACACAGAAGTAATTAAATTCGTATGAAAATAGATATACAAAATACAGATAAAATAAGCTAAATTTGAATTGAAATGTATATACAAAATACATAAAATAATGTAGATTTGTATCAAAATATTTATAAAAATACCCATAAAATAACGCATTTTTTTATTTATAAAAATATATATACCAAAATACACATAAAAAAATTAAATTTGTATTAAAATAAATATACAAAAAACACATTCAATAAGGTAAATTTGTATTGAAGTAGATGTGCAAAATACATATAAAACAATGTAAATTTGTCTCAAAATATATATACGAATACACATAAAATAACGTAGATTTCTAAAAAAATATATATACAAAATACACATAAAATGAAGTAAACACGTATAAAAAAATGTATACAAAATACACATAAAATAATGTAAATTCGTATCAAAATAAATAAACAAAATACCAATAAAAGAATGTGTATTTGTATAAATATAAATATACAAAATACACATAAAATAACGTAAATTTGTATAAAACTATATACAAAAATACACAGAAGTAATTAAATTCGTATGAAAATAGATATACAAAATACAGATAAAATAAGCTAAATTTGAATTGAAATGTATATACAAAATACATAAAATAATGTAGATTTGTATCAAAATATTTATAAAAATACCCATAAAATAACGCATTTTTTTTATTTATAAAAATATATACACCAAAATACACATAAAAAATTTAAATTTGTATTAAAATAAATATACAAAAAACACATTCAATAAGGTAAATTTGTATTGAAGTAGATATGCAAAATACATATAAAACAATGTAAATTTGTCTCAAAATATATATACGAATACACATAAAATAACGTAGATTTCTATAAAAATATATATACAAAATACACATAAAATGAAGTAAATACGTATAAAAAAATGTATACAAAATACACATAAAATAATGTAAATTTGTATCAAAATAAATATACAAAATACCAATAGAAGAATGTGTATTTGTATAAATATAAATATACAAAATACACATAAAATAACGTAAATTTATATAAAACTATATACAAAAATACACAGAAGTATTTTAATTTGTATGAAAATAGATATACAAAATACGGTAAATTCATTACAAATTCAATAAACAAAATTCAGATAAAAGAACGTATATTTGTAGAAAAAATAAATATACAAAATACACATTAAATAACGAAAATTTGTATGAAAATATATAAAAAAATAAACAAAAATAATTTCAATTTGTATGAAAATAAATATACAAAATACATATGTATTTTGTATATCTATTTTCACACAAATTTAATTACTTTTGTGTATTTTGCATATAGTTTTATATAAATTTACGTTATTTTATTTGTATTTTGTAAATTTATATATATACAATACACTTTCTTTACTTAGTATTTTGTTTATTTATTTTGATACAAGTTTACATTATTTTATGTGTATTTTGTATTCCTTTTTTTATACGTATTTACTTCATTTTATGTGTATTTTGTATATTTATTTTCATAGAAATCTACGTTATTTTATGTGTATTCGTATATTTATTTTTTAAAAATTTACATGGTTTTATATGTATTTTGCATATCTATTTCAATACAAATTTACCTTATTGTATGTGCATTTTGTATATTTATTTTAATACAAATTCAAATATTTTATGTGTGTCTTGGTATAAATATTTTTAGAAAAAATGCGTTATTTTATGGGTATTTTGCATCTTAATTTTCATACAAATTTACATTATTTTATTAATATTCTGTGTATTTATTTTGATACGATTTTATATTATTCTATTTGTGTTTTGTATATATTCTTTTATACATATTTACATTATTTAATGTGAATTTTTTATATATATTTTATACAAATTTACGTTATTTTAAGTGTATTTGTTTATATATTTTCATTCAAATTTACATTATTTTATGTGTATTTTGTAAATGTATTTCAATACAAATTTACCTAATTTTATGTGTATTTTGTATATTTATTTTCATACAAATTAAAATTATTTTTGTGTATTTTTGTATATAGTTTTTTACAAATTTAGGTGATTTTATGTGTATATTGTATATCTATTTTCATACAAATACACATTCTTTTATTGATATTTTGTTTATTTACTTTGACGCGAGTTTACATTATTTAATGTGTATTATATATATATATATATATATATATATATATATATATATATATATATATATATATATATATATATATATATATATATATATATATATATATATATATATATATATATATATATATATATATATATATATCATTTGATGTATTTTGTATATATATTTCTATAGAAATCTACTTTGATTTATGAGTATTCGTATATAGATTTTGAAATAAATTTACACTGTTTTATGTGTATTTTGCATATTTTTTCAATACAAATTTACCTTATTGTATATGCATTTTGTATATTAATTTTAATACAAATTTAATTATGCTATGTGTGTTTTTGTATATGTATTTTTATAAAAATATGCTTTATTTTATGGGTATTTTGCATTTTTATTTTCATACAAATTTACATTATTTTGTTTATATTCTGTTTTTTTTTTAAACAATTTTACATTATTCTATGTGTATTTTGTATATCTATTTATATACGTATTTACTTAATTTTATGTGTATTTTGTATATATATTTTTATAGAAATCTACGTTATTTTATGTGTATTCGTATATATATTTTGAAACAAATTTACATTGTTTTATATGTATTTTTGCATATTTCTTTCAATACAAATTTACCTTATTGTATGTGCATTTTGTATATTTATTTCAATACAAATTTAAATATTTTATGTGTATTTTGGTATATATATTTTTATAAGAAATGCGTTATTTGATGGGAATTTTGCATCTTTATTTTCATACAAATTTACATTATTTTATTAATATTCGGTGTATTTATTTTGATACGATTTCACATTATTCTATTTTTTTTTGTATATATTTTTTTTATAAATATTTACATTATTTAATGTGTATCTTGCATCTTTTATCGTAATTTTGTTTATTTATTTTTATACGATTTTACATTATTTTAAGTGTATTTGATATGTATATTTTTATACTTATTTATATCATTTTATTTGTGTTTTGAATATATATTTTCATAGAAATTTACTCTATTTTATGGGTATTCGTATATATATTTTGATACAAATTTACATTATTTATGTTTATATTGCATATCTATTTCAATACAAATTTACCATATTGTATGTGTATTTTGTATATTTATTTTAATACAAATTTAATTATTTTATGTGTATTTTTGTAAAAATATGCGTTATTATTTGGGTATTTTGCATCTTTATTTTCATACAAATTTACATTATTTTATTGATATTCTGTTTATTTATTTTGATACGATTTTACATTATTCTATGTGTATTTTGTATATATATTTTTATACACATTTACATTATTTAATGTGTATTTTGTATATATATTTTATATAAATTTACGCTATTTTATGTGTATTTGTTTATATATTTTCATACAAATTTACAATATTTTATGTGTAATTTGTATATGTATTTCAATACAGATTTGCTTAATTTTATGTGTATTTTGCATATCTATTTTCAAACAAATTTAAATTATTTTTATGTATTTTTTATATATTTTTATACAAATTTTAGTTATTTTATTTGTATTTTGTATTTATATTTTCCTACAAATATACATTCTTTTAGTGGAATTTTGTTCATTTATTTTCATAAGAATTTACATAATTTTATGTGTATTTTGTATATATATATTTCTACGTATTTTATGTGTATTTTTTATATACATTTTCATAAAAATCTACGTTATTTTATTGGGTGTATTCCTATATGATTTGATACAAATTTACATTATTTTATGTTTATTTTGCATATCTATTTCAATATAGATTTACCTTATTGTATGTGTATTTTGTAAATTTATTTTAATACAAATTTAATTATTTTATGTGTACTTTGTATACATTTTCTTATACGTATTTACTTCATTTAATGTGTATTTTGTATATATATTTTTATAGTAATCTACGTTATTTTATGTGTATTGGTATATATATTTTGAAGCAAATTTACATTGTTTTATATGTATTTAGCATATCTATTTCAATATAAATCTACCTTATTGTATGTGCATTTTGTATATTTATTGTAATACAAATTTTAAAATTTTATTATTTTGGTATATATATTTTTATAAAAAGAGTTTTATATAAATTTAAAATATTTTATGTGTATTTTGTATATCTATTTTCATACAAATACACATTTTTTATTGATATTTTGTTTATTTATTTTGACGCGAATTCACATTATTTAATGTGTATTGTGTATATATATTTTTATACGTATATACGTCATTTCATGTGTATTTTGTATATATATTTCTATAGAAATATTTGTTATTTTATGTATTCGTATATATATTTTGAAACAAATATACATTGTTTTATGTGCATTTTGCATATTTTTTCAATATAAATTTACCTTATTGTACGTGCATTTTGTATATTAATTTTAATACAAATTTAATTATTCTATGTGTATTTTTGTATATGTATTTTCATTAAAATATGCTTTATTTTATGGGTATTTTGCATCTTTATTTTCATACAAATTTACATTATTTTATTGATATTCTGTGTTTTTATTTTGATACGATTTTACATTATTCTATGTATATTTTGTATATATATTTCATACAAATGAACGTTATTTTATGTGAATTTGTTTTCATTTCATATAAATTTACATTATTTTATGTGTATTTTGTACATGTATTTAAATACAAATTTAACTAATTATATGTGTATTATGTATATCTATTTTCATACAAATTGAAATTAATTTTGTGTATTTTAATATATATTTTTATTCAAATTTTCGTAATTTTATGTGAATTTTGTATATTTATTTTCCTACAAATATACGTTCTTTTATCGGAATTTTGTTTATTTATTTTGATACGAGTTTTCATTATTTTAGGTGTATTTGATATATATATTTTTATACTTATTTACATAATTTTATATGTATTTTGAATATATATTTTCATAGAAATTTACTCTATTTTATGTGTATTCGTATATATATTTTGATACAAATTTACATTATTTATGTGTATTTCGCATATCTATTTCAATACAAATTTTCTTTATTGTATGTGCCTTTTGAATATTTATTTTGATGCAAATTTAATTATTTTATGTGTATTTTTGTATATATATTTTTAAACAAATATGCGTTATTATATGGGTTTTTGCATCTTTATTTTCATACAAATTTACATTATTTTATTGATTGTCTGTTTATTTATTTTGATACGATTTTACGCTATTCTGTGTATTTTGTATATATATTTTTAGACATATTTACATTATTTAATGTATATTTTGTACATATATTTTATGGAAATTTACGTTATCTTATGTGTATTTGTTTATATATTTTCATACAAATTTACATTATTTTATGTGTATTTTATATATGTATTTCAATAAAAATTTGCCTAATTTCATTTGTATTTTGCATATCTATTTTCAAACAAATTTAAATTATTTTTGTGTATTTTTGTATTATTTTTATAAAAAAATTTTTTATTTTATTTGTATTTTGTATATATATTTTCCTACATATATACATTCTTTTAGAGGAAATTTTGTTTATTTATTTTGATACGAATTTATATTATTTTATGTGTATTTTGTATATATATTTTTCTATGTATTTACATTATTTTATGTGTATTTTGTATATATATTTTCATAAAAATTTACGTAATTTTATTGTGTATTCGTATATATTTTGATAAAAATTTCATTATTTTATGTGTTTTTTGCATATCTATTTCAATAAAAATCTACCTTATTGTATGTGTATTTTGTATATTTATTTTAATACAAATTTAATTATTTTATGTGTATTTTTGTATATATATTTTTTTTAAATACAAGATATTTTATGGGTAATTTGCATCTTTAATTATATAAATTTTTACATTACGTACATATCTTTTATACGTATTTACATTATTTAATGTGTATTTTGTTTATATATTTTTATACAAATTTACGTTATTATATGTGTATTTGAATATATATTTTGATACAAATTTACATTATTTTATGTATTTTCTATATTTATTTCAATTCAAATTTAGCTTATTTTATGTGTCTTTTGTATATCTATTTTCATACAAATTTAATTATTTTTGTTTATTTTTGTATATAGTTTTATACAATTTTACGTTATTTTATGTGTATTTTGTATATTTATATTTATACAAGTAAACATTCTTTTATTGGCATTTAGTTTATTTATTTTGATACGAATTTACATTATTTTATGTGTATTTTGTATACATTTTCTTATACGTATTTAATTCATTTTATGTGTATTTTGTGTATATATTTTATAGAAATCTACATTATTTTATGAGTATTCGTATGTATATTTTGAAACAAATTTACATTGTTTTATATGTATTTTGCATATCTATTTCAATACAAATTTATCTTATTGTATGTGCATTTTGTATATTTATTGTAATACAAATTTAAATATTTTATGTGCATTTTGGTATATATATTTTCATAAAAAATGCGTTGTTTTATGGGTATTTTGCATCTTTATTTTCATACAAATTTACATTATTTTATTAATATTCTGTGTATTTATTTTGATACTATTTTACATTATTCTATTTGTGTTTTGTATATATTTTTTTTATACATATTTACATGATTTAATGTGTATTTTCTATATATATTTCATACAAATTTTCGGTATTTTAAGTGTATTTGTTTATATATTTTTATTAAAATTTACATTATTTTATGTGTATTTTGTATATGTATTTCAATAGAAATTTACCTAATTTCATGTGTATTTTGTATATATATTTTTTACAAATTTAAATTATTTTTTGTGTATTTTTGTATAGAGTTTTATTCAAATTTACAATATTTTATGTGTATTTTGTATATCTATTTTCATACAAATACACATTCTTTTATTGATATTTTGTTTATTTATTTTGATGAGAATTTACATTATTTAATGTGTATTTTGTATACATATTTTTATACGTATTTACGTCATTTCATGTGTATTTTGTATATATATTTCTATAGAAATATACGTTATTTTATGTGTATTCGTATATATATTTTGAAACAAAGATACATTGTTAGCTATTCCATGTGTATTTTTGTATATGTATTTTTATAAAAATATGCTTTATTTTATGGGTATTTTGCATCTTTATTTTCATAAAAAATTACATTATTTTATTGATATTCTGTGTATTTATTTTGATACGATTTTACATTATTCTATGTATATTTTGTATATCTATTTTATACCAATGTACGTTATTTTATGTGAATTTGTTTTCATCTCATACAAATTTACATTATTTTATGTGAATTTTGTACATGTATTAAAATACAAATTTAACTAATTATATGTGTATTTTGTATATCTATTTTCATACAAATTGAAATTAATTTTGTGTATTTTTGTATATATTTTTATTCAAATTTTCGTAATTTTATGTGTATTTTGTATATTTATTTTCCTACAAATATACGCTCTTTTATCGGAATTTTATTTATTTATTTTGATACGAATTTTCATTTTTTTTAGGTGTATTTGATATATATATATATATATATTTTTATACTTATTTACATAATTTTATATGTATTTTGAATATATATTTTCATAGAAATCTACTCTATATGTATATGTATAGAAAATACACATGAAATAATCTAAATAAATGAACAAAATACCGATAAAATAATGTAATTTTGAATGAAAATATATATAGAAAATACACATAAAATAAAGTAAATACAAATAAATATATACACATAAAATGATTTGAATTTGAATGAAAATAGATATAAAAATAAACTTAAAATAAGGTAAATTTATAATGAAATATATATACAAAATACACATAAAATAATGTAGATTTGTTTCAAAATATATATACGAATACACATAAAATAACGTAGATTTCTATAGAAATATATATACAAAATATACATGAAATGTTGTAAATACGTGTAAAAATATATATACTAAATACACATTAAATAATGTAAATTCGTGTCAAAATAAATAATTAAAATATCAATAAAAGAATGTGTATTTGTATGAAAATACATATACAAAATACACATAAAATAACGTAAATTTGTATAAAACTATATATAAAAATACACAAAAATAAGTTAAATTTGTATGAAAATAAATATACAAAATACACATAAAATTAGGTAAATTTGTAAAGAAATACATATACAAAATACACATAAAATAATGTAAATTTGAATAAAAATATATAAACAAATACACTTAAATTAACATAAATTTGTATAAAATATATATAAAAAATACTCATTAAATAATGTAAATATGTATAAAAAATATATATACAAAACACAAATAGAATAATGTAAAATCGTATTAAAATAAATACACAGAATGTATATAAAATAATGTAAATTTGTATGAAAATAAAGATGCAAAATACCCATAAAATAACGCATTTTTTATAAATATACAAAATACACATGAAAGGATGTAAATACGTATAAAAATATATATACAAAATACACATTAAATAATGTAAATTCGCGTCAAAATAAATAAAACAAATGTAAATAAAAGAATGTGTCTTTGTATGAAAATAAATATACAAAATACACATAAGATAACATAAATTTGTATAAAACTACATACAAAAATACACAAAAATAATTTAAATTTGTATGAAAATAAATATACAAAATACACATAAAATTAGGTAAATTTGTATTGAAATACATATACAAAATACACATAAAATACTGTAAATTTTAATGAAAATACATAAACAAAACACTTAAAATAACGTAAATTTGTATAAAAAAAAAATATATACAAAACACAAATAGAATAATGTAAAACCGTATCAAAATAAATACACAGAATATTAATAAAATAATGTAAATTTGTATGAAAATAAAGAAGCAAAATACCCATAAAATAACGGTTTTTTTTTATATATATATAAAAAAATACACATAAAAAAATTTATTTGTATTAAAATAAATATACAAAATACACATACATTAAGGTAAATCTGAATTGAAATAGATAAGCAAAATACATATAAAACATTGTAAATTTATTTCAAAATATATATACGAATACACATAAAATAACGTAGATTTGTATAAAAATATATATACAAAATACACGTAAAATGAAGTAAATACGTATAAAAAAATGTATACAAAATACACATAAAATAACGTAAATTCGTATCAAAATAAATAAACAAAATACCAATAAAAGAATGTGTATTTGTATAAATATAAATATACAAAATACACATAAAATAACGTAAATTTGTATAAAACTATATACAAAAATACACAGAAGTAATTAAATTCGTATGAAAATAGATATACAAAATACAGATAAAATAAGCTAAATTTGAATTGAAATGTATATACAAAATACATAAAATAATGTAAATTTGTATCAAAATATTTATAAAAATACATATAATAACGTAAATTTGTTTAAAAATATATAAACAAAATACACATTAAGTAATGTAAATACGTATAAAAAAATATGTACAAAATACACATATAATCATGTAATTCGTATCAAACTAAATAAACAAAATAGCAATAAAATAATGTAAATTGTATGAGAAAACATATACAAATACATATAAAATAACGCTAATTTCTATAAAAATATATGTCCAAAAATGAACGTAAAATAAATTAACTTTGGATAAAAATATATATACAAAACACACATTAAATAATGTAAATGCGTACATAAAATAACCTAAATTTGTATAAAACTATATACAAAAATACACAAAAATAATTTAAATTTATATGAAAAGAAATATACAAAATACACATAAAATTAGGTTAATTTCTATTTAAATACATATACAAAATACACATAAAATAATGTAAATTTGAAAGAAAATATATAAACAAATACACATATAATAACGTAAATTTGTTTGAAATATATATACAAAATACACATTAAATAATGTAAATATGTATAAAAAAATATATACAAAACACAAATAGAATAATGTAAAATCGTATCAAAATATATACACAGAATATTAATAAAATAATGTAAATTTTTATGAAAATTAACATGCAAAATACCTATAAAATAATGCATTTTTTATAAAATTATTGATACCAAAATACACATAAAATATTTGAATTTGTATCAAAATAAATATACAAAATGCACATACAATAAGGTAAATTTGTATTGAAATAGATATGCAAAATACATATAAAATAATGTAAATTTGTTTCAAAATATATATATGAATACACATAAAATAACGTAGATTTCTATAAAAATACATATACAAAATAACCATAAAACTAAGTAAATACGTATAAAAAAATGTATACAAAATACACATAAATTAATGTAAATTAGTATAAATATAAATAAACAATATAGGAATTAAAGAATGTGTATTTGTATAAATATAAATATACAAAATGCACATAAAATAACGCAAATTTCTATAAAAATACATGTACAAAAATGAACATAAAATAAATTTGCATAAAAATATATATACAAAACACACATTAGATAATGTAAATGAGTATAAAAATATGTATACAAAATACCTATGAAATAATCTAAATTCGTATCGAATTAAATTAAGAAAATACCAATATAATAATGTAATTTTGGATGAAAATATATATACAAAATACACAGAAAATAACTTAAATACATATACAAATATACACATAAAATAATTTAAAATTGAATGAAATAAATATACAAAATAAACATAAAATAAGGTAAATTTGTAATGAAATATATGAAAAAATACTCATAAAATAATATAAATTTGTATGAAAATATATATACAAATACACATTAAATAACATGAATTTGTATAAAATTTGTATCAAAATATATACGAATACACACAATAAAATAACGTAATTTTTTTATGAAAATGTATATACAAAATACACATAAAATAATGTAAATTTGTATAAAAATATATAAACAAATACACATAAATAATGTAAATTTGGATAAAATATTTATACAAAATAAACCTTAAATAATGTAAATATGTATAAAAAATATATACAAAATACACATAGAATAATGTTAAATCGTATCAAAATAAATAAAGAGAATATCAATAAAATAATGTAAATTTGTATGAAAATAAAGCTGCAAAATATCCATATAATAACGCATATTTGCATAAAAATATATATACAAAAATACATATAAAATAATTAAATTTGTATTAAAATAAATATACAAAATGCACGTACAATAAAGAAAATTTGTATTGAAATAGATATGCAAAATACACATCAATAATGTAAATTTGTATCAAAATATATACGAATACTCATAAAATAGAGTAAATTTCTATGAAAATATACATACAAAATAGATATACAAAATACACATATAACTAGTTAAATTTGTATTTAAATACATGTACAAAAAACACATAAAATAATGTAGATTTGTATGAAATGAAAACAAATACATTTTATATAAAATATATATACAAAATACACATAGAATAATGTAAAATCATACCAAAAAAATACACAGAATATCAATAAAATAATGTAAATTTGTATGAAAATAAAGATGCAAAATACCCTTAAAATAAAGCATATTTTTATAAAAATACATACACAAAAATACACATAGATTAATCAAATTTGTATTAAAATTAATATACAAAATGCACATACAATAATGTAAATTTGTATTGAAAAAATATGCAAAATACACATAAAACAATGTAAATTTGTTTCAAAATATATATACGAATACTCATAAAATAACGTAGATTTCTATAGAAATATATATACAAAATACACTTGAAATAATATAAATACGTTTAAAAATATATACAAAATGCACATTAAATAATGTTAATTCGTGTCAAAATAAATAAAAAAAATATCATGAAAAGAATGTGTATTTGTATAAAAATAGATATACAAAATACACTTAAAATAACCTAAATTTGTATATAACTATATACAAAAATAAACAAAAATAATTTAAACTTGTATGAAAATAAATATACAAAAAACATAAAATTAGGTAAATTTGTATTGAAATACATATACAAAATACACATAAAATAATGTAAATTTGAATGAAAATATATAAACATATAGACTTAAAATAACGTAAATTTGTATCAAATATATATACATAAAACACATTAAATAATGTAAATATGTATAAAAAAATATATACAAAACACAAATAAAATAATGTAAAATCGTATCAAAATAAATACAGAGAATATTAATAAAATAATGTAAATTTGTATGAAAATTAAGATGCAAAATACCCATAACATAACGCATTTTTTATAAAAATATATATACGAAAAAACATAAAATATTTGATTTTGTATTAAAATAAATAGATATACAAAATACACATAAAATAAGGTAAATTTGAATTGAAATATATATACAAAATACATAAAATAATGTAAATTTGTATCAAAATACCTATACAAATACACATATAATAACGTAAATTTGTATAAAAATATATAAACAAAATACACATTAAATAATGTAAATACGTATAAAAAAATGTAAAAAATACACAAATAATCATGTAATACGTATAAAAAAAAATAGACAAAATACCAATAAAATAATGTAAATTTCTATGAGAAAACATATACAAAATACACATAAATAACGCAAATATCAATAAAAATATATATAATATAATATATTTTTATACATATATAAAATATTTAATGTATATTTTGTATATACATATTTTATCCAAATTTACGTGATTTTATATGTATTTGTTTATATATTTTCATACAAATTTACATTATTTTATGTGAGTTTTGTATATGTATTTTGATACAAATTTGCCTAACTTTATGTGTATTTTGCATATCTATTTTCAAACAAATTTAAATTATTTTTGTGTATTTTTGTATATATTTTTATACAAATTCTAGTTATTTTATTTGTTTTTTGTATATATATTTTCCTACAAATATACATTCTTTTATTGGAGTTTTGTGTATTTAATTTTTTACGAATTTACATTATTTTATGTGTATTTTGTATATATATTTTTCTACGTATTTAAACTATTTTATGTGTATTTTATATATACATTTTTATAAAAATTTACGTTATTTTATTGTGTGTATTCGTATATATTTTGAGACATTTTATACAAATTCATGTTATTTTATGTGTATTTGTATATATATTTTCATACAAATTTATATTATTTTATGTGTATTCTTACATATATTATTACAAATTTACCTTATTTTATGTTTATTTTGTATATTTATTTCATTCAATTTTAAATTATTTAATGTGTATATTTGTATTTGTATTTAGGTTATTTTATGTGTGTTTTCTATATATATTTTCATCCAAAATTACATTATTTTATTATTATTTTCTTAATTTAACTCGATACGAATTTAGATTATTTCATAGGTATTTTGTATACATATTTTTATACTCATTTACATTATCTAATGTGTGTTTTGTATATATTTTTTTATGCAAACTAATTTTATGTGCATAAAAATACACATATGTTTTTATAGAAACTTAAAACGTTATTTTATGTGTATTTTGTATATGTTTTCTCATACAAATTTACATTATTTAATTAGTTTTTTGTTTATTTATTTTGATACGAATGACTTGATTATTGGTGTATTTTGTAAATATTTTTTTATACGTATTTACATTACTTAATGTGTATTTTGTTTATAAATTTTTTTTAGAAATTTACGTTATTATATGTGTATTTGTTAAAAATATTTTGAAACGAATTTACTTTATTTTATGTATTTTGTATATATATTTCAATTCAAATTTAGCTTATTTTGTGTGTATTTTGTATATCTATTTTCATGCAAATTTAATTACTTCTGTGTATTTTTGTATATAGTTTTATACAAATTTACGTTATTTTATGTGCATTTTGTATATTTATATTTATACAAATACACATTCTATTATTGGTATTTTGTTTATTTATATTTATACGAATTTACATTATTTTATGTGTATTTTCTATACATTTTTGATTCGTATTTACTTAATTTTATTTGTATTTTGTATATATATATTTATAGAAATCTACGTTGTTTTATGTGTATTCGTATATATATTTTGAAACAAATTTACATTGTTTTATGTTTTTTGCATATCTATTTCAATACAAATTTACCTTATTGTATGTGCATTTTGTATATTTATTTTAATACAAATTCAAATATTTTATGTGTATTTTGGTATATATAATTTTATAAAAAATGCGTTATTTTTTAGGTATTTTGCATCTTAGTTTTCATACAAATGTACATTATTTTATTAATATTCTGTGTATATATTTTGATACGATTTTATATTATACTATTTGTGTTTTGTATATATTTTTTATACATATTTTCATTATTTAATGTGTATTTTTATAATATATTTTATACAAATTAACGTCATTTTAAGTGTATTTGTTTATATAATTTCATTCAAATTTACATTATTTTAAGTGTATTTTGTATATGTATTTCAATACAAATTTACCTAATTTTATGTGTATTTTCTATATTTATTTTCATACAAATTTAAATTATTTTTGTGTTTTTTTGTATATACATATAGAGTAAATTTCTATGAAAATATATATTCAAAATACATATAAAATTATGTAAATAAGTATAAAAACATATATATCAAATACACCTAAAAAAATGAAAATTCGTATCAAAATAAATAAACAAAATTCCGATAAAAGAACGTATATTTGTAGGAAAATAAATATACAAAATACACATAAAATTACGAAAATTTGAATAAAAATATATACAAAAAAACAAAAAAATAAATTTCAATTTGTATGAAAATAGATATACAAAACACACATATAATTAGTTAAATTTGTATTTAAATAAAGTAAATTTGTATGAAATGAAAACAAATTCACATAAAATAACGTACATTTGTATAAAATAGATATACAAAATATACATAGAATAATGTAAAATCGTATCAAAATAAATACACAGAATATCAATAAAATAATGTAATTTTGTATGAAAATAAAGATGCAAAATACCCATAAAATAAAGCCAATTTTTTTTAAAATACATATACAAGAATACACAAAGATTAATTAAATTTGTATTAAAATTAATATACAAAATGCACGTACAATAAGGGAAATTTGTATAGAAAAAATATACAAAATGCACATAAAACAATGTATATTTGTTTCAAAATATATATACGAATACACATAAAATAACGTATATTTCTATAGAAATATATATAAAAAATACACATGAAATGACGTAAATACGTATAAAAATATATATACACAATACACATTAAATAATGTAAATTCGCATCAAAATAAATAAACAAAATATCAATAAAAGAATGTGTATTTGTATGAAAATAGATATACAAAATACACATAAAATAGTGTAAATTTGTATAAAACTCTTTTAAAAAAATACACAAAAATAATTTAAATTTGTATAAAAATATATATACAAAATACACATAAAACTAGTTAAATTTCTATTGAAATACATATACAAAATTCACATAAAATAATGTAAATTTGAATGAAAATATATAAACAAATACACTTAAAATAACGTAAATTTGTATGAAATATATATAGAAAATACACATTAAATAATGTAAATATGTATAAAAAATATATACAAAACACAAATAGAATAATGTAAAATAGTATCAAAATAAATACACAGAATATTAATAAAATAATGTAAATTTGTATGAAAATAAAGATGCAAAATACCCATAAAACAACGCATTTTTTATGAAAATATATATACCAAAATACACATAAAATATTTAAATTTGTATTACAATAAATATACAAAATGCACATACAATAAGGTAAATTTGTATTGAAATAGATATGCAAAATACACATAAAACAATGTAAATTTGTTTCAAAATATATATACGAATACACATAAAATAACGTAGATTTCTATAAAAATATATATACAAAATACACATAAAATGAAGTAAATACGTATAAGAAAATGTATACAAAATACACATAAAATAATGTAAACTCGTATCAAAATAAATAAACTAAATGCCAATAAAAGAATGTTTACTTGTATAAATATAAATATGCAAAATACACATAAAATAACGTAAAATTGTATAAAACTATATACAAAAATAAACAAAAATAATTAAATTTGTATGAAAATAGATACAAAAGACACATAAAATAAGCTAAATTTGAATTGAAATAAATATAGAAAATACATAAAATAATGTAAATTTGTATCAAAATATATATTCAAATACACATATATTAAAATTAATATACAAAATGCGTATATAATAAGGTAAATTTGTATTGAAAAAATATGTAACATACACGTTTACTCATAGAAAATTATATTATTTTATTGGTATTTTGTTTATTTATTTTGATACGAATTACATGATTATATGTGTATTTTGTACATATTTTTTATACGTATTTACATTATTTAATGTGTATTTTGTTTATATATTTTCATACAAATTTACGTTATTATATGTGTATTGGTATAAATATTTTGATACAAATTTACTTTATTTCATGTATTTTGTATTGATATTTCACTTCAAATTTAGCGTACTTTGTGTGTCTTTTGTATATATGTTCATAAATTTAATTACTTCTTTTGTATTTTTGTATATAGTTTTATATAAATTTACGTTATTTTATGTGTATTTTGTATATTTATATTATACAATTACACATTCTTTTATTGGTATTTTGTTTATTTATTTTGATACGAATTTACATTATTTTATGTGTTTTTTGTATACATATTTTTATACGTATTTACTTCATTTTATGTGTATTTTGTATATATATTTTTATAGAAATCTACGTTATTTTATGTGTATTCGTATATATATTTTGAAACAAATTTACATTGTTTTATATGTATTTTGCATATCTATTTCAATACAAATTTACCTTATTGTATGTGTTTTTATATATTTATTTTAACTCAAATTTAATTTTTTGATTTGTATTTTGGTATATATATTTTTATTAATAAAAATATGCTTTTTTTTATGGGTATTTTGCTTCTTTATTTTTATACAAATTTACATTATTTTATTAATATTCTGTTTATTTATTTTGATACGATTTTACATTATTCTATTTGTGATTTGCATATATTTTTTTATACATATTTACGTTATTTTAAGTGTATTTGTTTATGTATTTTCATTCAAATTTACATTATTTTATGTGTATTTTGTGTATGTATTTCAATACAAATTTACCTAATTTTATGTGTATTTTGTATATTTATTTTCATACAAATTTAAAATATTTTTGTGTATTTTTGTATATAGTTTGATACAAATTTAGGTTATTTTATGTGTATTTTGTATATCTATTTTCATACAAATACACATTCTTTTATTGATATTTTGTTTATTTATTTTGACGCGTTTGTTTTCATTTTATACAAATTTACATTATTTTATGTGTATTTTGTGCATGTATTTAAATACAAATTTAACTAATTATATGTGTATTTTGTATATCTATTTTCATACAAAATTGAAATTTATTTTTTTGTTTTTTTGTATATATTTTTATTCAAATTTTCGTAATCTTATAAAAATATATATACGAAAATACACATAAAATATTTAAATTTCCATTGAAATAAATATACAAAATGCACATACAATAAGGTAAATTTGTATTGAAAGAGATATGCAAAAATACATATAAAACAATGTAAATTTGTTTCAAAATATATATACGAATACAAATAAAAAACGTAGATTTCTATAAAAATATATATACAAAATACACTTAAAATTAAGTAAATACGTATAGAAAAATGTATACAAAATACACATAAAATAATGTAAATTCGAATTAAAATAAATAAACAAAATACCAATAAAAGAATGTGTATTTGGATAAATATAAATATACAAAATATACATACAAAATAAACATTAAATATATATTTATATAAATATATATACAAAATACATATATAATAATGTAAATTTGTATAAAAATAATTATACAAGCACACATAAAATAACATAAATTTGTATTAAAAAATATATATACAAAATACACATTAAATAATGTAAATACGTATAAAAATAATATAGAAAGTACACATAAGATAATGTAAATTCGTATCAAAATAAATCAACAATATACCAATAAAATAATATAAATTTGTGTGAAAATAAATATGCAAAATACACATAACATAATTAAATTTTTTACTCAAATATATACAAAAATACACAGAAATAATCTAAATTTGTATGAAAATATATATACAAAATACACATAAAATTAGGTAAATTTGTTTTGAAATATATATACAAAATACCCATAAAATATTGTAAATTTGTATCAAAATATATAAACAAATACACATAAAATAACGTAAATTTGTATAAAAATATATATACAAAATACACATAAAATAATGTAAATTCGTATCAAAATAAATAAACAAAATACCAATAAAAGAATGTGTATTTGTATGAAAATAAAGATGCAAAATACCCATAAAAGAAAGCATAGTTTTATAAAAATACATATACAAAAATACACATAGAATAATTAAATTTGTAATAAAATTAATATACAAAATGCACATACAATAAGATAAATTTGTATTGAAAGAATATGCAAAATACACGTTTACTCATACAAATTTATATTGTTTTATTGGTATTTTGTTTATTTATTTTGATACGAATTATGATTATATGTGTATTTTGTACATATTTAAACATAAAATAACGTAAATTTGTATGAAAATATATACAAAATACACAGAATAATGTCAATTCGTATCAAAATGAATGAACAGAATATCAATAAAATAATGTAAATTTGTATGAAAATAAAGATGCAAAATACCCAAAAATAAAGGATATGTTTATAAAAATACAGATACAAAATACACATCGAATAATTAAATTTGTATTAAAATTAATATACAAAATACGTATATAATAAAGTAAATTTGTATTGAAAAATATACAACATACACGTTTACTCATACAAATTTATATTATTTTATTGGTATTTTGTTTATTTATTTTGATACGAATTACATGATTATATGTGTATTTTGTATATATTTTTATATATATTTACATTATAATGTGTATTTTGTTTATATATTTTCATACAAATTTACGTTATTATATGTGTATTTGTATAAATATTTTGATAAAAAATTAAATTATTTCATGTATTTTGTATATATATTTCAATTCAAATATATCTTATTTCGTGTGTATATTGTATATATTTTCATACAAATTTAATTACTTGTGTATTTTTGTATATAGTTTTATATAAATTTACGTTATTTTGTGTGTATTTTGTATATTTATATTCATACAAATTTACATTATTTTATTGATATTTTGTTTATTTATATGCGAATTTACATTATTTTATGTGTTCTTTATATATATATTTTTAATCGTATTTATATCATTTAATGTGTATTTTGTATAAATATTTTTATACAAATTTGTTATTTTATGTGTATTTATATATATATTTTGATTCAAATTTACATTATTTTATGTGTATATTGTATGTATATTTCATTAGAAATTTACCTTACTTTATGTTTATTTAGTATATTTATTTTAATACAAATTTAATTTTTGATGTGTATTTTGGTATATATATTTTATAAATAAATAAAAATCGTTATTTTATGTGTATTTTGCTTATTTATTTTCATACAAATTTACATTATTTTATTAATATTCTGTGTATTTATTTTGATACGATTTTACATTATTCTATTTGTGTTTTGTACATATTTTTTTATACAAATTTACGTTATTTTAAGTGTATTTGTTTATATATTTTCATTCAAATTTACATTATTTTATGTGTATTTTGTGTATGTATTTCAATACAAATTTACCTAATTTTATGTGTATTTTGTATATTTATTTTCATACAAATTTAAAATATTTTTGTTTTTGTACATAGTTTGATACAAATTTAGGTTATTTTATGTGTATTTCGTATATCTATTTTCATACAAATACACATTCTTTTACTGATATTTTGTTTATTTATTTTGACAAAATTTACATCATTTAATGTGTATTTTGTATATATATTTTTATACGTATTTATATCATTTCATGTGTATTTTGTATAGTTTTAAACAAATTTATATTTTTTAATGTGTATATTGTATATATATATTTACACAAATACACATTCTTTTATTGGTATTTTGTTGATTTATTTTGATATTAATTTACATTATTTTATGTGTATTTTGTATACATTTTTTATACGTATTTACTTAATTTTATGTGTATTTTGTATATATATTTTTATAGAAATCTACTTATTTCATGTGTATTCGTATATATATTTTGAAACAAATTTACATTGTTTATATGTATTTTGCATATCTATTTTTGTGTATTCTGTATTTATTTTTGTTATACATAGAATAATGTAAAATCGTATCAAAATAAGTACACAGAATATCAATAAAATAATTTAAATTTGTATGAAAATAAAGATGCAAAAATACCCATAAGCTAAAGCATTTTTTTTTTTTAAATACATATACAAAAATACACATAGAATAATTAAATTTGTATTAAAATTAATATACAAAATGCACACACACAATAAGGTAACTTTGTATTGAAAAAAAAACGCAAAATACAAATAAAACAGTGTAAATTTGTTTCAAAATATATATACGAATACACATAAAATAACGTAGATTTCTATAGAAATATATATACAAAATACACATGATGTAAAAAAAAAAAAATATATATATATATATATATATATATATATATATATATATATATATATATATATATATATATATATATATATATATATATATATATATATATATATATATATATATATATATATATATATATATATATATATATATATATATATATATATATATATATATATATATAAAATACATATTAAGTAATGTAAATTCGTGACAAAATATATAAACAAAATATCATGAAAAGAATGTTTATTTGTATGAAAATAAATAATAGATAATAAATTTGTATGTAATATATATGCAAGATACATTTAAATAATGTAAATAAATAAAAAAAATATATAATCAAAAAACAAATAGAATAATGTAAAATCGTATCAAAATAAATACACCGAATATTAATAAAATAATGTAAATTTGTATGAAAATAAAGATGCAAAATTCCCATCAAATAGCGCATTTCTTATAAAAATATATATACCAAAATACACATAAAATATTTAAATTTGCATTGAAATAAATATACAAAACGCACATACAATAAGGTAAATTTGTATTGAAAGAGAATTGCAAAAATACATATAAAACAATGTAAATTTGTTTCAAAATATATATACGAATACAAATAAAAAAACGTAGATTTCTATAAAAATATATATACAAAATACACATAAAATTAAGTAAATACGTATAAAAAAATGTATACAAAATACTCATAAAATAATGTATTTTCGAATTAAAATAAATGTAAATTTGAATGAAAATATAAAAACAAATACACTTAAAATAACGTTTTCTTATACGTATTTACTTCATTTTATGTGTATTTTGTATATATATTTTATAGAAATCTACATTATTTTATGAGTATTCGTATGTATATTTTGAAACAAATTTACATTGTTTTATATGTATTTTGCATATCTATTTCAATACAAATTTATCTTATTGTATGTGCATTTTGTATATTTATTGTAATACAAATTTAAATATTTTATGTGCATTTTGGTATATATATTTTCATAAAAAATGCGTTGTTTTATGGGTATTTTGCATCTTTATTTTCATACAAATTTACATTATTTTATTAATATTCTGTGTATTTATTTTGATACTATTTTACATTATTCTATTTGTGTTTTGTATATATTTTTTTATACATATTTACATGATTTAATGTGTATTTTCTATATATATTTCATACAAATTTTCGTTATTTTAAGTGTATCTGTTTATATATTTTTATTCAAATTTACATTATTTTATGTGTATTTTGTATATGTATTTCAATAGAAATTTACCTAATTTCATGTGTATTTTGTATATATATTTTATACAAATTTAAATTATTTTTTGTGTATATTTGTATAGAGTTTTATTCAAATTTACAATATTTTATGTTTATTTTGTATATCTATTTTCATACAAATACACATTCTTTTATTGATATTTTGTTTATTTATTTTGATGCGAATTTACATTATTTAATGTGTATTTTGTATATATATTTTTATACGTATTTACGTCATTTCATGTGTATTTTGTATATATATTTCTATAGAAATATACGTTATTTTCTGTATTCGTATATATATTTTGAAACAAATATACATTGTTAGCTATTCTATGTATTTTTGTATATGTATTTTTATAAAAATATGCTTTATTTTATGGGTATTTTGCATCTTTATTTTCATAAAAAATTACATTATTTTATTGATATTCTGTGTATTTATTTTGATACGATTTTACATTATTCTATGTATATTTTGTATATCTATTTTATACCAATGTTCGTTATTTTATGTGAATTTGTTTTCATTTCATACAAATTTACATTATTTTATGTGAATTTTGTACATGTATTTAAATACAAATTTAACTAATTATATGTGTATTTTGTATATCTATTTTCATACAAATTGAAATTAATTTTGTGTATTTTTGTATATATTTTTATTCAAATTTTCGTAATTTTATGTGTATTTTGTATATATATTTTCCTACAAATATACGCTCTTTTATCGGAATTTTATTTATTTATTTTGATACGAGTTTTCATTTTTTTTAGGTGTATTTGATATATATATATATTTTTTTTTTATACTTATTTACATAATTTTATATGTATTTTGAATATATATTTTCATAGAAATCTACTCTATATGTATATGTATAGAAAATACACATGAAATAATCTAAATTCGTATCGAAATAAATGAACAAAATACCGATAAAATAATGTAATTTGAATGAAAATATATATAGAAAATACATAAAATAAAGTAAATACAAATAAATATATACACATAAAATGATTTGAATTTGAATGAAAATAGATATAAAAATAAACTTAAAATAAGGTAAATTTATAATGAAATATATATACAAAATACACATAAAATAATGTAGATTTGTTTCAAAATATATATACGAATACACATAAAATAACGTAGATTTCGATAGAAATATATATACAAAATATAAATGAAATGTTGTAAATACGTGTAAAAATATATATACTAAATACACATTAAATAATGTAAATTCGTATCAAAATAAATAATTAAAATATCAATAAAAGAATGTGTATTTGTATGAAAATACATATACAAAATACACATAAAATAACGTAAATTTGTATAAAACTATATATAAAATACACAAAATAAGTTAAATTTGTATGAAAATAAATATACAAAATACATAAAAATTAAATTTGTAAAGAAATACATATACAAAATACACATAAAATAATGTAAATTTGAATAAAAATATATAAACAAATACACTTAAATTAACATAAATTTGTATAAAATATATATAAAAAATATTCATTAAATAATGTAAATATGTATAAAAAATATATATACAAAACACAAACAGAATAATGTAAAATCGTATTAAAATAAATACACAGAATGTATATAAAATAATGTAAATTTGTATGAAAATAAAGATGCAAAATACCCATAAAATAACGCATTTTTTATAAATATACAAAATACACATGAAAGGATGTAAATACGTATAAAAATATATATACAAAATACACATTAAATAATGTAAATTCGCGTCAAAATAAATAAAACAAATGTCAATAAAAGAATGTGTATTTGTATGAAAATAAATATACAAAATACATATAAGATAACATAAATTTGTATAAAACTACATACAAAAATACACAAAAATAATTTAAATTTGTATGAAAATAAATATACAAAATACACATAAAATAAGGTAAATTTGTATTGAAATACATATACAAAATACACATAAAATACTGTAAATTTTAATGAAAATACATAAACAAAACACTTAAAATAACGTAAATTTGTATAAAAAAAAATATATACAAAACACAAATAGAATAATGTAAAATCGTATCAAAATAAATACACAGAATATTAATAAAATAATGTAAATTTGTATGAAAATAAAGAAGCAAAATACCCATAAAATAACGTTTTTTTTTAAATATATATAAAAAAATACACATAAAAAAATTTATTTGTATTAAAATAAATATACAAAATACACATACATTAAGGTAAATCTGAATTGAAATAGATAAGCAAAATACATATAAAACATTGTAAATTTATTTCAAAATATATATACGAATACACATAAAATAACGTAGATTTGTATAAAAATATATATACAAAATACACGTAAAATGAAGTAAATACGTATTAAAAAAATGTATACAAAATACACATAAAATAACGTAAATTCGTATCAAAATAAATAAACAAAATACTAATAAAAGAATGTGTATTTGTATAAATATAAATATACAAAATACACATAAAATAACGTAAATTTGTATAAAACTATATACAAAAATACACAGAAGTAATTAAATTCGTATGAAAATAGATATACAAAATACAGATAAAATAAGCTAAATTTGAATTGAAATGCATATACAAAATACATAAAATAATGTAAATTTGTATCAAAATATTTATAAAAATACATATAATAACGTAAATTTGTTTAAAAATATATAAACAAAATACACATTAAGTAATGTAAATACGTATAAAAAATATGTACAAAATACACATATAATCATGTAAATCGTATCAAACTAAATAAACAAAATAGCAATAAAATAATGTAAATTGTATGAGAAAACATATACAAATATATATAAAATAACGCTAATTTCTATAAAAATATATGTCCAAAAATGAACGTAAAATAAATTAACTTTGGATAAAAATATATATACAAAACACACATTAAATAATGTAAATGCGTACATAAAATAACCTAAATTTGTATTAAACTATATACAAAAATACACAAAAATAATTTAAATTTATATGAAAAGAAATATACAAAATACACATAAAATTAGGTTAATTTCTATTTAAATACATATACAAAATACACATAAAATAATGTAAATTTAAAAGAAAATATATTAACAAATACACATATAATAACGTAAATTTGTTTGAAATATATCTACAAAATACACATTAAATAATGTAAATATGTATAAAAAAATATATACAAAACACAAATAGAATAATGTAAAATCGTATCAAAATATATACACAGAATATTAATAAAATAATGTAAATTTTTATGAAAATTAACATGCAAAATACCTATAAAATAATGCATTTTTTATAAAATTATTGATACCAAAATACACATAAAATATTTGAATTTGTATCAAAATAAATATACAAAATGCACATACAATAAGGTAAATTTGTATTGAAATAGATATGCAAAATACATATAAAATAATGTAAATTTGTTTCAAAATATATATGTGAATACACATAAAATAACGTAGATTTCTATAAAAATACATATACAAAATAACCATAAAACTAAGTAAATACGTATAAATTAAATGTATACAAAATACACATAAATTAATGTAAATTAGTATAAATATAAATAAACAATATAGCAATTAAAGAATGTGTATTTGTATAAATATAAATATACAAAATGCACATAAAATAACGCAAATTTCTATAAAAATACATGTACAAAAATGAACATAAAATAAATTTCCATAAAAATATATATACAAAACACACATTAGATAATGTAAATGAGTACAAAAATATGTATACAAAATACCTATGAAATAATCTAAATTCGTATCGAATTAAATTAAGAAAATACCAATATAATAATGTAATTTTGGATGAAAATATATATACAAAATACACATAAAATAACCTAAATACAAATACAAATATACACATAAAATAATTTAAAATTGAATGAAATAAATATACAAAATAAACATAAAATAAGGTAAATTTGTAATGAAATATATGAAAAAATACTCATAAAATAATATAAATTTGTATGAAAATATATATACAAATACACATTAAATAACATGAATTTGTATAAAATTTGTATAAAAATATATACGAATACACACAATAAAATAACGTAATTTTTTTTATAAAAATGTATATACAAAATACACATAAAATAATGTAAATTTGTATAAAAATATATAAACAAATACACATAAATAATGTAAATTTGGATAAAATATATATACAAAATAAACCTTAAATAATGTAAATATGTATAAAAAATATATACAAAATACACATAGAATAATGTTAAATCGTATCAAAATAAATAAAGAGAATATCAATAAAATAATGTAAATTTGTTTGAAAATAAAGCTGCAAAATATCCATATAATAACGCATATTTGCATAAAAATATATATACAAAAATACATATAAAATAATTAAATTTGTATTAAAATAAATATACAAAATGCACGTACAATAAAGAAAATTTGTATTGAAATAGATATGCAAAATACACATCAATAATGTAAATTTGTATCAAAATATATATACGAATACTCATAAAATAGAGTAAATTTCTATGAAAATATACATACAAAATAGATATACAAAATACACATATAACTAGTTAAATTTGTATTTAAATACATGTACAAAAAACACATAAAATAATGTAGATTTGTATGAAATGAAAACAAATACATTTTATATAAAATATATATACAAAATACACATAGAATAATGAAAAATCATACCAAAAAAATACACAGAATAACAATAAAATAATGTAAATTTGTATGAAAATAAAGATGCAAAATACCCTTAAAATAAAGCATATTTTTATAAAAATACATACACAAAAATACACATAGATTAATCAAATTTGTATTAAAATTAATATACAAAATGCACATACAATAATGTAAATTTGTATTGAAAAAATATGCAAAATACACATAAAACAATGTAAATTTGTTTCAAAATATATATACGAATACTCATAAAATAACGTAGATTTCTATAGAAATATATATACAAAATACACTTGAAATAATATAAATACGTTTAAAAATATATACAAAATGCACATTAAATAATGTTAATTCGTGTCAAAAAAAATATAAAAAAATATCATGAAAAGAATGTGTATTTGTATAAAAATAGATATACAGAATACACTTAAAATAACCTAAATTTGTATATAACTATATACAAAAATAAACAAAAATAATTTAAACTTGTATGAAAATAAATATACAAAAAACATAAAATTAGGTAAATTTGTATTGAAATACATATACAAAATGCACATAAAATAATGTAAATTTGAATGAAAATATATAAACATATAGACTTCAAATAACGTAAATTTGTATCAAATATATATACATAAAACACATTAAATAATGTAAAAATGTATAAAAAAAATATATACAAAACACAAATAAAATAATGTAAAATCGTATCAAAATAAATACAGAGAATATTAATAAAATAATGTAAATTTGTATGAAAATTAAGATGCAAAATACCCATAACATAACCCATTTTTTTATAAAAATATATATACGAAAAAACATAAAATATTTGATTTTGTATTAAAATAAATAGATATACAAAATACACATAAAATAAGGTAAATTTGAATTGAAATATATATACAAAATACATAAAATAATGTAAATTTGTATCAAAATACCTATACAAATACACATATAATAACGTAAATTTGTATAAAAATATATAAACAAAATACACATTAAATAATGTAAATACGTATAAAAAAATGTAAAAAATACACAAATAATCATGTAATACGTATAATAAAAAATAGACAAAATACTAATAAAATAATGTAAATTTCTATGAGAAAACATATACAAAATACACATAAATAACGCAAATATCAATAAAAATATATGTAATATAATATATTTTTATACATATATAAAATATTTAATGTATATTTTGTATATACATATTTTATCCAAATTTACGTGATTTTATATGTATTTGTTTATTTTCATACAAATTAACATTATTTTATGTGAGTTTTGTATATGTATTTTGATACAAATTTGCCTAACTTTATGTATTTTGCATATCTATTTTCAAACAAATTTAAATTATTTTGTGTATTTTTATATATTTTATACAAATTCTAGTTATTTTATTTGTTTTTTATATATATTTTCCTAAATATACATTCTTTTATTGGAGTTTGTGTATTTAATTTTTACAATTTACATTATTTTATGTGTATTTTGTATATATATTTTCTACGTATTTAAACTATTTTATGTGTATTTTATATATACATTTTATAAAATTTACGTTATTTTATTGTGTGTATTCGTATATATTTTGAGACATTTTATACAAATTCATGTTATTTTATGTGTATTTGTATATATATTTTCATACAAATTTATATTATTTTATGTGTATTCTTACATATATTATTACAAATTTACCTTATTTTATGTTTATTTTGTATATTTATTTCATTCAATTTTAAATCATTTAATGTGTATATTTGTATTTGTATTTAGGTTATTTTATGTGTGTTTTCTATATATATTTTCATCCAAAATTACATTATTTTATTATTATTTTCTTAATTTAACTCGATACGAATTTAGATTATTTCATAGGTATTTTGTTTACATATTTTATACTCATTTACATTATCTAATGTGTGTTTTGTATATATTTTTTATGCAAACTAATTTTATGTGCATTTTGTACATATGTTTTTATAGAAACTTAAATCGTTATTTTATGTGTATTTTGTATATGTTTTCTCATACAAATTTACATTATTTAATTAGTTTTTTGTTTATTTATTTCGATACGAATGACTTGATTATTGGTGTATTTTGTAAATATTTTTTTATACGTATTTACATTACTTAATGTGTATTTTGTTTATATTTTTTTTTAGAAATTTACGTTATTATATGTGTATTTGTTAAAAATATTTTGAAACGAATTTACTTTATTTTATGTATTTTGTATATATATTTCAATTCAAATTTTGCTTTTTTTGTGTTCTTTTTGTATATCTATTTTCATGCAAATTTAATTACTTCTGTGTATTTTTGTATATAGTTTTATACAAATTTACGTTATTTTATGTGCATTTTGTATATTTATATTTATACAAATACACATTCTATTATTGGTATTTTGTTTATTTATATTTATACGAATTTACATTATTTTATGTGTATTTTCTATACATTTTTGATTCGTATTTACTTAATTTTATTTGTATTTTGTATATATATATTTATAGAAATCTACGTTGTTTTATGTGTATTCGTATATATATTTTGAAACAAATTTACATTGTTTTATGTTTTTTGCATATCTATTTCAATACAAATTTACCTTATTGTATGTGCATTTTGTATATTTATTTTAATACAAATTCAAATATTTTATGTGTATTTTGGTATATATAATTTTATAAAAAATGCGTTATTTTTTAGGTATTTTGCATCTTAGTTTTCATACAAATGTACATTATTTTATTAATATTCTGTGTATATATTTTGATACGATTTTATATTATACTATTTGTGTTTTGTATATATTTTTTTATACATATTTTCATTATTTAATGTGTATTTTTATAATATATTTTATACAAATTAACGTCATTTTAAGTGTATTTGTTTATATAATTTCATTCAAATTTACATTATTTTAAGTGTATTTTGTATATGTATTTCAATACAAATTTACCTAATTTTATGTGTATTTTCTATATTTATTTTCATACAAATTTAAATTATTTTTGTATTTTTTTGTATATACATATAGAGTAAATTTCTATGAAAATATATATTCAAAATACATATAAAATTATGTAAATAAGTATAAAAACATATATATCAAATACACCTAAAAAAATGAAAATTCGTATCAAAATAAATAAACAAAATTCCGATAAAAGAACGTATATTTGTAGGAAAATAAATATACAAAATACACATAAAATTACGAAAATTTGAATAAAAATATACAAAAAAACAAAAAAATAAATTTCAATTTGTATGAAAATAGATATACAAAACACACATATAATAAGTTAAATTTGTATTTAAATAAAGTAAATTTGTATGAAATGAAAACAAATTCACATAAAATAACGTACATTTGTATAAAATAGATATACAAAATATACATAGAATAATGTAAAATCGTATCAAAATAAATACACAGAATATCAATAAAATAATGTAATTTTGTATGAAAATAAAGATGCAAAATACCCATAAAATAAAGCCAATTTTTTTTAAAATACATATACAAGAATACACAAAGATTAATTAAATTTGTATTAAAATTAATATACAAAATGCACGTACAATAAGGGAAATTTGTATAGAAAAAATATACAAAATGCACATAAAACAATGTATATTTCTTTCAAAATATATATACGAATACACATAAAATAACGTATATTTCTATAGAAATATATATAAAAAATACACATGAAATGACGTAAATACGTATAAAAATATATATACACAATACACATTAAATAATGTAAATTAGCATCAAAATAAATAAACAAAATATCAATAAAAGAATGTGTATTTGTATGAAAATAGATATACAAAATACACATAAAATAGTGTAAATTTATATAAAACTCTTTTAAAAAAAAACACAAAAATAATTTAAATTTGTATAAAAATATATATACAAAATACACATAAAACTACTTAAATTTCTATTGAAATACATATACAAAATTCACATAAAATAATGTAAATTTGAATGAAAATATATAAACAAATACACTTAAAATAACGTAAATTTGTATGAAATATATATAGAAAATACACACTAAATAATGTAAATATGTATAAAAAAAATATATACAAAACACAAATAGAATAATGTAAAATAGTATCAAAATAAATACACAGAATATTAATAAAATAATGTAAATTTGTATGAAAATAAAGATGCAAAATACCCATAAAACAACGCATTTTTTATGAAAATATATATACCAAAATACACATAAAATATTTAAATTTGTATTACAATAAATATACAAAATGCACATACAATAAGGTAGATTTGTATTGAAATAGATATGCAAAATACACATAAAACAATGTAAATTTGTTTCAAAATATATATACGAATACACATAAAATAACGTAGATTTCTATAAAAATATATATACAAAATACACATAAAATGAAGTAAATACGTATAAGAAAATGTATACAAAATACACATAAAATAATGTAAACTCGTATCAAAATAAATAAACTAAATGCCAATAAAATAATGTTTACTTGTATAAATATAAATATACAAAATACACATAAAATAACGTAAAATTGTATAAAACTATATACAAAAATAAACAAAAATAATTAAATTTGTATGAAAATAGATATAGAAAAGACACATAAAATAAGCTAAATTTGAATTGAAATAAATATAGAAAATACATAAAATAATGTAAATTTGTATCAAAATATATATTCAAATACACATATATTAAAATTAATATACAAAATGCGTATATAATAAAATTAAATTTGTATTGAAAAAATATGTAACATACACGTTTACTCATAGAAAATTATATTATTTTATTGGTATTTTGTTTATTTATTTTGATACGAATTACATGATTATATGAGTATTTTGTACATATTTTTTATACGTATTTACATTATTTAATGTGTATTTTGTTTATATATTTTCATACAAATTTACGTTATTATATGTGTATTAGTATAAATATTTTGATACAAATTTACTTTATTTCATGTATTTTGTATATATATTTCAATTCAAATTTAGCTTATTTTGTGTGTATTTTGTATATATTTTCATACAAATTTAATTACTTCTTTGTATTTTTGTATATAGTTTTATATAAATTTACGTTATTTTATGTGTATTTTGTATATTTATATTATACAATTACACATTCTTTTATTGGTATTTTGTTTATTTATTTTGATACGAATTTACATTATTTTATGTGTTTTGTATACATATTTTTATACGTATTTACTTCATTTTATGTGTATTTTGTATATATTTTTATAGAAATCTACGTTATTTTATGTGTATTCGTATATATATTTTGAAACAAATTTACATTGTTTTATATGTATTTTGCATATCTATTTCAATACAAATTTACCTTATTGTATGTGTTTTTTGTATATTCATTTTAATACAAATTTAATTTTTTGATGTGTATTTTGGTATATATATTTTTATAAATAAAAAAATGCGTTATTTTATGGGTATTTTGCTTCCTTATTTTCATACAAATTTACATTATTTTATTAATACTCTGTGTATTTATTTTGATACGATTTTACATTATTCTATTTGTGATTTGTACATATTTTTTTTATACATATTTACGTTATTTTAAGTGTATTTGTTTATGTATTTTCATTCAAATTTACATTATTTTATGTGTATTTTGTGTATGTATTTCAATACAAATTTACCTAATTTTATGTGTATTTTGTATATTTATTTTCATACAAATTTAAAATATTTTTGTGTATTTTTGTATATAGTTTGATGCAAATTTAGGTTATTTTATGTGTATTTTGTATATCTATTTTCATACAAACACACATTCTTTTATTGATATTTTGTTTATTTATTTTGACGCGAATTTTATGTCAATTTGTTTTCATTTCATACAAATTTACATTATTTTATGTGTATTTTGTGCATGTATTTAAATACAAATTTAACTAAGTAAATATGTATAAAAAAAATATATACAAAACACAAATAGAATAATGTAAAATAGTATCAAAATAAATACACAGAATATTAATAAAATAATGTAAATTTGTATGAAAATAAAGATGCAAAATACCCATAAAACAACGCATTTTTTATGAAAATATATATACCAAAATACACATAAAATATTTAAATTTGTATTACAATAAATATACAAAATGCACATACAATAAGGTAGATTTGTATTGAAATAGATATGCAAAATACACATAAAACAATGTAAATTTGTTTCAAAATATATATACGAATACACATAAAATAACGTAGATTTCTATAAAAAAAATATATACAAAATACACATAAAATGAAGTAAATACGTATAAAAAAAATGTATACAAAATACACATAAAATAATGTAAACTCGTATCAAAATAAATAAACTAAATGCCAATAAAAGAATGTTTACTTGTATAAATATAAATATGCAAAATACACATAAAATAACGTAAAATTGTATAAAACTATATACAAAAATAAACAAAAATAATTAAATTTGTATGAAAATAGATATAGAAAAGACACATAAAATAAGCTAAATTTGAATTGAAATAAATATAGAAAATACATAAAATAATGTAAATTTGTATCAAAATATATATTCAAATACACATATATTAAAATTAATATACAAAATGCGTATATAATAAGGTAAATTTGTATTGAAAAAATATGTAACATACACGTTTACTCATAGAAAATTATATTATTTTATTGGTATTTTGTTTATTTATTTTGATACGAATTACATGATTATATGTGTATTTTGTACATATTTTTTATACGTATTTACATTATTTAATGTGTATTTTGTTTATATATTTTCATACAAATTTACGTTATTATATGTGTATTAGTATAAAAGTACAAAATGCGTATATAATAAAGTAAATTTGTATTGAAAAAATATGCAACATACACGTTTACTCATACAAATTTATATTATTTTATTGGTATTTTGTTTATTTATTTTGATACGAATTACATGATTATATGTGTATTTTGTACATATTTTTTTATACGTATTTACATTATAATGTGTATTTTGTATTTCAATACAAATTTACCTAATTTTATGTGTATTTTGTATATTTATTTTCATACAAATTTAAAATATTTTTGTGTATTTTTGTATATAGTTTGATGCAAATTTAGGTTATTTTATGTGTATTTTGTATATCTATTTTCATACAAACACACATTCTTTTATTGATATTTTGTTTATTTATTTTGACGCGAATTTTATGTCAATTTGTTTTCATTTCATACAAATTTACATTATTTTATGTGTATTTTGTGCATGTATTTAAATACAAATTTAACTAATTATATGTGTATTTTGTATATCTATTTTCATACAAAATTGAAATTTATTTTTTTGTTTTTTTGTATATATTTTTATTCAAATTTTCGTAATCTTATAAAAATATATATACCAAAATACACATAAAATATTTAAATTTGCATTGAAATAAATATACAAAATGCACATACAATAAGGTAAATTTGTATTGAAAGAGATATGCAAAAATACATATAAAACAATGTAAATTTGTTTCAAAATATATATACGAATACAAATAAAAAAAACGTAGATTTCTATAAAAATATATATACAAAATACACTTAAAATTAAGTAAATACGTATAAAAAAATACCATTAATTTGTATAAAAATATATATTCAAAATACATATTAAATAATGTAAAAGCGTATAAAAATATATATACAAAGTACATATAAAATAATGTAAATTCGTATCAATATAAATCAACAAAACACCAATAAAATAATATATATTTGAATGAAAATAAATTTACAAAATACACATAACATAACTAAAATTCGTATTAAAATAAATACAAAAATCCATAGAAATAATTTGAGTTTGTATGAAAATATATATACAAAATACACATAAAACTAGGTAAATTTCTTTTGAAATGTATATACAAAATACCCATAAAATATTGTAAATTTGTGTCAAAATATATAAACAAATACACATAAAATAACGTAAATTTGTATGAAAAATATATACAAAATACACATAGAATAATGTCAATACGTATCAAAATGAATGAGCAGAATATCAATAAAATAATGTAAATTTGTATGAAAATAAAGATGCAAAATACCCAAAAAATAAAGCATATGTTTATAAAAATACAGATACAAAAATACACATCGAATAATTAGGTTTGTATTAAAATTAATATACAAAATGCGTATATAATAAGGTAAATTTGTATTGAAAAAATATGCAACATACACGTTTACTCATACAAATTTATATTGTTTTATTGGTATTTTGTTTATTTATTTTGATACGAATTACATGATTATATGTGTATTTTGTACATATTTTTAAACATAAAATAACGTAAATTTGTATGAAAAATATATACAAAATACACAGAATAATGTCAATTCGTCTCAAAATGAATGAGCAGAATATCAATAAAATAATGTAAATTTGTATGAAAATAAAGATGCAAAATACCCAAAAAATAAAGGATATGTTTATAAAAATACAGATACAAAAATACACATCGAATAATTAAATTTGTATTAAAATTAATATACAAAATGCGTATATAATAAAGTAAATTTGTATTGAAAAAATATGCAACATACACGTTTACTCATACAAATTTATATTATTTTATTGGTATTTTGTTTATTTATTTTGATACGAATTACATGATTATATGTGTATTTTGTACATATTTTTTTATACGTATTTACATTATAATGTGTATTTTGTTTATATATTTTCATACAAATTTACGTTATTATATGTGTATTTGTATAAATATTTTGATACAAATTTACTTTATTTCATGTATTTTGTATATATATTTCAATTCAAATTTAGCTTATTTCGTGTGTATTTTGTATATATTTTCATACAAATTTAATTACTTCTGTGTATTTTTGTATATAGTTTTATATAAATTTACGTTATTTTATGTGTATTTTGTATATTTATATTCATACAAATACACATTCTTTTATTGGTATTTTGTTTATTTATTTTGATACGAATTTACATTATTTTATGTGTATTTTGTATACATTTTTTTATACGTATTTACTTAATTTTATGTGTATTTTGTATATATATATTTTTATAGAAATCTACGTTATTTTATGTGTATTCGTATATATATATTTTGAAACAAATTTACATTGTTTTATATGTATTTTGCATATCTATTTCAATACAAATTTACCTTATTGTATGTGTTTTTTGTATATTTATTTTAATACAAATTTAATTTTTTGATGTGTATTTTGGTATATATATTTTTATAAATAAAAAAAAAGCGTTATTTTATGGGTATTTTGCTTCTTTATTTTCATACAAATTTACATTATTTTATTAATATTCTGTGTATTTATTTTGATACGATTTTACATTACTCTATTTGTGTTTTGTACATATTTTTTTATACAAATTTACGTTATTTTAAGTGTATTTGTTTATGTATTTTCATTCAAATTTACATTATTTTATGTGTATTTTGTGTATGTATTTCAATACAAATTTACCTAATTTTATGTGTATTTTGTATATTTATTTTCATACAAATTTAAAATATTTTTGTGTTTTTTGTACATAGTTTGATACAAATTTAGGTTATTTTATGTGTATTTCGTATATCTATTTTCATACAAATACACATTCTTTTACTGATATTTTGTTTATTTATTTTGACGCGAATTTACATCATTTAATGTGTATTTTGTATATATATTTTTATACGTATTTATATCATTTCATGTGTATTTTGTATAGTTTTAAACAAATTTATATTTTTTAATGTGTATATTTTAAATTTATATAAAACTCTTTTTATAAAAATATATATACCAAAATAATAAAATATTTAAATTTGTCTTACAATAAATATACAAAATGCACATACAATAAGGTAGATTTATATTGAAATAGATATGCTAAATACATATAAAATAATGTAAATTTGCTTCAAAATATATATACCAATGCACATAAAATAACGTAGATTACTATGAAAATATATATACAAAATACACATTAAATGAAGTAAATACGTATAAGAAAATATATACAAAGTACACATAAAATAATTAAATTTGTGTTAAAATAAATATACAAATACACATTCTTTTCATGATATTTTGTTTATTTATTTTGACACGAATTAACATTATTTAATGTGCATTTTGTATATATATTTTTATACGTATTTACATCATTTCAAGTGTATTTTGTATATATATTTCTATAGAAATCTGCGTTATTTTATGTTTATTCGTATATATATTTTAAAACAAATTTACATTATTTTATGTGTATTTTGCATATTTTTTCAATACAAATTTACCTTATTGTATGTGCATTTTGTATATTAATTTAAATACAAATTTGATTAATCTATGTGTTTTTTTGTATATGTATTTTTATAAAAATATGCTTTATTTTATGGGTATTTTGCATCTTTATTTTCATACAAATTTACATTATTTTATTGATATTCTGTGTATTTATTTTGATATGATTTTACATTATTCTATGTGTATTTTGTATATATATTTTATATAAAATGTATTTGTTTTCATTTCATACAAATCTACATTATTTTATGTGTTTTTTGTACATGTATTTAAATACAAATTTAACTAGTTATATGTGTATTTTGTAAATCTATTTTGTATGTATATTTTCATAGAAATTTACCCTATTTTATAAGTATTCGTATATATATTTTGATACAAATTTACATTATTTTATATGTATTTTGCATATCTATTTCAATACAAATTTACTTTATTTTACGTGCATTTTGGGTATTTATTTTAATACAAATTTAACTATTTAATATGTATTTTTGTATATATATTTTTATGCAAATATGCGTTATTATATGGATATTTTGCATCTTTATTTTCATACAAATTTACATTATTTTATTGATATTCTCTTTATTTATTTTGATACGATTTAACATTATTCTATGTGTATTTTGTATATTTTTTTTTATACATATTTACATTATTTAATGTTAATTTTGTATATATATTTTATCCAAATTTACATTATTTTATGTGTATTTGTTTATATATTTTCATACAAATTTACATTATTTTATGTTTTTTTGTATATATATTTTTCTACGTATTTAAATTATTTTATGTGTATTTTGTATATACATTTTCATAAAAAAAATTACGTTATTTTATTGTGTGTATAAGTATATATTTTGATACAAATTTTATACAAATTCATGTTATTTAATGTGTATTTGTTTATATATTTTCATACAAATTTATATTATTTTATGTGTATTTTTTCATATATTTCATTACAAATTTACCTTATTTAATGTTTATTTTGTATATTTATTTCATTCAATTTTAAATTATTTTATGTGTATATTTGTATTTGTATTTAGGTAATTTTATGTGTATTTTGTATATATATTTTCATCCAAAATTACATTATTTTATTGATATTTTCTAAATTTAATTCGATACGAATTTAGATTATTTCATAGGTATTTTGTATACATATTTTTATACTCATTTACATTATCTAAAGTGTGTTTTTAATATATATTTTTATGCAAATTTATTTTATGTTCATTTTTGTACATATATTTTTATAGAAATTTGTGTTATTTTATGTATATAGTTTTATATAAATTTACGTTGTTTTATGTGCATTTTGTATATTTATATTTATACAAATACACATTCTTTTATTGGTATATTGTTTATTTACATTTATACGAATTTACATTATTTATGTGTATTTTGTATACATTTTTTTATACGTATTTACTTAATATTATGTGTATTTTGTATATGTATTTTTATAGAAATCTACGTAATTTTATGTGTATTCGTATATATATTTTGAAACAAATTTACATTATTTTATATGTATTTTGCATATCTATTTCAATACAAATTTACCTTATTGTATGTGCATTTTGTATATTTATTTTAATACAAATTCAAATATTTTATCTGTATTTTGGTATCAATATTTTTATAAAAAATGCGTTATTTTATATGTATTTTGCATCTTAATTTTCATACAAATTTACATTATTTTATTAATATTCTGTGTATATATTTTGATACGATTTTACATTATTCTATTTGTGTTTTATATATATTTTTTTATACATATTTACATTATTTAATGTGTATTTTGATTATATATTTCATACAAATTTACGCTATTATATGTGTATTTGTTTATATATTTTCTTTCAAATTTACATTATTTTATATGTATTTTGTATATGTATTTTAAGACTAATTAACTTAATTTTATGTGTATTTTGTATATTTCTTTTCATACAAATTTAAATTATTTTTGTGTATTTTTGTATATAGTTTTATACAAATTTAGGTTATTTTATGTACGGATTTACATTATTTAATGTGTGTTTTGTATATATATATATATTTTTATCCAAAGTTACTTTATTTTACGTTCATTTTTGGACATATATTTTTATGGAAATTAGCGTTATTTTATATGTATTTGAATATGTTTTCTCATACAAATTTACATTATTTTATTTATATTTTGTTTATTTAGTTTGATACGAAGTACATGATTATATGTGTATTTTGTACATATTTTTTATACGTATTTACATTACTTAATGTGTATTTTGTTTATATATTTTTAAACAAATTTACGTTAATATATGTATTTTTATAAATAATTTGATACACATTTACATTATTTTATGTATTTTCTATATACATTTCAATTCAAATTTAGCTTATTTTATCTGTATTTTGTATATCTATTTACAAACGAATTTAATAACTTCTGTGTATTTTTGTATATAGTTTTAAAAAAAATTACATTATTTTATGTGTATTTTGTATATTTTTATTTATACAAATACACATGCTTTTATTAGTATTTTGTTTATTTATTTTGATACGAGATTACATTATTTCATGTGTATTTTGTATACATTTTCTTATACGTATTTACTTCATTTTTTGTGTATTTTGTATATATATATTTATACAAATCTACGTTATTTTATGTGTATTCGTATATATATTTTAAAACAAATTAAATAATGTAAATTCGCGTCAAAATAAATAAACAAAATATCAATAAAAGAATGTGTATTTGTATGAAAATAGATATACAATATACACCTTATTTTATGTGTATTCGTATATATATTTTGAAACAAATTTACACTGTTTTATTTGTATTTTGCTTTTTTTTTTCTATACAAATTTAACTTTTTGTATGTGTGCATTATGTATATTAGTTTTAATACAAATTTAATTATTCTATGTGTATTTTTGTATATGGATTTTAAAAACAAAATATGCTTTATCTTATGGGTATTTTGCATCTTTATTTTCATACAAATTTAAATTATTTTATTGATATTCTGTGTACTTATTTTGATACGATTTTACATTATTCTATGTATAACAAAAATAAATATATACAAAAATACACAAAAATAAATGAAATTTGTTTGAAAATAGATATGCAAAATATGTGTATTTTGTATATATATTTCAATTCAAATTTAGCTTATTTTGTGTGTATTTTGTATATATTTTCATACAAATTTAATTACTTCTGTGTATTTTTGTATATAGTTTTATATAAATTTACGTTATTTTATGTGTATTTTGTATATTTATATTTATACAAATACACATTCTTTTATTGGTATTTTGTTTATTTATTTTGATACGAATTTACATTATTTTATGTGTATTTTGTATATATATTTTTATAGAAATCTACGTTATTTTATGTGTATTCGTATATATATTTTGAAACAGATTTACATTGTTTTATATGTATTTTGCATATCTATTTCAATACAAATTTACCTTATTGTATGTGTTTTTTGTATATTTATTTTAATACAAATTTAATTTTTTATGTGTATTTTGGTATATATATTTTTATAAATAAAAAAAATGCGTTATTTTATGGGTATTTTGCTTCTTTATTTTCATACAAATTTACATTATTTTATTAATATTCTGTGTATTTATTTTGATACGATTTTACATTATTCTATTTGTGTTTTGTACATATTTTTTTATACAAATTTACGTTTTTTTATAAAATTATTGATACCAAAATACACATAAAATATTTCAATTTGTATTAAAATAAATATACAAAATGCACATACAATAAGGTAAATTTGTATTGAAATAGATATGCAAAATACATAAAAATAATCTAAATTTGTTTCAAAATATATATACGAATAGACATAAAATAACGTAGATTTCTATAAAAATACATATACAAAATACATATAAAATAAAGTAAATGCGTATAAAAAAATGTATACAAAATATACATAAAATAATGTAAATTCGTATAAATGTAAATAAACAATATACCAATAAAAGAATGTGTATTTGTATAAATATAAATATACAAAATGCACATAAAATAGCGTAAGTTTATGTAAAACTATATACATAAAATAACGCAAATTTCTATAAAAATATATGTACAAAAATGAACATAAAATAAATTTGCATAAAAATATATATACAAAACACACATTAGATAATGTAAATGAGTATAAAAATATGTATAGAAAATACCTATGAAATAATCTAAATTCGTATCGAATTAAATTAAGAAAATACCAATAAAATAATGAAATTTTGGATGAAAATATATATACAAAATACACATAAAATAACCTAAATACAAATACAAATATACACATAAAATATTGTATTTTGTATATACATTTCAATTCAAATTTAGCTTATTTTATCTGTATTTTGTACTTCTATTTCCATACGAATTTAATTACTTCTGTGTATTTTTGTATAGTTTTATACAAATTTACGTTATTTTATGTGTATTTTGTATATTTCTATTTATACAAATACACATTCTTTTATTGGTATTTTGTTTATTTATTCTGATACGAATTTACATTATTTTATGTGTATTTTGTATACATTTTCTTATACGTATTTACTTCATTTTATGTGCATTTTGTATATATATTTTTCTACAAATCTACGTTATTTTATGTGTATTCGTATATATATTTTGAAACAAATCTACATTGTTTTATATGTATTTTGCATATCTATTTCAATACAGATTTACCTTATTGTATGTGTATTTTGTATATTTATTTTAATACAAATTAATTTTTTCATGTGTATTTTGGTATATATATTTTTATAAAAAATGCGGTTTTTAATGGGTATTTTGCATCTTTATTTTCATACAAATTTACATTGTTTTATTAATATTTTGTGTATTTATTTTTTATACGATTTTACATTATTCTATTTGTGTTTTGTATATATTTTTTATACATATTTACATTATTTAATGAGTATTTTGTATATTTTAAAACAAATTTACGTTATTTTATGCGCACTTGTTAAAATATTTTGATACAAATTTACATTATTTTATGTATTTTGTATATATTTCAATACAAATTTAGTTTATTTTATGTATATTTTGTATATCTATTTTCATTCGTATCAAAATAAATAAACAAAATAGCAATCAAATAATGTAAATTTGTATGAGAAAACATATACAAATACACATAAATTAACGCAAATTTCTAAAAAAATATATGTACAAAAATGCACATAAAATAAAGTAAATTTGCATAAAAATATATATACAAAACACACATTAAATAAAGTAAATGCGTACATAAAATAACCTAAATTTGTATAAAACTATATACAAAAATACACAAAAATATTTAAAATTTGTATGAAAAGAAATATACAAAATACACATAAAATTAGTTAAATTTGTATTGAAATACATATACAAAATACACATAGAATAATGTAAATTTGAATGAAAATATATAAACAAATACACTTAAAATAACGTAAATTTGTATGAAATATATATGCAAGATACACATTAAATAATGTAAATGTGTATAAAAAAATATTTACAAAAAAGAAATAGAATAATGTAAAATCCTATTAATATAAATACACAGAATATCAATAAAATAATGTAAATTTGTATGAAAAGAAAGATGCAAAATTCCCATAAAATAGCGCATTTTTTATAAAAATATATATAATAAAATACACATAAAATATTTAGATTTATATTGAAATAAATATACAAAATGCATATACATTAAGGTAAATATGTATTGAAAGAGATATTCAAAAATACATATAAAACAAAGTAAATTTGTTTCAAAATATATATACGAATACACATAAAATAACGTAGATTTCTATAGAAATATATATACAAAATACACATGAAATTATGTAAATACGTATAAAAATATATATACAAAATACATACCTAACTAAATTCGTGTCAAAATAAGTAAACAAAATATCATGAAAAGAATGTGTATTTGTATAAAAATAAATAATAGATAATAAATTTGTATGAAATATATATGCAAGATACACATTAAATAATGTAAATATGTATAAAAAATATATATACAAAAAAAATAGAATAATGTGAAATCGTATCAAAATAAATACACCGAATATTAATAAAATAATGTAAATTTGTATGAAAATAAAGATGCAAAATTCCCATCAAATAACGCATTTCTTATAAAAATATATATACCAAAATACACATAAAATATTTAAATTTGTATTGAAGTAAATATACAAAATGCACATACAATAAGGTAAACTTGTATTGAAAGAGATATGCAAAAATACATATAAAACAATTTAAATTTGTTTCAAAATATATACGAATACACATAAAATAACGTAGATTTCTATAAAAATTTATATACAAAATACACATAAATTAAGTAAATACGTATAAAAATAGATATACAAAATACACATAGAATAATGTAAAAATGTTTAAAAAAAATAAGCAGAATATAAATAAAATAATTTAAATTTGTATGAAAATAAAAATGCAAAATACCCATAAAATAAAGCATATTTTTATAAAAATACATATACAAAAATACACATAGCATAATTAAATGTGTATTAAAATTAATATACAAAATGCATATACAATAAGGTAAATTTGTATTGAAAAAATATTCAAAATACACATAAAACAGTGTTAATTTATTTCAAAATCTATATACGAATACTCATAAATCAACGTAGATTTCTATAGAAATATATATACAAAATACACATCAAATGATGTAAACACGTATAAAAATATATATAAAATACACATTAAATAATGTAAATTCGCGTCAAAATAAATAAACAAAATATCAGTAAAAGAATGTGTATTTGTATGAAAATAGATATACAATATACACATAAAATCACCTAAATTTGTATAAAACTATATACAAAAATACACAAAAATAATTTTAATTTGAATGAAAATAAATATACAAAATACACATAAAATTAGGTAAATTTGTATTGAAATACATTTACAAAATACACATAAAATTTGAATGAACATATATAAACAAATACACTTAAAATAACGTAAATTTGTATAAAATATATATAAAAAATACACATTAAATAATGTAAATATGTATAAAAAAATATATACAGAACACAAATAGAATAATATAAAATCGTATCAAAATAAATACACAGAATATTAATAAAATAATGTAAATTTGTATGAAAATTAAGATGCAAAATACCCATAAAATAACGCATTTTTTTTTTTAATATTTATACCAAGACACACATAAAATATTTGAATTTGTATTAAAATAAATATACAAAATGCACATACAATAAGGTAAATTTGTATTGAAATAGATATGCAAAATACATATAAAACCATGTAAATTTTTTTTCAAAATATATATACGAACACACATAAAATAACGTAGATTTCTATGAAAATAAATATACAAAATACATAAAATGAAGTAAATACGTATAAAAAATGTTTACAAAATACACATAAAACAATGTAAACTCGTATCAAAATAAATAAACAAAATACTAATAAATGAATGTATTGTATAAATATAAATATCAAATACAAATAAAATAACGTAAATTTATATAAAACTATATGCAAATACACAAAAGTAATTAAATTTGTGTGAAAATAGATATACAAAATACATGTGTATTTTGTATATTTATTTTCACAAGTTGAAATTATTTTGTTTATTTTATATATTTTCATACAAATTTTCGTTATTTTATGTATTTTGTATATTTATTTATTCTACAAGTATGCTTTTTATCTTTTATCTATTTATTGAATTTGAAACGAATTTACCTTATATTTTGTATATCTATTTTCATACAAATTAAAATACTTCTGTATTTTTGTATATAGTTTATATAAATTTACGTTATTTTATGTGTATTTTGTATATTTATATTTATACAAATACACATTCTTTTATTGGTATTTTGTATATTTATTTTGATACGAATTTACATTATTTTATGTGTATTTTCTATACATTTTTTATACGTATTTACTTCATTTTATGTGTATTTTGTATATATATTTTTATAGAAATCTACGTTATTTTATGTGTATTCGTATATATATTTTGAAACAAATTTACATTGTTTTATATGTATTTTGCATATCTATTTCAATACAAATTTACCTTATTGTATGTGTTTTTTATATATTTATTTTAATTCAAATTGAATTTTTTTATGTGTATTTTGGTATATATATTTTTATAAATAAAAAAAAATGCGTTATTTTATGGGTATTTTGCCTCTTTATTTTCATACAAATATAAATTATTTTATTAATATTCTGTGTATTTATTTTGATACGGTTTTACATTATTCTATTTGTGTTTTGTATATATTTTTTTTATACAAATTTACGTTATTTTAAGTGTATTTGTCTATGTCTTTTCATTCAAATTTACATTATTTTATGTGTATTTTGTATATGTATTTCAATGCAAATCTACCTAATTTTATGTGTATTTTGTATATTTACTTTCATACAAATTTAAAATATTTTTGTGTATTTTAGAATATAGTTTGATACAAATTTAGGTTATTTTATGAGTATTTTGTATATCTATTTTCATACAAATACACATTCTTTTATTGATATTTTGTTTATTTATTTTGACGCGAATTTACAGTATTTAATGTGTATTTTGTATATATTTTTATACGTATTTACATCATTTCATATGTATTTTGTATATATATTCCTATAGAAATCAACGTTATTTTATATGTATTCGTATATATATTTCTAAACAAATTTACACTGTGTTATGTGTATTTTGCTTTTTTTTTTCAATACAAACTTACATTATTGTATGTGCATTTTGTATATTAATTTTAACACATATTTAATCATTCTCTTTGTATTTTTTTATATGTATTTTAAAAAAAATTGATTTATTTTATAGGTATTTTGCATCTTTATTTTTATACAAATTTAAATTATTTTATTGATATTCTGTGTACTTATTTTGATACGATTTCACATTATTCTATGTATAACAAAAATAAATACAGAATACACAAAAATAGATATGCAAAATACATATAAACAATGTAAATTTGTTTCAAAATATATATACGAATACACATGAAATAAGGTAGATTTCTATAAAAATATACATACAAAATACACATAAAATTAAGTAAAACATTATAAAAATGTATATACAAATACATAAAATAATGTAAATTAGTATCAAAATAAATAAACAAAATACTTAAAGAATGTGTATTTTGTATAAATAAATATATATATATATATATATATATATATATATATATATATATATATATATATATATATATATATATATATACAAATATACATTAAAATATAAATTTGTTTAAATAATATATTTTTTTACAAATACACATGAAATGATGTAAATTCGTATATGAAATATATACAAAATACACATTAAATAATGTAAATTGTAAATATGTCAAAATAAATAAACAAAATATAAAAGAGAATAAAGTGTATTTGTATGAAAATAGATATACAAAATACACATAAAATAACCTAAATTTGTATCAAACTATATACAAAATACAAAAAATATTTTAAATTTGTATGAAATAAATATACAAAATACACATAAAATAATGTAAATTTGAATGAAAATATACATAAATACACATAAAATAACGTAAATTTGTATAAAAATATGTACAAAACACAAATAGAATAATGTAAAATCGTATCAAAATAAATACACAGAATATTAATTAAATAACGTAAATTTGTATGAAAATAAAGAAGCAAAATTCCCATAAAATAACGCATTTTTTTTATTTATAAAAATATATATACCAAAATACACATCAAAAATTAAATTTGTGTTAAAATAAATATAAAAAACACATACAATAAGGTAAATTTGTATTGAAATAGATATGCAAAATACATATACAACAATGTAAATTTGTTTCAAAATATATATACATAAAATAACGTAGATTTCTATAAAAATATATATACATAAAATATATATACATAAAATGAGGTAAATACGTATAAAAAAATGTATACAAAATACACATAAAATAATGTAAGTTCGTATCAAAATAAATAAACAAAATACCAATAAAGAATGTGTATTTGTATAAATATAAATATACAAAATACACACAAAATAACGTAAATTTATATAAAACTATACAAAATACACAGAAGTAATTAAATTCGTATGAAAATAGATATACAAAATACAGATAAATAAGCTAAATTTGAATTGAAATGTATATACAAAATACATAAAATAATGTAGATTTGTATCAAAATATTTATAAAATACATATAATAAAAATTTGATAATACATTTACATTATTTAATTTGTATTTTGTATATATATTTTATACATATTTACATTTATTTAATGTGTATTTGTATATATATTTTTCATACAAATTTACATTATTATATGTATATTTGTATATATATTTTTTCAAATTTACATTATTTTATGTATTTTATCAACAAATTAACCTAGTTTTATGTGTATTTTCTATATTTCTTTCATACAAATTTAAATTATTTTGTCTATTTGTATATAGTTTATACAAATTAAGGTTATTTATGTACGCATTTACATTATTAAATGTGTGTTTTGTATATATATTTTATCCATAGTTACTTTATTTTTACGCCCATTTTGGACATATATTTTATAGAAATTGGCGTTATTTTATATGTATTTGTATATGTTTTTTCATACAAATTTAAATTATTTTATTGATATTTTGTTTATTTAGTTTGATACGAATTAAATGATTATGTGTATTTTGTATATTTATTTTTATACGTATTTACATTACTTAATGTGTATTTTGGTATCAATATATTTTATACTAAAAAAGCATGATTGCCCATAAAAAAATATATACCAAAACTTACAAATAGAATAATGTAAAATCGTATCAAAATAAATACACAGAATATTAATAAAATAATGTAAATTTATATAATAAAAACCAAATACCTAAATAACATTTTTTTTATTTATAAAATATATATACCGAAATACACATAAAAATTAAATTTGTGAAATAAATACAAAAACACATACAATAAGGTAAATCTGTGTTAAATAGATATACAAAAATACACATATAAAAACAATGTAAATCTGTTTCCAAAATATATAGAATACATAAATAACGTAGATTTTATAAAATATATATACAAAATACATAAAATAATATATTAAACATCAAAATAAATAAACAAATATATTAAAAAGAATGTGTGTATTTGTATAAATATAAATATACAAAATACACATAAAATAACAACAATTTACATATAAAACTATATGCAAAAATACACAAATGGTAGAATTTATTGTAATATATATACAAAATATACACAAAATAATAAATTTGAATTAAATATATATACAAAATACACATATTTTGCATACCTGATACCTAACAAATTTCATTTATTTAATGTATTTTATGCTCTATTGACCACATTATACATAGAATAATGTAAATCGTATCAAAATAAGTACTGAATATCAATAAAATAATTTAAAATTTGTATGAAAATAAAAGGTAATACCCATAGATAAAAGCATGTTTGTTTTTAAAATCATATACAAAATACTATGAAATAACTAATTTGTATTAAAAACTAACCCATACATAATACACACATACAAAAAGTTAAATTTGTATATAGAAAAAAGCAAATACAAATAAAACAGTGTAAATTTGTTTCAAAATATATACGAATACATAAAATAAAGACATATTGTATATCTATTTTCATACAAATACATTCTTTTATTCGATATTTTGTTTATTTATTTTATTTAATTTACATTATTTAATTTGTTTTTAAAATATATATAGAATACATAAAATAACGTAGATTTAATAAATATATATATACAAAATACACAAAAATGAAGTAAATACGTATAAAGAAAATGTTAATAGGAAAATGCATGAAATAATGTGATATAAACATCAAATAAATAAACAAAATACTAATAAAAGCATGTGTTGTATAAATAAAATACAATACATAAATAATGTAATTTTTTTAAAAACTATATACAAAAATACACAATTGATAAATTCGTTTGTAAATAGATATACAAAATACAGATAAAATAAACTAAATTTGAATTGAAATGTATGAAATACATGAAATAATAATAATGTATCAAATTATTTATAAAAATACATATATTAACGTAATTTGTTTAAAAATATATAAACAAAATACACATTAAGTAATGTAAATACGTATAAAAATATGTACAAAATACATATAATCACCTAATGTCAACTAAACAAACAAAATATAAATAAAATAATGTAGAAATTTGTGTGAGAAAACATATTCAGAAATACATATAAAATAACGTAATTTCCATAAAAATATATGTGTCCAAAAATGAACGTAAAATAAAGTAACTGGATAAAAATATATATATATATATGCAAACACACATTAAATAATGTCAAATGCCGTACATAAAATAACCTAAATTTGTATAAGAGCCTATATACAAAATACACAAAAATAATTTGAATTTGTATGAAAAGAAGTATACAAATACACATAAAATTAAGTTAATTGATCTTAAAATACATATACAAAGCTACATATAAAATAATGTAAATTTGAAAGAAAATATATAAACAAATACACACATATAATAACGTAAATTTATTATGTAATATATAATCAAAATACTACACATTAAATAATGTAAGTATATATAAAAAATATATACAAAACACAAATAGAATAATGTAAAATCATATCAAAATATACACAGAATATTAATAAAATAATGTAAATTTAACCAGAAAAATTAAGATACCAAAATACATATAAAATAACGCATTTTTTATAAAATATTGATATACCAAAATACACAGATAAAATATTTGAATTTATTATTAAAATAAATATACAAAATGCACATACAATAAGATAAATTTATTGATTAAAATAGATATGCAAAATACACATAAAACAATGTAATAAATTTGTTTCAAAATATATATACGAATACACATAAAATAACGTAATTTCTATAAAATACATATACAAAATACACATAATATTAAGTAAATACACGTATAAAAAAATGTATACAAAATACACATAAAATAATGTAAATTCGTATCAAATGTAAATAAACAATATACCAATAAAAGAATGTATTTGTATAAATATAAATATACAAAATGCACATAAAATAACGTAAATTTATATAAAACTATATACAAAAATAACACTAAATTTCTATAAAATATATGTACAAAAATGAACATAAAATTAGCTAAATTTGCATAAAAATATATATGCAATAAACACATTAATTAATTTAAATGTGTTTAAAAATATGTATACTAAATACCTATGAAATAATCTAAATTTGTATCAATTAAATATAGAAAATATCAAAATAAAATAATGTAATTTTGGATAAAATATATATACAAAATACACATAAAATATTCGTATCTAAATACAAATACAAAATATACACATAAAATAATTTAAAATTGAATGAAATAAATATACAAAATAAACATAAAATAAAGGTAAATTTAGTAATAAGAAATATATGCAAAAATACACATAAAATAATATAAATTTGTAGAAAATATATATACAAATACACACTAAATAACATAAAATAACCTAAATTTGTATCAAAATATAATGCAAAATACACACAATAAAATAACGTAATTTTTTATGAAGAATGTATATACAAAATACACATAAAATAAGGTAAATTTAAATACGTAGAAAAATATATAAAATACATAAAATAATGTAAATTTGAATGATGAAAATATATAAACAAATACACATAAAATAACGTAAATTTGGATAAAATATATATATACAAAATGAACATTAAATAATGTAAATGTGTATAAAAAAATATATACGAATACACATAGAATAATGTAAAATCGTATCAAAATAAATACACAGAATATCAATAAAATAATGTAAATTTGTATGAAAATAAAGATGCAAAATATCCATATAATAACGCATATTTATAAAATATATATACAAAATACATAAAATAAATTTAAATTTGTATTAAAATAAATACAAAATGCACAATACAATAAAAGTGAAATTTGTATTGAAAGAAATAGTATACAAAATACATATAAAATAATGTAAATTTGTATCAAAATATATATACGAATACTCATAAAATAAAGTAAATTTCTGTGAAAATATACAAAATACATGTAATTAATAAATGCGTATAAAAATACTATACAAAATACATATCAAATAATTAAATTTGTATTTCCAAATACATAAACAAAAAACACATAAAATAATGTATTTGTATGAAATAGATGAAAATACAAATACACATTATATAAAATATATATACAAAATACACATAGAAAATAATGTAAAATCATATCAAAATAAATACACAGAATATTAATAAAATAATGTAAATTTGTATGAAAATAAAAGATGCAAAATACCCATAAAATAAAACATATTTTATAAAAATATATATACCAAAAATACACAAATTAATCAAATTTGTATTAAAATAAATACAAAATGCACATACAATAAGGTAAATTTGTATTGAAAAATATGCAAAATACATATAAACAATGTAAATTTGTTTCAAAATATATATACGAATACAAATAAATAACGTAGATTTTCTATGAAATATATATACAAAATACACATAAATATGATGCAATACGTATAAAAATATAAATACCAATAAATGCACATAAAATAATGTAAATTCGATTTAAAGTAAATAAAACAAAATACCAATAAAAGAATGTTATTTGTGATAAATATAAATATACAAAATACACATACGAAATAAACATAAATGAGTAGATTTGTAATACAAATATATGTACCAAAATACACACTTAAAATATCGTAAATTTAAAACTATATACAAAAATACACAGAACAATACACATTCTTTTATTGGTATTTGTTTATTTAGCTGTTTCAATTTATATTATTTATGTGTATTTTGTTACATTCTATGCGTATTTTGTATATATATTTTTATAGAAATCTACGTTATTTTGCTTATTATTCGTATATATATTGAAACAAATTACAATTTTTCTCTTATTTTGCATATCTCTTTCAACAGAAGTTTTTCCTTGTATATGCATTTGTATATTTATTTCAATACAAAGTAAATATTTTTATGTATTTTGATATATATATTTTTATAAGAAATGCCTTTATTTGATGGGAATTTTGCATCTTTATTTTTCATACAAATTTACATTATTCAATAATATTCGGTGTATTTATTTTGATACATTTATGTCTATTTATTTTGTCGTATATATTTTTTATACGTATTTGCGATGACTAATAATATCTTATATATATTACATACAAATTTATTATCTGTGTTGTTTTCATAAATACACATTCTTTTCATGATATTTTGTTTATTTTGTACGAATTTACAATACTTAATATGTAATTTATATGAAAATATATATACAAATACGTATAAAAATACCATGAATCTGTGTAAAAATATATTTTCCATATATTCCTATAGAAATCTACGTTATTTAATATGTGCGTATATAAATTTGACATAAATTTACATTATTTTATATATGACTGTATATTCTATTTCAATACAAATACCTTATAAAATGTGCATTTTTTATATTTAATAAATTGATACCAAATACTTTTGTACATATTTTTTTTAAATATTTGAACTTTATTTAAAGTAAATATACAAATTATACAATAAGTTTATAAATTTGTATTGTACTATTTTTGATACGATTTTACATTATTCTATGCATAAACAAAAATAAATACGAATACACAGAAATAGATATGCAAAATACATATAAAATAATGTAAATTTGTTTCAAAAATATATACGAATACACATGAAATGACGTAGATTTCTATGAGAAATACCTTATACAAAATACACATAAAATTAAGTAAATACGTATAAAAAAATATATACAAGGCACTAATGTAAATTATTGTCAAATAAATAAACAATATACCAATAAAAGAATGTGTATTTGTATAAATATAAATATACAAAATACACATAAAATAACGTAAATTTGTAATGCCATACAAAATACACATGCAGAAATGATGTAAATACGTATAAAATATATATACAAAATACAAAATTAATAATGTAAATTCGCGTCCAAACTATATACATAAAATATCCAATAACACAGAATTTTTTTGTGTGAAAATATATTTACAAAATGAACATTAAATAAATTTGCAAAATATACAAAAATACACAAAAATATTTTAAACACACATTGTGTAAGAAAATAAATATACAAAATACACATAAAATTAATCTAAATTTATTGTTAAATACATACACAAAATACACATAAAATAATGTAAATTTGAATGAAAATACATAAACAAAATACACTTAAAATAACGTAAATTTGTAAAAAATATGTACAAAACACAAATAGAATAATGTTAAAATCATCAAAATAAATACAGAATATTAATAAAATAATGTAAATTTGTATGAAAATAAAAATAAAATACCCATAAAATAAATTTTTTTTATTTATAAAAATATATATACAAATACACATCAAAATTAAATTTGTATTAAAATAAATATATAAAACACACAATAAAAGGTAAATTTGTATTGAAATGTATATACAAAATACATATAAAACAATATAAATTTGTTTCAAAATATATATATACGAAAACACATAAAATAACGTAGATTTCTTAAAAATATATATACAAAATACACATAAAATGAAGTAAATACGTTATAAAAATATATATAATACACATAAAATAATGTAAATTCGTATCAAAATGAATAAACAAAATACCAATAAAAAAATGTGTATTTGTATAAAAATTAATATACAAAATACACATAAAATAACGTAATTTTATAAAAAAAACTATATACAAAAATACACAAAAGTAGTTAAAATTGTATGAAAATAGATATACAAAATACACACAAAATAAGCTAAATTTGAATTGAAATATATATACAAAATACATGAAATAAAATGAAATTTGTATCAAAATATTTATACAAATACACATATAATAACGTAAATTTGTATGAAAATATATAAACAAAATACACATTAAATAATGTAAATACGTATAAAAAATATGTACAAAATACACATATAATCCATGTAATTCGTATCAAAATAAATAAACAAAATACCAATAAAATAATATAAATTTGTATGAGTAAACATTATTATGTTACATATTTTTTCAATACAAATTACCTTATTATATACGCATTTTGTATATTAATTTTAATACAAATTTAATTATTCGATATGTATTTTTGTATCTGTATTTTTATAAACATATACTTTATTTTTAGGTATTTTGCATCTTTATTTCATACAAATTTACATTATTTTATTGATATTCTGCTCATTCATTTTGATACAATTGACATTATTCTATGTGTATTTTGTATATATTTTCATACAAATTTACGTTATTTTATATTTATATATTTTACAAAATACAATATTTATGGGTATTTTGTATATACATTCAAAGAAATTTACCTAGTTTGTGTATGTTATATTTTTCCAATACAAATTATTATGTATATTTTGTATATATTTTAATACAATTTTAGTTATTTATGTATGTATTTTGTAAATTTATTTTATTTTCATTCAAATATATATTATTTTATTGGTGTTTTGTTGATTTATATTATTGATACGAATTTACATTATTTTATATATATTTTGTATATATATTTTTATACGCTTTTACATTATTTAATATTTATTTTGAATATATATTTTTATACAAATTCATGGTATTTTATGTGTATTTTGTATATATATTTCGAAATTTACATTATTTTATGTGTATTTTTACATATATTTTTTTAAATCTACCTTATTTTATGTTTTATTTTGTATGTATTTTGTATATTTATATTTATCAAATACACATTCTTTTATTATTATTTTGTTTATTTATTTTAATTCGAATTTACATTATTTTATATGTATTTTGTTATTTTATACATTTTTTATACGTATTTACTTTTTATGTGTATTTTGTATATATATTTATAGAAATCTACGTTTTTTATTTGTATTCGTATATAAATTTTGAAACAAATTTACATTGTTTTATATGTATTTTTCTATATCTCTTTCAATACAAATTTACCTTATTGTATGTGCATTTTGTATATTTATTTCAATGCAAATTTAAATATTTTATGTGTATTTTTGTATATATATTTTTATAAGATTACGAAAATTTGAATAAAATATATACAAAAAACAAAAATAAATTTCAATTTGTATGAAAATAGATATACAAAATACACATATAATTAGTTAAATTTGTATTTAAATACATGTACAAAATACACATAAAATAATGTAAATTTGTATGAAATGAAAACAAATTCACATAAAATTACATTCATCGCGTCAAAATAAATAAACAAAATATCAATAAAAGAATATTGTATTTGTATGAAAATAGATATACAAAATACACATAAAATAACCTAAATTTGTATCAAACTATATACAAAATACACAAAAATATTTTAAATTTGTATGAAAATAAATACAAAATACACATAAAATTAAGATAAATTTGTATTGAAAATAAACAAAATATACATCAAATAATGTAAATTTGTATAAAAAAATATGTACAAAATACACATATAATAATGTAATTCGTATCAAAATAAATAAACAAAATACCAATAAATAATATAAAATTTGTGAGTAAACATGTATGTTGCATATATTTTCAATACAAATTAACCTTATTATATACGCATTTGTATTAAATTAACATACAAATTTAATTATTCGTGTGTATTTTTGTATATGCTATTTTATAAAAATACTTTATTTTTGTTATTTTTGCAATTTTCATACAAATATACATTTTCAAATAGTTTTGATACGAATACACATTATAATAACGTATAGTATTTGTATATAAATATATAAACAAATATACATTAAATAATGTAAATTTGTATAAAAAATATTTTACACAAATACAATATTTAATCATGTATATATATTTCAAAATAAATAAACAAAGTTTATACCAATCAAATAATTTCTATGTATTTTTGTATATATTTTAATACAAATTTTAGTTATGTTACATATTTTTCAATAAAATTATATTATATACACATTTTATTATATTAATTTTAATATTATTCGTGTATTTTTGTTGATTTATATATTTTGATACAATTTACATTATTTTATATGTACTTTGTATATATATTTTATACAAATTTACATTATTTTATGTATATTTGTATATATTTTTATACAAATTCATTATTTTATGTGTATTGTTTATATATATTTTCTATAAATTTACATTATTTTATGTGTATTTTGTACATATATTTTTACAAATACTTATTTTTTATGTTTATTTTTATGTGTATTTTGTATATTTATATTTATCCAAATACATTCTTTTATTGGTATTTTGTTTATTTATTTTAATTCAATTTACATTATTTTATGTGTATTTTGTATACATTTTTTATACGTATTTACTTAATTTTATGTGTATTTTGTATATATATTTTATAGAAATCTACGTTTTTTATTTGTATTCGTATATATATTTTGAAACAAATTTACATTGTTTATATGTATTTTGCATATCTCTTTCAATACAAATTTATCTTATTGTATGTGCATTTTGTATATTTATTTCAATGCAAATTTAAATATTTTATGTGTATTTTTATATATATATTTTATAAGAATGCAATTTGAATAAAATATATACAAACAAACAAAAATAAATTTCAATTTGTATGAAATAGATATACAAAATACACATATAATTAGTTAAATTTGTATTTAAATACATGCAAAATACACATAAAATAATGTAAATTTGTGTAAATGAAAACAAATTCACATAAATTCGCGTCCAAAATAAATAAACAAAATATCAATAAAAGAATGTGTATTTGTATGAAAATAGATATACAAAATACACATAAAATAACCAAAATTTGTATTAAACTATATACATAAAATACACAAAAATAATTTAAATTTGTATGAAAATAAATATACAAAATACACATAAAATTAGGTAAATTTGTATTGAAATACATACACAAAATACACATAAAATTATGTAAATTTGAATGAAAATACATAAACAAATACACTTAAAATAACGTAAATTTGTATAAAAAATATGTACAAAACACTAATAGAATAATGTAAAATCGTATCAGAATTAATACACAGAATATTACTAAAATAATGTAAATTTGTATGAAAATAAAGAAGCAAAATACCCATAAAATAACGCATATACCAAAATACACATCAAAAAATTAAATATGTTTTAAAATAAATATAAAAAAAACACATACAATAAGGTAAATTTGTATTGAAATAGATATGCAAAATACATATAAAACAATGTAAATTTGTTTCAAAATATATATACGAATACACATAAAATAACGTAAATTTCTATGAAAATATATATACAAAATACACATAAAATGAAGTAAATACGTATAATAAAATGTATACAAAATACACATAAAATAATGTAAATTCGTATCAAAATAAATAAACAAAATACCAATAAAAGAATGTGTATTTGTATAAATATAAATATACAAAATACACATAAAATAACGTAAATTTATATAAAACTATATACAAAAATACACAGAAGTAATTAAATTTGTATGAAAATATATACAAAATACACACAAAATAAGCTAAATTTGAATTGAAATATATATACAAAATACATGAAATAAAAGTAAATTTGTATCAAAATATTTATACAAATACACATATAATAACGTAAATTTGTATGAAAATATATAAACAAAATACACATTAAATAATGTAAATATAATCATGTAATTCGTATCAAAATAAATAAACAAAATACCAATAAAATAATATAAATTTGTATGAGTAAACGTGTATGTTGCATATTTTTTCAATACAAATTTACCTTATTATATACGCATTTTGTATATTAATTTTAATATATGTGTATTTGAATATATATTTTGATACAAATTTACATTATTTTATGTATTTTCTATATTTATTTCAATTCAAATTTAGCTTATTTTATGTGTCTTTTGTATATCTATTTTCATACAAATTTAATTATTCTATTTATTTTGTATATAGTTTTATACAATTTACGTTATTTTATGTATTTTGTATATTTATATTTATACAAGTAAACATTCTTTTATTTTCATTTAGTTTATTTATTTTGATACGAATTTACATTATTTTATGTGTATTTTGTATACATTTTCTTATACGTATTTACTTCATTTTATGTGTATTTTATATATATATATTTTTTTTTTTATAGAAATCTACGTTATTTTATGTGTATTCGCATATATATTTTGAAACAAATTTACATTGTTTTATGTGTATTTTGCATATCTATTTCAATACAAATTTGCCTTATTGTATGTGCATTATGTATATTTATTTGTAATACAAATTTAAATATTTTATGTGTATTTTGGTATATATATTTTCATAAAAATTGCGTTGTTTTATGGGTATTTTGCATCTTTATTTTCATACAAATTTACATTATTTTATTAATATTCTGTTTATTTATTTTGATACTATTTTACATTATTCTATTTGTGTTTTGTATATATTTTTTTATACATATTTACATTATTTAATGTGTATTTTCTATATATATTTCATACAAATTTACGTTATTTTAAGTGTATTTGTTTATATATTTTCATTCAAATTTACATTATTTTATGTGTATTTTGTATGTATATCAATAGAAATTTAACTAGTTTTATGTGTATTTTGTATTTATATTTTTATACAAATTTAAATTATTTTTGTGTATTTTTTTAATAGAGTTTTATACAAATTTACAATATTTTGTGTATTTTGTATATCTATTTTTATACAAATACACATTCTTTTATTGATATTTTGTTTATTTATTTTGATGCGAATTTACATTATTTAATGTGTATTGTGTATATATATTTTTATACGTATTTACGTCATTTCATGTATTTTTATATATATTTCTATAGAAATATACGTTATTTTATGTGTATTCGTATATATATTTTGAAACAAATATACATTGTTTTATGTGCATTTTGTATATTTTATCAATACAAATTTCCCTTATTGTACGTGCATTTTGTATATTAATTTTAATACAAATTTAATTATTCTATGTGTATTCTTGTATATGTATTTTTTAAAAAAATATGCTTTATTTTATGGGTATTTTGCATCTTTATTTTCATACAAAATTACATTATTTTATTGATATTCTGTGTATTTATTTTGATACGATTTTACATTATTCTATGTATATTTTGTATATCTATTTTATACAAATGTACGTTATTTTATATGAATTTGTTTTCATTTCATACAAATTTACATTATTTTATGTGTATTTTGTACATGTATTTAAATACAAATTTAACTAATTATATGTGTATTTTGTATATCTATTTTCATACAAATTGAAATTTATTTTTTTGTTTTTTTGTATATATTTTTATTCAAATTTTCGTAATTTTATGTGTATTTTGTATATTTATTTTCCTACAAATATACGTTCTTTTATCGGAATTTTGTTTATTTATTTTGATACGAATTTTCATTTTTTTAGGTGTATTTGATATATATATATTTTTATACTTATTTACATAATTTTATATGTATTTTGAATATATATTTTCATAGAAATTTACTCTATATGTATATACAAAAAAACACAAAATAATTTAAATTTGTATGAAAATAAATATACAAAATACACATAAAATTAAATAAATTAAAATAATGTAAATTTGAATGAAATTATATAAACAAATACACTTAAAATGACGTTAATTTGTATAAAATATATATAAAAATACACATTAAATAATGAAAATATGTATAAAAAATATATACAAAACACAAATAGTATAATATAAAATCGTATCAAAATATATACAGAATATTAATAAAATAATGTACATTTGTATGAAAACTAAGATGCAAAATACCTATAAAATAACGCATTTTTTTTTTAAATTATATACCAAAATACACATAAAATATTTGAGTTTGTATTAAAATAAATATACAAAATGCACATACAATAAGGTAAATTTGTATTGAAATAGATATGCTAAAAACATAAAACAATGTAAATTTGTTTCAAAATATATATACGAATACACATAAAATAACGTAGATTTCTATAAATATATATATACAAAATACAAATAAAATTAAGTAAATACGAATCAAAAATGTATACAAAATACACATAAAATAATGTAAATTCGTATAAATATAAATAAACAAAATACCAATAAGAGAATGTGTATTTGTATAAATATAAATATACAAAATGCACATAAAATAACGTAAATTTGTATAAAACTATATACAAAAATACACAAGTAATTAAATTTGCATGAAAATAGATATACAAAATACACACAAAATAAGCTAAATTTGAATTGAAATATATATACAAAATACATAAAAAAAAGTAAATTCGTTTCAAAATATTTTTAACAAATACACATATAATAACGTAAATTTGTAAAAAAAATATATAAACAAAATACACATTAAGTAATGTAAATACGTATAAAAAATATTTACAAAATACACCAATAATCAAGTCATTCGTATCAAAATAAATAAACAAAAAACTAATTAAATAATGTAAATTTGTATGAGAAAACATATACAAAATACACATAAAATAACGTTTTAAGTTTCTATAAAAATATATGTACAAAAATGCACATAAAATTAGTTTGCATAAAAAAATATATACAAAACACACATTAGATAATGTAAATGAGTATAAAATTATGTATACAAAATACCTATGAAATAATCTAAATTCGTATCGAGTTAAATTAAGAAAATAACAATAAAATAATGTAATTTTGGATGAAAATATATATAGAAAACACACATAAAATAACCTAAATACAAATACAAATATACACATTAAATAATTTAAAATTGAATGAAATAAATATACAAAATAAACATAAAATAAGGTAAATTTGTAATAAAATATATGTAAGAATACACATAAAATAATATAAATTTGTATGAAAATATATATACAAATACACATAAAATAACATGAATTTGTATAAAATGTTTCAAAATATATACGAATACACACAATAAAATAACGTAAATTTTTATGAAAATGTATATATAAAATACACATAAAATAGTTTAAATACGTAGAAAAATATATATACAAAATACACATAAAATAATGTAAATTCGTAAAAAATTAAATACACAAAATTCCAATAAAAGAATGTATATTTGTAGGAAAATATATATACAAAAACAAATAAAATAATTAAATTTGTATAAAAATATATACAAAATACACAAAAATAATTTAAATTTGTTTGAAAATAGATATGCAAAATACACATAAAGTTAGGCAAATTTGTATTGAAATACATATACAAAACTCACATAAAATAATGTAAATTTGTATGAAAATATATAAACAAATACATATAAAATCACGTAAATTTGGATAAAATATATATATACAAAATATACATTAAATATTTTAAATATGTATAAAAATATATTATATTATATATATTTTTATTGATATTTGCGTTATTTATGTGTATTTTGTATATGTTTTCTCATAGAAATTTACATTATTTTATTATTATTTTGTCTATTTATTTTGATACGAATTACATGATTATTTGTGTATTTTTTACATTTTTTCATACGTATTTACATTATTTAATGTGTATTTTGTTTATATATTTTTATACAAATTTACGTTATATGTGTATTTGTATAGGTATTTTGATAAAAATTTACATTATTTTATGTATTTTGTATATATACATTTCAATTCAAATTTAGCTTATTTTATGTGTATTTTGTATATCTATTTTAATACAAAATCAAATATTTTATGTTTTTTCGTATATATATTTTTATAAAAAATACGTTATTTTATGGGTATTTTGCATCTTAATTTTCATACAAATTTACATTATTTTATTAATATTTTCTGTATTTATTTTGATACGATTTTACATTATTTTATTTGTGTTTTGTATATATTTTTTATACATATTTACATTATTTAATGTGTTTTTTGTATATATATTTGATACAAATTTACGTTATTTTAAGTCTATATGTTTATATATTTTCATTCAAATTTACATTATTTTATGTCTTTTGTATATGTATTTCAATACAAATTTACGTAATTTTATGTTTTTTGTATATTTATTTTCATACAAGTTTAAATTATTTTTGTGTATTTTTGTATATAGTTTTATACAAATTTAGGTTATTTTATGTGTATTTTGTATATCTATTTTCATACAAATACACATTCTTTTCATGATATTTTTTTATTTATTTTGACACGAATTAACATTATTTAATGTGTATTTTGTATATATGTTTATACGTATTTACATTATTTCAAATGTATTTTGTCTATATATTTCTATAGAAATCTGCGTTATTTTATGTGTATTCGTATATATATTTTGAAGAAAAGTTACAGTGTTTTATGCGTATTTTGAATATTTTTCAATACAAATTTACCTTATTGTATGTGCATTTTGTATATTAATTTTAATACAAATTTGATTAATCTATGTGTATTTTTGTGTATGTATTTTATAAAATATGCTTTATTTTAATGGTATTTTGCATCTTTATTTTCATACAAATTTACATTATTTTATTGATATTCTGTGTATTTATTTGGTATGATTTTACATTATTCTATGTGTATTTTGTATATATATTTTATATAAAATGTATTTGTTTTCATTTCATACAAATCTACATTATTTTATGTGTTTTTTGTACATGTATTTAAATACAAATTTAACTAGTTATATGTGTATTTTGTATATCTATTTTGTATGTATATTTTCATAGAAATTTACTCTATTTTATGAGTATTCGTATATATATTTTGATACAAATTTACATTATTGATGTGTATTTTGCATATCTATTTCAATACAAATTTTCTTTATTGTACGTGCATTTTGTATATTTATTTTAATACAAATTTAATTATTTTATATGTATTTTTGTATATATATTTTTATGCAAATATGCGTTATTATATGGATATTTTGCAGCTTTATTTTCATACAAATTTACATTATTTTATTGATATTCTCTTTATTTATTTTGATACGATTTAACATTATTCTATGTGTATTTTGTATATATTTTTTATACATATTTACATTATTTAAGGTTTATTTTGTATATATATTTTATTAAAAATTTATATTATTTTATGTGTATTTGTATATATATTTCATCCAAATTTACATTATTTTATGTGTATTTTGTATATACATTTTCATAAAAAATTACGTTATTTTATTGTGTGTATTCGTATATATTTTGATACAAATTTTATACAAATTCATGATATTTAATGTGTATTTGTATATATTTTCAAACAAATTTATATTATTTTATGTGTATTTTTTCATATATTTCATTACAAATTTACCTTATTTTATGTTTATTTTGTATATTTATTTCATTCAATTTTAAATTATTTTATGTGTATATTTGTATTTGTATTTAGGTTATTTTATGTGTATTTTGTATATATATTTTCATCCAAAATTACATTATTATATTGGTATTTTCTTAATTTAATTCGATACGAATTTAGATTATTTCATAGGTATTTTGTATACATATTTTTATACTCATTTACATTATCTAATGTGTGTTTTGTATATATATTTTTATGCAAATTTATTTTATGTTCATTTTTGTACATATATTTTTATAGAAATTTGCGTTATTTTATGTATATAGTTTTATATAAATTTACGTTATTTTATGTGCATTTTGTATATTTATATTTATACAAATACACATTCTTTTATTTATATATTGTTTATTTATATTTATACGAATTTACATTATTTTATGTGTATTTTGTATACATTTTTTTATACGTATTTACTTAATTTTATGGTTATTTTGTATATGTATTTTTATAGAAATCTACGTTATTTTATGTGTATTCGCATATATATTTTGAAACAAATTTACATTATTTTATATGTATTTTGCATATCTATTTCAATACAAATTTACCTTATTGTATGTGCATTTTGTATATTTATTTTGATACAAATTCAAATATTTTATGTGTATTTTGGTATCAATAATTTTATAAAAAATGCGTTATTTTATAGGTATTTTGCATCTTAATTTTCATACAAATTTACATTATTTTATTAATATTCTGTGTATATATTTTGATACGATTTTACATTATTCTATTTGTGTTTTGTATATATTTTTTATACATATTTACATTATTTAATGTGTATTTTGTATATATATTTCATACAAATTTACGTTATTATATGTGTATTTGTTTATATATTTTCTTTCAAATTTACATTATTTTATGTGTATTTTGTATATGTATTTCAATAGAAATTAACCTAATTTTATGTGTATTTTGTATATTTCTTTTCATACAAATTTAAATTATTTTGTGTATTTTGTATATAGTTTTATACAAATTTAGGTTATTTATGTACGCATTTACATTATTTAATGTGTGTTTTGTATATATATTTTATCCAAAGTTAATTTATTTTACGTTTTTTTGGACATACATTTTTATAGAAATTAGCGTTATTTTATATGTATTTGTATATGTTTTCACCTACAAATTTACATTATTTTATTGCTATTTTGTTTATTTAGTTTGATACGAATTACATGATTATATGTGTATTTTGTACATATTTTTTATACGTATTTACATTACTTAATGTGTATTTTGTTTATATATTTTTAAACAAATTTACGTTATTATATGTATGTTTATAAATATTTTGATACAAATTTACATTATTTTATGTATTTTGTATATACATTTCAATTCAAATTTAGCTTATTTTATCTGTATTTTGTATATCTATTTTCATACGAATTTAATTACTTCTGTGTATTTTTGTATATAGTTTTATACAAATTTACGTTATTTTATGTGTATTTTGTATATTTATATTTATACAAATACACATTCTTTTATTGGTATTTTGTTTATTTATTTTGATACATATTTACATTATTTTATGTGTATTTTGTATACATTTTTTATACGTATTTACTTCATTTTACGTGTATTTTGTATATATATTTTTATACAAATCTACGTTATTTTATGTGTATTCGTATATATATTTTGAAACAAATTTACATTGTTTTATATATATTTTGCATATCTATTTCAATACAGATTTACCTTATTGTATGTGTATTTTGTATATTTATTTTAATACAAATAAATTTTTTTGTGTATTTTTGTATATATATATAAAAAAAGCGTTATTTTATGGGTATTTTGCTTCTTTATTTTCATACAAATTTACATTATTTTATTAATATTCTGTGTATTTATTTTGATACGATTTTACATTATTCTATTTGTGTTTTGTATATATTTTTTTTATACAAATTTACGTTATTTTAAGTGTATTTGTTTATGTTTTTTCATTCAAATTTACAGTATTTTATGTGTATTTTGTATATGTATTTCAATACAAATTTACCTAATTTTATGTGTATTTTGTATATTTATTTTCATACAAATTTAAATTATTTTTGTGTATTTTGTATATAGTGTTATACAAATTTATTTATCTTATATGTATTTTGTATATTTATTTTCATACAAATACATTCTTTTATCAAACATTTTGTTTATTTATTTTGACGCGAATTTACATTATTTAATGTGTATTTTGTATATATATTTTTATACGTATTTACATCCTTTCATGTGTATTTTGTATATTTATAAAAAAATTTATGGTTATTTTTCTTCTTTATTTTCATACAAATTTACATTATTTTATTTACATTCTGTGTATTTATTTTAATACGATTTTACATTATTCTATTTGTGTTTTGTATATATATTTTTAAACAAATCTACATTATTTTATGTGTATTTTGTATATATATTTTATACAAATTTATGTTAATTTAAGTGTATTTGTTTATATATTTTCATTCAAATTTACATTATTTTATGTGTATTTTGTATATGTATTTCTTTACAAATTTACCTAATTTTATGTGTATTTTGTATATTTATTTTCATACAAATTTAATTTATTTTGTGTATTATTTTTATATATAGTTTTATACAAATTTACGTTATTTTATGTGTATTTTGTATATGTATTTTCATACAAATACACATTCTTTTATTGATATTTTAATTATTTATTTTGACACGAATTTACATTATTTAATGTGTATTTTGTATATATATATATATTTATACGTATTTACAACATTTCATGTGTATTTTGTATATATATTTCTATAGAAATCTACGTTATTTTATGTGTATTCGTATATATATTTTGAAACAAATCTACATTATTTTATGTGTATTTTGTATATATATTTCATTATAAATTTGCCTTATTTTAAGTTTATTTTTATATCTATTTTCATTCAAATTCAAATCATTTTATGTGTATATATTTATTTGTATTTACGTTATTTTATGTGTATTTTCTATATATATTTTCATTCAAAATTACATTATTTTATCGGTATTTTGTTCATTTTATTTCGATGCAATTTAGATTATTTCATGTGTATTTTCTATACATATATATATAGAGTGAATTTCTATGAAAATATATATTCAAAATACATATAAAATTATGTAAATAAGTATAAAAATATATATATCAAATACACCTAAAAAAATGAAAATTCGTATCAAAATAAATAAATAAAATTCCGATAAAAGAACGTATATTTGTAGGAAAATAAATATACAAAATACACATAAAATTACTAAAATTTGAATAAAAATATATACAAAAGTACACAATATTAATTTAAATTTGTATGAAAAAAGATATACAAAATACACATATAATTAATTAAATTTGTATTTAAATACATGTACAAAATTCACATAAAATAATGTAAATTTGTATGAAATGAAAACAAATTCACATAAAATAACGTACATTGGTATAAAATAGATATACAAAATATACATAGAATAATGTAAAATCGTATCAAAATAAATACACAGAATATCAATAAAATAATGTAATTTTTTATGAAAATAAAGATGCAAAATACCCATAAAATAAAGCATATTTTTATAAAATATATATACAAAATACACATAGAATAACTAGGTCAATATTAAGGTGTACAAAGTGCGTGGCTTACCCGGTGAACAGAGTTGTGTTGAAAAATATGCAAGAATGCACATACAATGTATATTTGTTTCAAAATATATACGAATACACATAAAATAACGTATATTTCTATAAAATATATATACAAAATACACATGAAATAACGTAAATACGTATAAAATATATATACACAATACATTAAATAATGTAAATTCGCATCAAAATAAATAAACAAAATATCAATAAAGAATGTGTGTATGAAAATAGATATACAAAATACACATAAATATTGTAAATTTGAATAAAACTCTATACAAAATACACAAAAATAATTTAAATTTGTATAAAATATATATACAAAATACACATGAAATTAGTTAAATTTCTATTGAAATACATATACAAAATACACATAAAATAATGTAAATTGAATAAAATATATAAACAAATACACTTAAAATAACGTAAATTTGTATGAAATATATATAAAATACACATTAAATAATATGTATAAAAATATATACAAAACACAAATAAAATAATGTAAAATCGTATCAAAATAAATACAGAGTATTAATAAAATAATGTAAATTTGTATGAAAATAAAGATGCACAATACCCATAAAACAACGCATTTTTTATGAAAATATATATACCAAAATATTTAAGTTTGTATTACAATAAATATACAAAATGCACATACAATAAGGTAAATTTGTATGAAAATAGATATAAAACAATGTAAATTTGTTTCAAAATATACATACGAATACACATAAAATAACGATATATACAAAATACACATAAAATAAATAATACATATATTTTAATTGGTATTTGTTTTATATTTTAATTTACATTTATTTTGTTTCAATTTACATTATTTTATAAAGTATTTTGTATACATTTTATACGTATTTACTTAATTTTATTATTATATATATTTTATAGAAATCTACGTTATTTTATGTGTATTCGTATATATATTTTGAAACAAATTTACATTGTTTTATATGTATTTTGCATATCTCTTTCAATACAAATTTACCTTATTATTGTATGTGCATTTTGTATATTTTATTTCAATACAAATTTAAATATTTTATGTGTATTTTGGTATATATATTTTTATAAAATGCGCTATTTGATGAATTTTGCATCTTTATTTTCATACAAATTTACATTATTTTATTAATATTCAGTGTATTTATTTTGATACGATTTTACATTATTCTATGTGTTTTTTTGTATATATTTTTTTGTATACATATTTACATTATTTAAATGTATCTTGCATATATATATTTACAAATTTATTATATATTATTTATTTTCATACAAATACACATTCTTTTATATTTTGTTTATATTTTGTCAATTTACATTGTATGTATGTATTTTATATATATATTTTTATATATCATAATTTCATATGTGTATTTGTATATATATCATTTCTATAAATCTACGTTATTTTGTATGTATTCTATATATATTTTGAAACAAATTTACATTTTTATTTGTATTTTGCGTTTTTCAATACAAATTTACCTTATTGTATGTATTATTTTGTATATTAATTTTAATACAAATTTAATTATTCTATGTATTTTTGTATGTATTTTAAAAAAAATGCTTTATCTTATGGATATTTTGCATCTTTATTTTTCATACAAATTTAAATTATTTTATTGATATTCTGTGTACTTATTTTGATACGATTTTACATTATTCTATGTATAACAAAAATAAATACAGAATACACAAAATAGATATGCAAATACATATAAACAATGTAAATTTGTTTCAAAATATATATACGAATACACATGAAATAAATATGAATTTCTATAAAATATATATACAAAATACACATAAAATTAAGTAAATACGTATAAAAATATATACAAAATACACATAAAATAATGTAAATTATTATCCATAAATATACAAAAAACAAAAAAAGAATTTGTATTTGTGAAAATATATATACAAAATACATAAATAATATAAATTTGTTTAAATACATGTACAAAATACACATAAAATAATGTAAATACGTATGAAATATAAACAAATACACATTAAATAATGTAAATTCGCGTCAAAATAAATAAACAAAATATCAATAAAAGAATGTGTATTTGTATGAAAATAGATATACAAAATACACATAAAATAACCTAAATTTGTATCAAACTATATACAAAAACACACAAAAATATTTTAAATTTGTATGAAAATAAATATACAAAATACACATAAAATTAGGTAAATTTGTATTGAAATACATACACAAAATACACATAAAATAATGTAAATTTGAATGAAAATACATAAACAAATACACTTAAAATAACGTAAATTTGTATAAAAAATATGTACAAAACACAAATAAAATAATGTAAAATCGTATCAAAATAAATACACAGAATATTAATAAAATAATGTAAATTTGTATGAAAATAAAAAGCAAATACCCATAAAATAACGCATTTTTTATAAAAATATATATACCGAAATACACATAAAATATTTGAATTTTATTCAAATAAATATAAAAAAGCACATACAATATGTTAAATTTGTATTGAAATAGATATGCAAAATACATATAAAACAATGTAAATTTGTTCCAAATATATATACGAATACACATAAAATAACGTAGATTTCTATAAAAATATATATACAAAATACACATAAAATGAAGTAAATACGTATAAAAATGTATACAAAATACATAAAATAATGTAAATTCGTATCAAAATAAATAAACAAAATACCAATAAAAGAATGTGTATTTGTATAAATATAAATATACAAAATACACATAAAATAACGTAAATTTATATAAAACTATATACAAAAATACACAGTAATTAAATTTGTATAAAAATATATACAAAATACACACAAAAAAAACTAAATTTGAATTGAAATATATATACAAAATACATGAAATAAAGTAAATTTGTATCAAAATATTTATACAAATACACATATAATAACGTAAATTTGTAAAATATATAAACAAAATACATTAAATAATGTAAATACGTATAAAAAAATATGTACAAAATACACATATAATCATGTAATTCGTATCAAAATAAATAAACAAAATACCAATAAAATAATATAAATTTCTATGAGTAAACGTGTATGTTGCATATTTTTTCAATACAAATTTACCTTTTTATATACGCATTTTGTATATCAATTTTAATACAAATTTAATTATTCGATGTGTATTTTGTATCTGTATTTTATAAACATATCTTTTATTTTTATTAATTTTAATACAAATTTAATTATTTTTTGTATCTGTATTTTATAAACATATGCTTTATTTTTGGGTATTTTGCATCTTTATTTTCATACAAATTTACATTATTTTATTGATATTCTGCTCATTCATTTTGATACGAATTGACATTATTCTATGTATTTTGAATATATATTTTATACAAATTTACGTTACTTTATGCGTATTTGTTTATATATTTTGACACAAATTTACAATATTTTATGGGTACTTGGTATATATATTTTAAAAGAAATCTACCTAGTTTTATGTGTATTTTGTATATCTATTTTCATACAAATTCAAATTATTTCTGGATATTTTTGTATATATTTTAATACTAATTTTAGTTATGTTATGTGTATTTTGTAAATTTATTTTCATTCAAAAATATACTATTTTATTGGTATTTTGTTGATTTATTTTGATACCAATTTACATTATTTTATATGTACTTTGTATATATATTTTTATACGCATTTACATTATTTAATGTTTATTTTGATTATATATTTTTATACAAATTCATGTTATTATATGTGTATTTGTATATATATTTTCGTACAAATTTACATTATTTTATGTGTATTTTGTACATATATTTTTTACAAATCTACCTTATTTTATGTTTATTTTGTATGTATTTTGTATATTTATATTTATCCAAATACACATTCTTTTATTGGTATTTTGTTTATTTATTTAATTCGAATTTAACATTATTTTATGTGTATTTTGTATACATTTTTTTTTACGAATTTACTTAATTTATGTGTATTTTGTATATATATTTTTATAGAAATCTACGCTTTTTTATTTGTATTCGTATATATTTTGAAACAAATTTACATTGTTTTACATGCATTTTTGCATCTCTTTCAATACAAATTTACCTTACTGTATGTGCATTTTGTATATTTATTTCAATGCAAATTTAAATATTTCATGTGTATTTTGGTATATATATTTTTCTAAGATTACGAAAATTTGAATAAAAATATATACAAAAAAACAAAAAATTAATTTCAATTTGAATGAAAATAGATATACAAAATACACATATAATTAGTTAAATTTGTATTTAAATACATGTACAAAATACACATAAAATAATGTAAATTTGTATGAAATGAAAACTAATTCACATAAAATTCGCGTCAAAATAAATAAACAAAATATCAATAAAAGAATGTGTATTTGTATGAAAATAGATATACAAAATACACATAAAATAACCTAAATTTGTATCAAACTATATACAAAAATACACATAAATATTATAAATTTGTATGAAAATAAATATACAAAATACACATAAAATTAGGTAAATTTGTATTGAAAAACATACACAAAATACACATAAAATAATGTAAATTTTAATGAAAATAAATAAACAAATACACTTAAAATAACGTAAATTTGTATAAAAAAAATATGTACAAAACACGAATAGAATAATGTAAAATCGTATCAAAATAAATACACAGAATATTAATAAAATAATGTAAATTTCTATGAAAATAAAGAAGCAAAATACCCATAAAATAACGCATTTTTTTTATTTATAAAAATATATATACTAAAATACACATAAAAAAATTAAATTTGTATTAAAATAAATATACAAAAAACACATACAATAAAATAAATTTGTATTGAAATAGATATGCAAAATACATATAAAACAATGTAAATTTGTTTCAAAATATATATACGAATACACATAAGATAACGTAGATTTCTATAAAAATATATATACAAAATACACCTAAAATGAAGTAAATACGTATAAAAAAATGTATACAAAAACACATAAAATAATGTAAATTCGTATCAAAATAAATAAACAAAATACCAATAAAAGAATGTGTATTTGTATAAATATAAATATACAAAATACACATAAAATAACGTAAATTTATATAAAACTATATACAAAAATACACAGAAGTAATTAAATTTGTATGAAAATATATACAAAATACACACAAAATAAGCTAAATTTGAATTGAAATATATATACAAAATACATGAAATAAAGTAAATTTGTATCAAAATATTTATACAAATACACATATAATAACGTAAATTTGTATGAAAATATATAAACAAAATACACATTAAATAATGTAAATACGTATAAAAAATATGTACAAAATACACATATAATCATGTAATTCGTATCAAAATAAATAAACAAAATACCAATAAAATAATATAAATTTGTATGAGTAAACGTGTATGTTGCATATTTTACAATAACAATTTACCTTATTATATACGCATTTTGTATATTAATTTTAATATATGTGTATTTGAATATATATTTTGATACAAATTTACATTATTTATGTATTTTCTATATTTATTTCAATTCAAATTTAGCTTATTTTTATGTCTTTTGTATATCTATTTTCATACAAATTTAATTATTTTATTTATTTTGTATATAGTTTTATACAATTTTACGTTATTTTATGTGTATTTTGTATATTTATATTTATACAAATAAACATTCTTTTATTATTTAGTTTATTTATTTTGATACTATTTTACATTATTTTATGTGTATTTGTATATATTTTTTTATCAATATTTACATTATTTAATGTGTATTTTCTATATATATTTCATACAAATTTACGTTATTTTAAGTGTATTTGTTTATATATTTTCATTCAAATTTACATTATTTTATGTATTTTGTATATGTATTTCAATAGAAATTTAACTAGTTTTATGTGTATTTTGTATATATATTTTATACAAATTTACATTATTTTATGTGTATTTTTTTATAGTGTTTTATACAAATTTACATTATTTTATGTGTATTTTGTATATGTATTTTCATACAAATACACATTATTTTATTTATATTTTGTTTATTTATTTTGATGCAATTTACATTATTTAATGTGTATTGTGTATATATATTTTTATACGTATTTACGTCATTTCATGTGTTTTTTTATATATATTTCTATAGAAATATACGTTATTTTATGTGTATGCGTATATATATTTTGAAACAAATATACATTGTTTTATGTGCATTTGTATATTTTTTCAATACAAATTTACCTTATTGTTCGTGCATTTTGTATATTAATTTTAATACACATTTAATTATTCTATGTGTATTTTTGTATATGTATTTTTAAAAAAATTATTTATTTGATGGGTATTTTGCATCTCTATTTTCATACAAAATTACATTATTTATTGATATTCTGTGTATTTATTTTGATACGATTTTACATTATTCTATGTATATTTTGTATATCTATTTTATACAAATGTACGTTATTTTATGTGAATTTGTTTTCATTTCATACAAATTTACATTATTTTATGTGTATTTTGTACATGTATTTAAATACAAATTTAACTAATTATATGTGTATTTTGTATATATATTTTCATACAAATTGAAATTTATTTTTATTTATTTTATGTGTATTTTGTATATTTATTTTCCTACAAATATACGTTCTTTTATCGGAATTTTGTTTATTTATTTTGATACGAATTTTTTTTTTTTTTAGGTGTATTTGATATATATATTTTAATGCTTATTTACATAATTTTATATGTATTTTGAATAAATATTTTCATAGAAATTTACTCTATATGTATATACAAAAAAACACAAAAATAATTTAAATTTGAATGAAAATAAATATACAAAATACAAATAAAATTAGGTAAATTTGCGTTGAAATACATATTCAAAATACACTTAAAATAATGTAAATTTGAATGAAATTATATAAACAAATACACTTAAAATAACGTTAATTTGTATAAAATATATATAAAAATACACATTAAATAATGAAAATATGTATAAAAAAATATATACAAAACACAAATAGTATAATATAAAATCGTATCAAAATATACACACAGAATATTAATAAAATAATGTACATTTGTATGAAAACTAAGATGCAAAATACCTATAAAATAACGCATTTTTTTAAAATTATATATACACATAAAATATTTGAATTTGTATTAAAATAAATATACAAAATGCACATACAATAAGGTAAATTTGTATTGAAATAGATATGCAAAATACATATAAAACAATGTAAATTTGTTTCAAAATAAATATACGAATAAACATAAAATAACGTTGATTTCTATAAATATATATATACAAAATACAAATAAAATTAAGTAAATACTTATAAAAAATGTATACAAAATACACATAAAATAAAGTAAATTCGTATAAATATAAATAAACAAAATACCAATAAGGGAATGTGTATTTGTATAAATATAAATATACAAAATGCACATAAAATAACGTAAATTTGTATAAAACTATATACAAAAATAGATATACAAAATACACACAAAATAAGCTAAATTTGAATTGAAATATATATACAAAATACATAAAATAAAGTAAAATCGTTTCAAAATATTTTTAACAAATACACATATAATAACGTAAATTTGTAAAAAAAAAATATAAACAAAATACACATTAAGTAATGTAAATACGTATAAAAAAATATTTTCAAAATACCAATAATCAAGTCATTCGTATCAAAATAAATAAACAAAAAACTAATTAAATAATGTAAATTTGTATGAGAAAACATATACAAAATACACATAAAATAACGTTTTAAGTTTCTATAAAAATATATGTACAAAAATGCACATAAAATTAGTTTGCATAAAAAAATATATACAAAACACACATTAGATAATGTAAATGAGTATAAAAATATGTATACAAAATACCTATGAAATAATCTAAATTCGTATCGAGTTAAATTAAGAAAATAACAATAAAATAATGTAATTTTGGATGAAAATATATATAGAAAACACACATAAAATAACCTAAATACAAATACAAATATACACATTAAATAATTTAAAATTGAATGAAATAAATATACAAAATAAACATAAAATAATTTAAATTTGTAATAAAATATATGTAAGAATACACATAAAATAATATAAATTTGTATGAAAATATATATACAAATACACATAAAATAACATGAATTTGTATAAAATGTTTCAAAATATATACGAATACACACAATAAAATAACGTAAATTTTTATGAAAATGTATATATAAAATACACATAAAATAGTTTAAATACGTAGAAAAATATATATACAAAATACACATAAAATAATGTAAATTCGTAAAAAATTAAATACACAAAATTCCAATAAAAGAATGTATATTTGTAGGAAAATATATATACAAAAAACAAATAAAATAACTAAATTTGTATAAAAATATATACAAATATACACAAAAATAATTTAAATTTGTTTGAAAATAGATATGCAAAATACACATAAAGTTAGGCAAATTTGTATTGAAATACATATACAAAACTCACATAAAATAATGTAAATTTGTATGAAAATATAAACAAATACATATAAAATCACGTAAATTTGGATAAAATATATATATACAAAATATACATTAAATATTTTAAATATGTATAAAAATATATTATATTATATATATTTTATTGATATTTACGTTATTTATGTGTATTTTGTATATGTTTTCTCATAGAAATTTACATTATTTTATTATTTTGTCTATTTATTTTGATACGAATTACATGATTATTTGTGTATTTTTACATTTTTTATACGTATTTACATTATTTAATGTGTATTTTGTTTATATATTTTATACAAATTACGTTATATATGTGTATTTGTATAGGTATTTTGATACAAATTTACATTATTTTATGTATTTTGTATATATATTTCAATTCAAATTTAGCTTATTTTATGTGTATTTTGTATATCTATTTATTTAATACAAAATCAAATATTTTATGTTTTTCGTATATATATTTTTATAAAATGCGTTATTTTATGGGTATTTTGCATCTTAATTTTCATACAAATTTACATTATTTTATTAATATTCTGTGTATTTATTTTGATACGATTTTACATTATTCTATTTGTGTTTTGTATATATTTTTATGTACATATTTACATTATTTAATGTGTTTTTTGTATATATATTTGATACAAATTTACGTTATTTAAGTCTATATGTTTATATATTTTCATTCAAATTTACATTATTTTATTTGTATTTTGTATATGTATTTCAGTACAAATTTACCTAATTTTATGTTTTTTATATATTTATTTTATACAAGTTTAAATTATTTTTGTGTATTTTTGTATATAGTTTTATACAAATTTAGGTTATTTTATGTTTATTTTGTATATCTATTTTCATACAAATACACATTCTTTTCATGATATTTTGTTTATTTATTTTGACACGAATTAACATTATTTAATGTGTATTTCGTATATATTTTTATACGTATTTACATTATTTCAAGTGTATTTTGTATATATATTTCTATAGAAATCTGCGTTATTTTATGTGTATTCGTATATATATTTTGAAACAAATTTACATTGTTTTATGTGTATTTTGCATATTTCAATACAAATTTACATTATTGTATGTGCATTTTGTATATTAATTTTAATACAAATTTGATTAATCTATGTGTATTTTTGTGTATGTATTTTTATAAAAATATGCTTTATTTTAAAGGTATTTTGCATCTTTATTTTCATACAAATTTACATTATTTTATTGATATTCTGTGTATTTATTTGGTATGATTTTACATTATTCTATGTGTATTTTGTATATATATTTTATATAAAATGTATTTGTTTTCATTTCATACAAATCTACATTATTTTATGTGTTTTTGTACATGTATTTAAATACAAATTTAACTAGTTATATGTGTATTTTGTATATCTATTTTGTATGTATATTTTCATAGAAATTTACTCTATTTTATGAGTATTCGTATATATATTTTGATACAAATTTACATTATTGATGTGTATTTTGCATATCTATTTCAATACAAATTTTCTTTATTGTACGTGCATTTTGTATATTTATTTTAATACAAATTTAATTATTTTATATGTATTTTTGTATATATATTTTTATGCAAATATGCGTTATTATATGGATATTTTGCAGCTTTATTTTCATACAAATTTACATTATTTTATTGATATTCTCTTTATTTATTTTGATACGATTTAACATTATTCTATGTGTATTTTGTATATATTTTTTTTACATATTTACATTATTTAAGGTTTATTTTGTATATATTTTATCCAAATTTACATTATTTTATGTGTATTTGTTTATATATTTTTATACAAATTTACATTATTTTATATGTATTTTGTATATACATTTTCATAAAAAATTACGTTATTTTATTGTGTGTATTCGTATATATTTTGATACAAATTTTATACAAATTCATGTTATTTAATGTGTATTTGTATATATATTTTCATACAAATTTATATTATTTTATGTGTATTTTTTCATATATTTCATTACAAATTTACCTTATTTTATGTTTATTTTGTATATTTATTTCATTCAATTTTAAATTATTTTATGTGTATATTTGTATTTGTATTTAGGTTATTTTATGTGTATTTTGTATATATATTTTCATCCAAAATTACATTATTATATTAGTATTTTCTTAATTTAATTCGATACTAATCTAGATTATTTCATAGGTATTTTGTATACATATTTTATACTCATTTACATTATCTAATGTGTGTTTTGTATATATATTTTTATGCAAATTTATTTTATGTTCATTTTTGTACATATATTTTTATAGAAATTTGCGTTATTTTATGTATATAGTTTTATATAAATTTACGTTATTTTATGTGCATTTTGTATATTTATATTTATACAAATACACATTCTTTTACTGTTATATTGTTTATTTATATTTATACATATTTACATTATTTTATGTGTATTTTGTATACATTTTTTTATACGTATTTACTTAATTCTATGTGTATTTTGTATATGTATTATTATAGAAATATACGTTATTTTATGTGTATTATCATATATATTTTGAAACAAATTTACATTATTTTATATGTATTTTGCATATCTATTTCAATACAAATTTACCTTATTGTATGTGCATTTTGTATATTTATTTTGATACAAATTCAAATATTTTATGTGTATTTTGGTATCAATAATTTTATAAAAATGCGTTATTTATAGGTATTTTGCATCTTAATTTTCATACAAATTTACATTATTTTATTAATATTCTGTGTATATATTTTGATACGATTTTACATTATTCTATTTGTGTTTTGTATATATTTTTTTATACATATTTACATTATTTAATGTGTATTTTGTATATATATTTCATACAAATTTACGTTATTATATGTGTATTTGTTTATATATTTTCTTTCAAATTTACATTATTTTATGTGTATTTTGTATATGTATTTCAATAGAAATTAACCTAATTTTATGTGTATTTTGTATATTTCTTTTCATACAAATTTAAATTATTTTTGTGTATTTTTGTATATAGTTTTATAAAAATTTAGGTTATTTAATGTACGCATTTACATTATTTAATGTGTGTTTTGTATATATATTTTTATCCAAAGTTAATTTATTTTACGTTCAATTTTGGACATATATTTTTATAGAAATTAGCGTTATTTTATATGTATTTGTATATGTTTTCTCATACAAATTTACATTATTTTATTGCTATTTTGTTTATTTAGTTTGATACGAATTACATGATTATATGTGTATTTTGTACATATTTTTTATACGTATTTACATTACTTAATGTGTATTTTGTTTATATATTTTAAACAAATTTACGTTATTATATGTATTTTTATAAATATTTTGATACAAATTTACATTATTTTATGTATTTTGTATATACATTTCAATTCAAATTTAGCTTATTTTATCTGTATTTTGTATATCTATTTTCATACAGATTTATTTACTTCTGTGTATTTTTGTATATAGTTTTATACAAATTTACGTTATTTTATGTGTATTTTGTATATTTATATTTATACAAATACACATTCTTTTATTGGTATTTTGTTTATATATTTTGATACGAATTTACATTATTTTATGTGTATTTTGTATACATTTTTTTATACGTATTTACTTCATTTTACGTGTATTTTGTATATATATTTTTATACAAATCTACGTTATTTTATGTGTATTCGTATATATATTTTGAAACAAATTTACATTGTTTTATATGTATTTTGCATATCTATTTCAATACAGATTTACCTTATTGTATGTGTATTTTGTATATTTATTTTAATACAAATAAATTTTTTATGTGTATTTTTGTATATATATTAAAAAAAGCGTTATTTTATGGGTATTTTGCTTCTTTATTTTCATACAAATTTACATTATTTTATTAATATTCTGTGTATTTATTTTGATACGATTTTACATTATTCTATTTGTGTTTTGTATATATTTTTTTATACAAATTTACGTTATTTTAAGTGTATTTGTTTATGTATTTTCATTCAAATTTACAGTATTTTATGTGTATTTTGTATATGTATTTCAATACAAATTTACCTAATTTTATGTGTATTTTGTATATTTATTTTCATACAAATTTAAATTATTTTTGTGTATTTTTGTATATAGTTTTATACAAATTTATGTTATCTTATGTGTATTTTGTATATTTATTTTCATACAAATACATTCTTTTATTGACATTTTGTTTATTTATTTTGACGCGAATTTACATTATTTAATGTGTATATTGTATATATATTTTATACGTATTTACATCCTTTCATGTGTATTTTGTATATTTATAAAAAAATGCGTTATTTTATGGGTATTTTGCATCTTTATTTTCATACAAATTTACATTATTTTATTTACATTCTGTGTATTTATTTTAATACGATTTTACATTATTCTATTTGTGTTTTGTATATATATTTTTTATACATATTTACATTATTTAATGAGTATTTTTATATATATTTTATACAAATTTATGTTAATTTAAGTGTATTTGTTTATATATTTTCATTCAAATTTACATTATTTTATGTGTATTTTGTATATGTATTTCTTTACAAATTTACCTAATTTTATGTGTATTTTGTATATTTATTTTCATACAAATTTAACTTATTTTGAGTATTTTTATATATAGTTTTATACAAATTTACGTTATTTTATGTGTATTTTGTATATGTATTTTCATACAAATACACATTCTTTTATTGATATTTTAATTATTTATTTTGACACTAATTTATATTATTTAATGCGTGTTTTGTATATATATTTTTTATACGTATTTACATCATTTCATGTGTATTTTGTATATATATTTCTATAGAAATCTACGTTATTTTATGTGTATTCGTATATATATTTTGAAACAAATCTACATTATTTTATGTGTATTTTGTATATATATTTCATTATAAATTTGCCTTATTTTAAGTTTATTTTTATATCTATTTTCATTCAAATTCAAATCATTTTATGTGTATATATTTATTTGTATTTACGTTATTTTATGTGTATTTTCTATATATATTTTCATTCAAAATTACATTATTTTATCAGTATTTTGTTCATTTATTTCGATACAAATTTAGATTATTTCATGTGTATTTTCTATACATATACATATAGAGTAAATTTCTATGAAAATATATATTCAAAATACATATAAAATTATGTAAATAAGTATAAAAATATATATATCAAATACACCTAAAAAAAATGAAAATTCGTATCAAAATAAATAAATAAATTCCGATAAAAGAACGTATATTTGTAGGAAAATAAATATACAAAATACATATAAATACAATTTGAATAAAAATATATACAAAATACACAAAATTAATTTCAATTTGTGAAATTAATATACAAAATACACATATAATTAGTTAAATTTGTATTTAAATACATGTACAAAATTCACATAAAATAATGTAAATTTGTATGAAATGAAAACAAATTCACATAAAATAACGTACATTGGTATAAAATAGATATACAAAATATACATAGAATAATGTAAAATCGTATCAAAATAAATACAGAATATCAATAAAATAATGTAATTTTGTATGAAATAAAGATGCAAAATACCCATAAAATAAAGCATATTTTATAAAATACATATACAAAATACACATAGAATAGCTAAATTTGTATTAAATTAATATACAAAATGCACGTACAATAAAATAAATGTATTGAAAAAATATGCAAAATGCACATAAAACAATGTATATTTGTTTCAAAATATATATACGAATACACATAAAATAACGTATATTTCTATAGAAATATATATACAAAATACACATGAAATGACGTAAATACGTATAAAAATATATATACACAATACACATTAAATAATGTAAATTCGCATCAAAATAAATAAACAAAATATCAATAAAAGAATGTGTATTTGTATGAAAATAGATATACAAAATACACATAAAATATTGTTAATTTGAATAAAACTCTATACAAAAATACACAAAAAATAATTTAAATTTGTATAAAATATATATACAAAATACACATGAAATTAGGAAATTTCTATTGAAATACATATACAAAATACACATAAAATAATGTAAATTTGAATAAAAATATATAAACAAATACACTTAAAATAACGAAAATTTGTATGAAATATATAGAAAATACACATTAAATAATTTAAATATGTATAAAAAAATATATACAAAACACAAATAGAGTAATGTAAAATAGTATCAAAATAAATACACAGAATATTAATAAAATAATGTAAATTTGCATGAAAATAAAGATGCAAAATACCCATAAAACAACATTTTTATGAAAATATATATACCAAAATGCACATAAAATATTTAAATTTGTATTACAACAAATATACAAAATGCACATACAATAAGGTAAATTTGTATTGAAATAGATATGCAAAATACATATAAAACAATGTAAATTTGTTTCAAAATATACATACGAATACATTTAAAATAAAGTAGATTTCTATAAAATATATATACAAAATACACATAAAATGAAGTAAATACGTATAAGAAAATGTATACAAAATACACATAAAATAATGTAAATTCGTATCAAAATAAATAAACTAAATGCCAATAAAAGAATGTTTACTTGTATAAATATAAATATACAAAATACACATAAAATAACGTAAAATTGTATAAAACAATATACAAAAATAAACAAAAATAAATAAATTTGTATGAAAATAGATATACAAAGACACATAAAATAAGCTAAATATGAATAGAAATAAATATAGAAAATACATAAAATAATGTAAATTTGTATCAAAATATATATTCAAATACACATAATAACGTAAATTTGTATAAAAAATATAAACAAAATACACATTAAATAATGTAAATACGTATAAAAGATATGTACGTAATGTAAAAATTTATAAAATTAAAGATGCAAAATACCCATAAAATATCTTATATTTAAAAAAAATATATACAAAAATACACATAAAATAATTAAATTTGTATTAAAATAAATATACAAAATACACATACAATAAGGTAGATTTTTATTGAAATAGATATGCAAAAAACACATAAAATAATGAAATTTTTTATCAAATATATACGAATACACACAATAAAATTACGTAAATTTTTATGAAAATATATATACAAAATACACATAAAATAATGTAAATACATAGAAAAATATATATACAAAATACACATAAAATAATGTAAATTCGTATCAAAATAAATAAACAAAATTTCCTCTAAAAGAATGTATATGTAGGAAAATATATATACAAAATACAAATAAAAAAAATTTGTATAAAAAGAATACAATAATACAAAAAATTAATTATAATTTGTTGGAACATAGATATGCAAAATACATATTAAATTAGGAAAATTTTATTGAAATCAATATACAAATTACACATAAAATAATGTAAATTTGTGAAAATATATAAACAAATACACATAAGATAACGTAAATTTCCATAAAATATATGTACAAAATATACATTAAATAATGTAAATATGTCTAAAAATATATATACAAAATACACAGAATAACGTAAAATCGTATCAAAATAAATAAACAGACAATCAATAAAATAATGTAAATTTGTATGAAAATAAAGATGCAAAATACCCATATAATAACGCATATTTGTTTAAAATATATATACAAAAATAAACATAAAATAATTAAATTTGCATCAAAATAAATATACAAAAGGCACATACAATAAAGAAAATTTGTATTGAAATAGATATGCGAAATACACATAAATAATGTAAATTTGTATCAAAATATATATACGAATACACATAAAATAGAGTAAATTTCTATGAAAATATATATTCAAAATACATATAAAATTATGTAAATAAGTAAATACACCTAAAATAATGAAAACTCGTATCAAAATAAATAAACAAAATTCCGATCAAAGAACGTATATTTGTAGGAAAATAAATATACAAAATTCACATAAAATTACGAAAATTTGAATAAAATATATACTAAAATACACAAAATTAATTTCAATTTGTATGAAAATAGATATACATAATACACATATAATTAGTTAAATTTGTATTTAAATACATGTACAAAATACACATAAAATAATGTAAATTTGTATGAAATGAAAACAAATTCACATAAAATAACGTTCATTTGTATGAAATATATATACAAAATATACATAGAATAATGTAAAATCGTATCAAAATAAATACACAGAATATCAATAAAATAATGTAAATTTGTATGAAAATAAAGATGCAAAATACCCATAAAATAAAGCATTTTTATGAAAATACATATACAAAATACACATAGAATAATTAAATTTATTAAAATTAATATACAAAATGCACGTACAATAAGTTAATTTGCATTGAAAAAATATGCAAAATGCACATAAAACAATGTATATTTGTTTCAAAATGTATATACGAATACACATAAAATAACATATATTTCTATAGAAATATATAAACAAAATACACATGAAATGACGTAAATACGTATAAAAATATATATACACAATACACATTAAATAATGTGAATTCGCGTCAAAATAAATAAACAAAATATCAATAAAAAATGTGTAATTGTATGAAAATAGATATACAAAATACACATAAAATATTTTAAATTTATATAAAACTCTCTTTATAAAAATATATATACCAAAATAATAAAATTTTAAAATTTGTATTACAATAAATATACAAAATGCACATACAATAAGGTACATTTATATTGAAATAGATATGCTAAATACATATAAAACAATGTAAATTTGCTTCAAAATATATATACCAATACACATAAAATAACGTAGATTACTATAAAAATATATATATACAAAATACACATTAAATAAAGTAAATACGTATAAGAAAATGTATACAAAGTACACATAAAATAATTAAATTTGTAGTAAAATAAATATACAAAATACACATACAATAAGGTAAATCTATATTGAAATAGATATGCAAAATAAACATAAAATAATGTAAATTTGTATCAAATCGTATGCGAATACACACAATAAAATAACATAAATTTTTATGAAAATGTATATAAAAAATACACATAAAATAAATACGTAGAAAAATATATATACAAAATACACATAAAATTATGAAAATTCTTATGAAAATAAATGAACAAAATTCAACTAAAAGAATGTATATGTGTAGGAAAATATAAATACAAAATACAAATAAAATAACTAAAAATATTATAAAAATATATAAAAAATAAATAAAAAAATTTAAATTTGTTTGAAAATAGATATGCAAAATACACATAAAATTAGGCAAATCTGTGTTAATACATATACAAATTACACATAAAATATTGTAAATTTGTGAAAATATATAAACAAATACACATAAAATAAAGTAAATTTTAATAAAATATATATACAAAATATACATTAAATAATGTAAATGTGTATAAAAATATATATACAAAATACACATAGAATAATGTAAAATCGTATCAAAATAAATAAACAGAATATCAATAAAATAATGTAAATTTGTATGAAAATAAAGATGCAAAATCCCCAAATAATAACGCATATTTTTACAAAAATACACATAAAATAATTAAATTTGTATTAAAATAAATATACAAAATACACATACAATATGGTAAATTTGTATTGAAATAGATATGCAAAATAAACATAAATAATGTAAATTTGTATCAAAATATATATACGAATACCCATAAAATAGAGTAAATTTCTATGAAAATATATATTCAAAACACAAATAAAATGATATAAATAAGTATAAAAATATACATATCAAATACACCTAAAATAAGTTAAATTCGTATAAAAATAAATATACAAAATTACGATAAAAGATGCAAGATACACATTAAATAATGTAAATATTTATAAAAAAAAATATATATATATAAAAAAATAGAATAATGTGAAATCGTATCAAAATAAATACACCGAATATTAATAAAATAATGTCAATTTGTATGAAAATAAAGATGCAAAATTCCCATCAAATAGCGCATTTTTTAAAAAATATATTACGAAAATAAACATAAAATATTTGAATTTGTATTTAAATAAATATACAAAATGCACATACAATAAAGTAAATTTGTATTGAAAGAGATATGCAAAAATACATATAAAACAATGTAAATTTGTTTCAAAATATATATACGAATATAAATAAAATAACGTAGATTTCTATAATAATAAAATACAAAATACACATAAAATAAAGTATATTTTATAAAATACATATACAAAATACACATAGCATAATTAAATTTATTAAAATTAATATACAAAATGCATATAATAAAATAAATTTGTATTGAAAAATATATACAAATACATAAAACAATGTAAATTTGTTTCAAAATCTATATACGAATACACATATAAATCAACGTAAATTTCTATAGAAATATATACAAAATACACATAAAATAATGTAAATTTGTAAATATATATATATATATATATATATATATATATATATATATATATATATATATATATATATATATATATATATATATATATATATATATATATATATATATAAATATATAAAAATACACATATTTATATATGTATATATAAGTAAATAAACAAAAATATCAATAAAAGAATGTGTATTTGTATGAAAATAGATATACAATATACACATAAAATAGCCAAAATTTGTATAAAAATATATACAAAAATGCACAAAAATAATTTAAATTTGTATGAAAAGAAATATACAAAATACACATAAAATTAGGTAAATTTGTATTGAAATACATATACAAAATACTCATAAAATAGTGTAAATTTTAATGAAAATATATCAAAAAATACACTTAAAATAAGGTAAATTTGTATAAAATATATATACAAAATACACCTTAAATAATGTAAATATGTATAAAATAAATATATACAAAACACAAATAGAATGATGTAAAATCGTATCAAAATAAATACACAGAATATTAATAAAATAAAGTAAATTTGTATGAAAATTAAGATGCAAAATACCCATAAAATAACGCACTTTTTATAAAAATATTTATACCAAACACACATAAAATATTTAAATTTGTATTAAAATAAATATACAAAATGCACATACAATACGATAAATTTGTATTGAAAGAGATATGCAAAATACATATTAAACCATGTAAAATTTTTTAAAATATATATACGAATACATAAAATAACGTAGATTTCTATGAAAATAAATATACAAAATACACATAAAATGAAGTAAATACGTATAAAAAAGTATACAAAATACATAAAATAATGTAAACGTATCAAAATAAATAAACAAAATACTAATAAAAGAAATGTGTATTGTATATATAAATTTACAAAATACAAATAAAATAACGTAAATTTATATAAAACTATATGCAAAAATACACAAAGTAATTAAATTTGTGTGAAAATAGATATACAAAATACATGTGTATTTGTATATTTATTCATACAAATTAAGTATTACATTTATTTTTTATATTTTCATACAAATTTTCGTTATTTAATATGTATTTTGTATATTTATTTTCTAAATATACGTTCTTTTATCTGAATTTTGTTTATTAATTTGTAACAATTTACCTTATTTTGTATATCTATTTTCATACAAATTAAAAATACTTCTGTGTATTTTTGTATATAGTTTTATATAAATTTACGTTATTTTATGTGTATTTGTATATATTATTTATAAATACACACATTCTTTTATTATTTTTGTATATTTATTTTGATACAATTACATTATTTATATTATTATTTTTATACTTTTTTCATACTTACTTCATTTTATGTGTATTTTTATATATATATTTTATAAATCTACGTTATTTTATGTGTATTCGTATATATTTTGAAACAAATTTACATTATTTATGTATTTTTATATCTATTCAATACAAATTTACCTTATTGTATGTGTTTTTTGTATATTTATTTTAATACAATTTAAATTTTTGATGTGTATTTTGGTATATATATTTTTATAAATAAAAAATGCGTTATTTTATAGGTATTTTTATAAATACAAATCTACATTATTTTATATATTTGTATATACATTTCAATTCAAATTTAGCTTATTTTATCTGTATTTTGTATATTTTCATACAATTTATTACTTCTGTGTATTTTTTGTATATAGTTTTATACAAATTTACGTTATTTTATGTGTATTTTGTATATTTATGTTATACAAATACACATTCTTTTTATATTTTGTTTATTTATTTTGATACAATTTACATTATTTTTTATATATATTTTGATACAAATTTACATTATTTTATGTATTTATATAAATTTACCTTATTTTATGTGTATTTTTATATCTATTTTCATACAATTTAATTACTTCTGTGTATTTTGTATATATTTATACAAATTTATTTATGTGTATTTGTATATTTATATTCATACAAATACACATTCTTTTATTGATATTTTAATTATTTATTTTGATACATATTTATTATGTATTTTGTATATATTTCTTATACGTATTTACTTCATTTTATATGTATTTTGTATATATATTTTATACAAATCTACGTTATTTTATGTGTATTCGTATATATATTTTGAAACAAATTTACATTATTTTATGTATTTTGCATATATATTCAATACATTACCTTATATGTGTATTTTGTATATTTATTTTAATTAATTTTTTCGTATTATTTTTATATATTTTTAAAAATGCGTTATTTTATGAGTATTTTGTATATATATTTTCATACAAAATTACATTGTTTTATTAATATTCTGTGTATTTATTTTGATACGATTTTACATTATTCTATTTGTGTTTTGTATATATTTTTTTTTATACATATTTACATTATTTAATGTGTATTTTGTATATTTTAAAACAAAATTTACGTTATTTTATGCGCATCTATTAAAATATTTGATACTAAATTTACATTATTTTATGTATTTTGTATATATATTTCAATACAAATTTAGTTTATTTTATGAATATTTTGTATATCTATTTTCATTTGTATAAATAAATAAACAAAATAGCAATAAAATAATGTAAATTGTGGTTGAAAATATATACAAAATGCACATAAAATAAAATAAATTTGCAAATTTGTATTGAAATAGATATGCAAAATACATATAAAACAATGTAAATTTGTTTCAAAATATATATACGAATACACATAAAATAACGTAAATTTCTATAAAAATATATACAAAATACACATAAAATGAAGTAAATACGTATAAAAAAATGAATACAAAAAATACATAAAATCGTGTCAAAATAAATAAACAAAATACCAGTAAAGAATGTGTATTTGTAAAATATAAATATACAAAATACATAAAATATCGTAAATTTGTATAAAACTATATACAAAAATACACACAAGTAATTAAATTTGTGAAATATATATACAAAATACATGTAAATTAAGCTAAATTTGAATTGAAATGTACATACAAAATACATAAAATAATGTAAATCTGTATCAAAATATTTATACAAATACATATAATAACGTAGATTTGTTTAAAATATATAAACAAAATACATTAAGTAATGTAAATACATATAAAAATATGTACAAAATACACATATAATCATGTAATTCGTATCAAAATAAATAAACAAAATAGCAATAAAATAATATAAATTTGTGTGAAAACATATACAAATAACATAAATTTCTATAAATATATGTACAAAATGCACATAAAATAAAATAAATTTAAAAAATATATATACAAACACACATAAATAATGTAAATGCGTACATAAAATAAACTAAATTTGTATGAAACTATGTACAAAAATACAGAAAAATAATTTAAATTTGTACGAAAATAACTATACAAAATACATATAAAATTAGGTAGATTTGTGTTGAAATACATATACAAAATACACATTAAATAATGTAAATATGAATGAAAATTTATAAACAAATGCACTTAACATAACGTAAATTTGTATAAAATATATATACAAAATACACATTAAATAATGTAAATTTGTATAAAAAATATACACAAAACACAAATAGAATAATGTAAAATCGAATCAAAATAAATACACAGAATATTAATAAAATAATGTAAGTTTGAATGAAAATAAAAATTTAAATTCCCAAAAATTATCGCATTTTTATAAAAATATATTTACCAAAATACATAAAATATTTAAATTTGTATTGAAATAAATATACAAAATGCATATACAATAAAGGTAAATTTGTATTGAAAGAGATATTCAAAAATACATATAAAACAATGTAAATTTGTTACAAAATATATATACGAATACACATAAAATAAGTAGATTTCTATAAATATATATACAAAATACATATGAAATTATGTAAATACGTATAAAATATATATACAAAATACATATCAAATAATGTAATTCGTGTCAAAATAAATAAACAAAATATCATGAAAAGAATGTGTATTTATGAAAATAGATAATAGATATAAATTTGTATAAAATATATATGCAAGATACACATTAAATAATGTAAATATGTATAAAAAGTATATACAAAAACAAATAGAATAATGTAACATCGTATCAAAATAAATACACCGAATATTAATAAAATAATGTAAATTTGTATGAAAATAAAGATGCAAAATTCCCATAAAATAGCGCATTTCTTATAAAATATATATACAAAAATACACATAAAATATTTAAATTTGCATTGAAATAAATATACAAAATGCACATACAATAAAATAAATTTGTATTAAAAGAGATATGCAAAATACATATAAAACAATGTAAATTTGTTTCAAAATATATATACAAATACAAATAAAAAAACGTGGAATTTCTATAAAAATATATATACAAAATACACATAAAATTAAGTAAATACGTATAAAAAATGTATACAAAATACACATAAAATAATGTATTTTGATTAAAATAAATGTAAATTTGAATGAAAATATAAAAACAAATACACTTAAAATAACGTAAATTTGTATAAAATATATAAGCAAGATACACATTAAATAATGTAAATGTGTATAAAAATATATACAAAAACAAATAGAATAATGTAAAATCGTATCAAAATAAATACAGAATATCAATAAAATAATGTAAATTTGTGTGAAAATAAAGATGCAAAATTCCCAAAAATTATCGCATTTTTATAAAATATATATACCAAAATACACATAAAATATTTAAATTTGTATTGAAATAAATATTCAAAATGCATATACAGTAAGGTAAATTTGTATTAAAGATATTCAAAAATACATATAAAACAATGTAAATTTGTTTCAAAATATATATACGAATACACATAAAATAAAAGTAGATTTCTATGAAATATATATACAAAATACATAAAATTATGTAAATACGTATAAAATATATATACAAAATACATATCAAATAATGTAAATTCGTGTAAAATAAATAAACAAAATATGAAAAGAATGTGTATTTGTATAAAATAGATAATGAATAATAAATTTGTATAAAATATATATCCAAGATAAACATTAAAAAAAAAAAATATGTAAAAAAAAGTAAATACAAAAACAAATAGAATAATGTAAATTCGTATCAAAATAAATACACCGAATATTAATAAAATAATGTAAATTTGTATGAAAATAAGATACAAAAATTCCCATAAAATAGCGCATTTTTTCTAAAAATATATATACCAAAATACACATAAAATATTTAAATTTGTATATAAATAAATATACAAAATGCACATACAATAAGGTAAATTTGTATTGAAAGAGATATGCAAAAATACGTATAAAACAATGTAAATTTGTTTCAAAATATATATACGAATACAAATAAAAAAACGAAGATTTCTATAAAAATATATATACAAAATACACATAAAATTAAGTAAATACGTATAAAAAATGTGTATTTGTAAAAATATAAATATACAAAATACACATAAAATATCTTAAATTAGAATAAAACTGTATACAAAAATACACATAAGTAATTAAATTTGTATGAAAATATATATACAAATACATAAAATAAGCTAAATTTGAATTAAAATACATATTATAATAAATACATTAAATAATGTAAATATGTATCAAAATATTTATACAAATACACGAGTAATAATAAATACTATGTAATGAATATCGTATCAAAATAAATAAACAAAATAGCAATAAAATAATGTAAATTTTGTGAAAACATATACAAATAACGTATAATTTCTATAAAATATATGTACAAAATGCACATAAAATAAAGTAAATTTGCAAAAATATATATACAAAACCACTAAATAATGTAAATGCGTACATAAAATAACCTAAATTTGCTATAAACTATATACAAAATACACAAAAATAATTTAAATTTGTTTGAAAAGAAATATAAAATACACATAAAATTAGGTAAATTTGTATTGAAATACATATACAAATACACATCAAATAATGTAAATTTGAGATGAAAATATAAACAAATACACTTAAAATAACAATTTGTATAAAATATATATGCAAGATACACACAAATAATGTAAATGTGTATAAAAATATATATACAAAAAACAAATAGAATAATATAAAATCGTATCAAAATAAATAAATACAGAATATCAATAAAATAATGTAAATTTGTATGAAAATAAAGATGCAAAATTCCCAAAATTATCGCATTTTTATAAAATATATTTATAAAATACACATAAAATATTTAAATTTGTATTGAAATAAATATAAAAATGCATATACAGTAAAATAAATTTGTATTGAAAGAGATATTAAAATAAATACACAGAATACAATAATGTAAATTTGTATGAAAATAAAGATGCAAAATACCCATAAAATAAAGCATATTTTATAAGAATACATATACAAAATACATAGATTAATCAAATTTGTATAAAATTAATATACAAAACGCACATACAAATAAGGTAAATTTGTATTGAAAAAATATGCAAAATACACATAAAACAATGTAAATTTGTTTCAAAATATATATACGAATACATAAAATAACGCAGATTTCTATAGAAATATATATACAAAATACACTTGAAATAATGTAAATACGTATAAAAATATATACAAAATACACATAAATAATGTTAATTCGTGTCAAAATAAATAAACAAAATATCATGAAAAGAATGTGTATTTGTATGAAAATAGATATACAAAATACACATAAAATAACCTAAATTTGTATAAAACAATAAACAAATACACATAAAATATCTAAATTTGTATTGAAATAAATATACAAAATGCACATAAAATTGGGTAAATTTGTATTGAAATACATATACAAAATGTATATAAAATAATGTAAATTTGAAGGAAAATATATAAACAAATACACTTAAAATAACGTAAATTTGTATAAAATGTATATAAAAAATACACATTAAATAATGTAAATATGTATAAAAAAAATATATACAAAAAACAAATAAAATAATGTAAAATAATAACAAAATAAATACAGAAAAAATAAATAAAATAATGTAAATTTGTATAAATATAAAGATGCAAAATACCCATAAAATAAACATAAAATAACGAAGATTTTTAAAAAATATATATACAAAATAAACATAAAATATTTGAATTTGTATTAAAATATATATACAAATACACATAAAATAAGCTAATTTAAATGAAATATATATTCAAAATACACATAGAATAATGTAAAATCGTATCAAAATAATATATACACAGAATATCAATAAAATAATGTAATTTTGTATGAAAATAAATCAACAAAATACCCATAAAACAATATATATTTTGAAAATACATATACAAAATACACATAGAATAATTAAATTTGTATTAAAATATATACAAAATACATACAATAAGGTAAATTTGTATGAAAAATATACAAAATGCACATAAAACGTAAATTTGTTTTGAAATCTATATACGAATACACATAAAATAACGTAATTTTTTTTAAAAATATATATACAAAATACACATAAAATGATGTAAAAAAGTATAAAAATATATATATACAAAATACACATAGAATAATTTAAATTTGTCAAAATAAATAAACAAAATATCAATAAAATAATGTAAATTTGTATGAAAATAAAGATACAAAATACTCATAAAATAAAGCATAAGTTTATAAAATACATATACAAAAATACACAAAATAATTTAAATTTGTATGAAAATAAATATACAAAATACACATAAAATTAGGTAAATTTGTATTGAAAAATATACAAAATACATATAAAAATTTATATTATTTTAATGGTATTTTGTTTATTTATATACGAATTACATGATTATATGTACATTTTGTACATATTTTAAATACTAAAATAATGTAAATATGTATAAAAATATATACAAAACACAAATAGAATAATGTAAAATCGTATCAAAATAAATACACAGAATATTAATTAAATAATGTAAATTTGTATGAAAATAAAGATGCAAAATAGCCATAAAATAACGTAAATTTGTTTTAAAATATACAAAATACACATAAAATAATTTAAATATGTATTAAAATAAATATACAAAATGCACATATAATAAGGTAAATTTGTATTGAAATAGATATGCAAAATACATATAAAACAAATTTATATTAATTTGTTTCAATTTATATACGAATTACATGATTATATGTATTTTGTACATATTTATACGTATTTACATTATTTAATGTGCATTTTGTTTATATATTTTCATACAAATACACGTTATTATATGTGTATTTGTATAAATATTTTGATACAAATTTACATTTCATGTATTTTGTATCAATATATTTCAATTCAAATTTAGCTTATTTCGTTGTATTTTGTATATATTTTCATACAAATTTAATTACTTGTGTATTTTGTATATAGTTTTATATAAATTTACGTTATTTTAATACTCATACAAATACACATTCTTTTATTGGTATTTTGTTTATTTATTTTGTTTCGAATTTATATTATTTTATGTGTATTTTGTTTACATTTTTTTATACGTATTTACCTAATTTTATGTGTATTTTGTATATATTTTTTTTATAGAAATCTACGTTATTTTATGTGTATTCGTATATATATTTTCAAACAAATTTACAATTTTTTGTATGTATTTTTGCATATCTCTTTCAAAAGAATTTTATCTTATTTTATGTGTTTTTGTATATTTATTTCAATACAAATTTAAATATTTTATGTGTATTTTGGTATATATATTTTTATAAGAAATGCGCTATTTGATGGGAATTTTGCATCTTTATTTTCATACAAATTTACATTATTTTATTAATATTCGGTGTATTTATTTTGATACGATTTTACATTATTCTATTTGTGTTTTGTATGTATTTTTTATACATATTTACATTATTTAATGTAATTTACATTATTTTATGTATTGTGTATTTTGTATATATTTGATACAAATTTATTATTTATATATTTATTTTCATACAAATACACATTCTTTTATTGATATTTTGTTTATTTATTTTGTCACGAATTTACATTACTTAATATGTATTTTATATATATATTTTTATTCGTATTTACATAATTTCATGTGTATTATGTATATATTTTATAGAAATCTACGTTATTTTATGTATTTCGTATATATATATATTTACAAATTTACAGTTTCATTTGTATTTTGTTTATTTATTTCAATACAAATTTACCTTATTGTATGTGTATTTTGTATATTAATTTTAATACAAATTTAATTATTCTATGTGTATTTTGTATATGTATTTTAAAAAAATATGCTTTATCTTATGGGTATTTTGCATCTTTATTTTCATACAAATTGAAATTGTTTATTGATATTTTGCATATCTATTTTGATATTCTGTATTTATTTTGTTATACATAGAATAATGTAAAATTATCAAAATATGTACACAAAATATCAATAAAATAATGTAAATTTGTTTGAAAATATATATGCAAAATACACATAAAATAAAGTAAATTTTTTTTAAATACAAAATAATATATATACAAAATACATAATATTAAGTAAATACGTATAAAAAAATGTATACAAAATACACATAAAATAATGTAAATTAGTATTAAAATAAATAAAAAAAATACCATTAAAAGAATGTGTATTTGTATAATATAAATTTTTTATACAAATTTACATATATATTTCTATACATTTTGTATAGTTTTAAACAAATTTATATTATTTAATGTGTATATATATATATATATATATATATATATATATATATATATATATATATATATATATATATATATATATATATATATATATATAAAATACACACTTAATTTTATGTGTATTTTGTATGTATATTTTTATAGAAATCTACCTTATTTCATATGTATTCGTATATATATTTTGAAACAAATTTACATTGTTTATATGTATTTTGCATATCTACTTTTGTGTATTCTGTATTTATTTTTGTTATACATAGAATAATGTAAAATCGTATCAAAATAAGTACACAGAATATCAATAAAATAATTTAAATTTGTATGAAAATAAAGATGCAAAATACATATAAAATAAATCATTTTTTTTTAAATACATATACAAAAATACACATAGAATAATTAAATATGTGTTAAAATTAATATACAAAATGCACATACAATAAGGTAAGTTTGTATTGAAAAAAAAAAGCAAAATACACATAAAACAGTGTAAATTTGTTTAAAAATATATATACGAATACACATAAAATAACGTTGATTTCTATAGGAATATATATACAAAATACACATGAAATGATGTAAATACGTAAAAAATATATACAAAATACACATTAAATACTGTAAATTCGCGTCAAAATAAATAAACAAAATATCAATAAAAGAATGTGTATTTGTATGAAAATAGATATACAAAATACACATAAAATAACCTAAATTTGTATCAAACTATATTCTAAAATACACAAAAATATTTTAAATTTGTATGAAAATAAATATACAAAATACACATAAAATTAGGTAGATTTGCATTGAAATACATATACAAAATACACATAAAATAATGTAAATTTGAATGAAAAGACATAGACAAATACACTTAAAATAACGTAAATTTGTATAAAAAAATATATACAAAACACAAATAGAATAATGTAAAACCGTATCAAAATAAATACACAGAATATTAATAAAATAATGTATATTTGTATGAAAATAAAGAGGCAAAATACCCATAAAATAACGCATTTTTTTTTATTTATAAAAATATATATACCAAAATACACATAAAAAAATTAAATTTGAATTAAAATAAATATATAAAAAACACATACAATAAGGTAAATTTGTATTGAAATAGATATGCAAAATACATATAAAACAATGTAAATTTGTTTCAAAATATATATACGAATACACATAAAATAACGTAGATTTCTATAAAAATATATATACAAAATACCCATAAAATGAAGTAAATACGTATAAAAAAATGTATACAAAATACACATAAAATAATGTAAATTCGTATCAAAATAAATATACAAAATACCAATAAAAGAATGTGTATTTGTATAAATATAAATATACAAAATACACATAAAATAGCGTAAATTTATATAAAAACTATATACAAAAATACACAGAAGTATTTTAATTTGTATGAAAATAGATATACAAAATAAGGTAAATTCGTTTCAAATTCAATAAATAAAATTCAGATAAAAGAAAGCATATTTGTAGAATAAATAAATATACAAAATACACATAAAATAACGAAAATTTGTATGAAAATATATAAAAAAATAAACAAAAATAATTTCAATTTGTATGAAAATAAATATACAAAATACACATGTATTTTGTATATCTATTTTCACACAAATTTAATTACTTTTGTGTATTTTTGCATATAGTTTTATATAAATTTACGTAATTTATTTGTATTTTGTATATTTATATTTATACAATACACATTCTTTTATTAGTATTTTGTTTATTTATTTTGATACGAGTTTACATTATTTTATGTGTATTTTGTATACCTTTTTTTATACGTATTTACTTCATTTTATGTGTATTTTGTATATTTATTTTCATAGAAATCTACGTTATTTTATGTGTATTCGTATATATATATTTTGAAAAAGATTTACATGGTTTTATATGTATTTTGCATATCTATTTCAATACAAATTTACCTTATTGTATGTGCATTTTGTATATTTATTTTAATACAAATTCAAATATTTTATGTGTGTCTTGGTATAAATATTTAAAAAAAAATGCGTTATTTTATGGGTATTTTGCATCTTAATTTTCATACAAATTTACATTATTTTATTAATATTCTGTGTATTTATTTTGATACGATTTTATATTATTCTATTTGTGTTCTGTATATATTTTTTTATACATATTTACATTATTTAATGTGTATTTTTTATATATATTTTATACAAATTTACGTTATTTTAAGTGTATTTGTTTATATATGTTCATTCAAATTTTATGTGTATTTTGTAAATGTATTTCAATACAAATTTACCTAATTTTATGTGTATTTTGTATATTTATTTTCATACAAATTAAAATTATTTTTGTGTATTTATGTATATAGTTTTATACAAATTTAGGTGATTTTATGTGTATATTGTATATCTATTTTCATACAAATACACATTCTTTTACTGATATTTTGTTTATTTATTTTGACGCGAATTTACATTATTTAATGTGTATTTTATATATATTTTTATACGTGTTTACATCATTTGATGTGTATTTTGTATATATATTTCTATAGAAATCTACGTTGATTTATGAGTATTCGTATATAGATTTTGAAATAAATTTACACTGTTTTATGTGTATTTTGCATATTTTTTCAATACAAATTTACCTTATTGTATATGCATTTTGTATATTAATTTTAATACAAATTTAATTATGCTATGTGTATTTTTGTATATGTATTTTTATAAAAATATGCTTTATTTTATGGGTATTTTGCATTTTTATTTTCATACAAATTTAAATTATTTTATTTATATTCTGCTTATTTTTTTTTAAACATTTTTACATTATTCTATGTGTATTTTGTATATCTATTTTTATACGTATTTACTTAATTTATGTGTATTTTGTATATATATTTTTATAGAAATCTACGTTATTTTATGTGTATTCGTATATATTTTGAAACAAATTTACATTGTTTTATATGTATTTTTGCATATCTCTTTCAATACAAGTTTACCTTATTGTATGTGCATTTTGTATATTTACTTCAATACAAATTTAAATATTTTATGTGTATTTTGGTATATATATTTTTATAAGAAATGCGCTATTTGATGGGAATTTTGCATCTTTATTTTCATACAAATTTACATTATTTTATTAATATTCGGTGTATTTATTTTGATACGATTTCACATTATTCTATTTTTGTATATATATTTTTTATACATATTTACATTATTTAATGTGTATCTTGCATATATATTTCATACAAATTTATTATCTATTATTTATTTTCATACAAATACACATTCTTTTCATGATATTTTGTTTATTTATTTTGACACGAATTTAATTAGGTATGTATTTTGTATATATATTTTTATACGTATTTACATAATTTCATGTGTATTTTGTATATATATTTCTATAGAAATCTACGTTATTTTATGTGTATTCGTATATATATTTTGAAACAAATTTACTTTGTTTTATATGTATTTTTGAATATCTCTTTCAATACATATTTACCTTACTGTATATGCATTTTGTATATTTATTTCAATATAAATTTAAATATTTTATGTGTATTTTATTATATATATTTTTATAAAAAATGCGCTATTTTAAGGAATTCTGCATCTTTCTTTTCATACAAATTTACATTATTTTATTGATATTCTGTGTATTTATATTAATAGGATTTTACATTATTCTATTTCTTTTTTGTAAATATTTTTTTATACACATTTACATTATTTAATGTGTATCTTGCATATATATTTTATACAAATTTACGTTATTTTAAGTGTATTTGTTTATATATTTTCATTCAAATTTACATTATTCTATGTGTATTTTGTATATGTATTTCAATACAAATTTACCTAATTTTATGTGTATTTTGTATATTTCTTTTCATAAAAATTTTAAATATTTTTGTGTATTTTTGTATATAGTTTTATACAAATTTAGGTTATTTTATGTACGCATTTACTTTATTTAATGTGTGTTTTGTATATATATTTTTATGCAAATTTACTTTATTTTATGTGCATTTTTGTACATATATTTTTTTTGAAATTTGCGTTAATTTATGTGTATTTGTATATGTTTTCTCATACAAATTTACATTATTTGATTGCTATTTTGTTTATTTATTTTGATACGAATGAAAATAGATATACAAAATATACATAAAATAAACTAAATTTGTATTGAAATATATATACAAAATACATAAAATAATGTAAATTTGTATCAAAATATTTTAACAGGTGCGCATAAAATAACGTAAATTTGTTTTAAAATATACAAAATACACATTAAATAATGTAAATATGTATAAAAAAAATATATACAAAGCACAAATAGAATAATGTAAAATCGTATTAAAATAAATACACAAAATATTAATAAAACAATGTAAATTTGTATGAAAATAAAGATGCAAAATACCCATTAAAAACCGCATTTTTTATAAAAATATATATACCAAAATACACATGAAAAAATTAATTTGTATTAAAATAAATATACAAAATACACATACAATAAGGTAAATCTGTATTGAAATAGATATGCAAAATACATATAAAACAATGTAGATTTGTTTCAAAATATATATACGAATACACATAAAATAACGTAGATTTGTATAAAAATATATATACAAAATGCACATAAAATGAAGTAAATACGTATAAGAAAATGTATACAAAATACACATAAAATAATGTAAAATCGTATCAAAATAAATAAACAAAATACCAATAAAAGAATGTGTATTTGTATAAATAGAAATATACAAAATACACATAAAATAACGTAAATTTGTATAAAACTATACAAAAATACACAGAAGTAATTAAATTCGTATGAAAATAGAAGTACAAAATACAGATAAAATAAGCTAAATTTGAATTGAAATGTATATACAAAATACAATATTTTATGTGTATATTTGTATTTGTATTTAGGTTATTTTATGTGTATTTTGTATATATATTTTCATCCAAAATTTCATTATTTTATTGGTATTTTCTTAATTTAATTCGATACGAATTTAGATTATTTCATAGGTATTTTCTATACATATTTTTATACTCATTTACATTATCTAATGTGTGTTTTGTATATATATTTTTATGCAAATTTATTTTATGTTCATTTTTGTACATATATTTTTATAGAAATTTGCGTTATTTTATGTATATAGTTTTATATAAATTTACGTTATTTTATGTGCATTTTGTATATTTATATTTATACAAATACACATTCTTTTATTGGTATATTGTTTATTTACATTTATACGAATTTACATTATTTTATGTGTATTTTGTATACATTTTTTTATACGCATTTACTTTATTTTATATGTATTTTGTATATGTATTTTTATAAAAATCTGCGTTATTTTATGTGTATTCGTATATATATTTTGAAACAAATTTACATTATTTTTATGTATTTTGCATATCTATTTCAATACAAATTTACCTTATTGTATGTGCATTTTGTATATTTATTTTAATACAAATTGAAATATTTTATGTGTATTTTGGTATCAATAATTTTATAAAAAAAACGTAAATTTGTATAAAAAATATGTACAAAACACAAATAGAATAATGTAAAATCGTATCAAAATAAATACACAGAATATTAATAAAATAATGTAAATTTGTATGAAAATAAAGAAGCAAAATACCCATAAAATAACGCATTTTTTTTATTTATAAAAATATATATACCAAAATACACATCAAAAAATTAAATTTGTATTAAAATAAATATACAAAAAACACATACAATAAGGTAAATCTGTATTGAAATAGATATGCAAAATACATATAAAACAATGTAAATCTGTTTCAAAATATATATACGAATACACATAAAATAACGTAGATTTCTATAAAAATATATATACAAAATACACATAAAATGAAGTAAATACGTATAAAAAAATGTATACAAAATACACATAAAATAATGTAAATTCGTATCAAAATAAATAAACAAAATACCAATAAAAGAATGTGTATTTGTATAAATATAAATATACAAAATACACATAAAATAACGTAAATTTATATAAAACTATATACAAAAATACACAGAAGTAATTAAATTTGTATGAAAATATATACAAAATACACACAAAATAAGCTAAATTTGAATTGAAATATATATACAAAATACACATATTTTGCATATCTATTTTCAAACAAATTTCATTTATTTTTGTGTATTTTTGTATATATTTATTTTTGTTATACATAGAATAATGTAAAATCGTATCAAAATAAGTACACAGAATATCAATAAAATAATTTAAATTTGTATGAAAATAAAGATGCAAAATACCCATAAGATAAAGCATATTTTGTTTTTAAAATCCATATACAAAAATACACATAGAATAATTAAATTTGTATTAAAACTAATATACATAATGCACACATACAAAAAGTTAAATTTGTATTGAAAAAAAAAGCAAAATACAAATAAAACAGTGTAAATTTGTTTCAAAATATATATACGAATACACATAAAATAAGGTGTATATTGTATATCTATTTTCATACAAATACACATTCTTTTATTGATATTTTGTTTATTTATTTTGACATTATTTACATTTATATATATATATATATATATATATATATATATATATATATATATATATATATATATATATATATATATATATATATATATATATATATATATATATATATATATATATATATATATATATATATATATATATATATATATATATATATATATATATATATATATATATATATATATATATATATATATATATATATTTATACGTGTTTACATCATTTGATGTGTATTTTGTATATATATTTCTATAGAAATCTACGTTGATTTATGAGTATTCGTATATAGATTTTGAAATAAATTTACACTGTTTTATGTGTATTTTGCATATTTTTTCAATACAAATTTACCTTATTGTATATGCATTTTGTATATTAATCTTAATACAAATTTAATTATGCTATGTGTATTTTTCTATATGTATTTTAATAAAAATATGCTTTATTTTATGGGTATTTTGCATTTTTATTTTCATACAAATTTACATTATTTTATTTATATTCTGTTTATTTTTTTTTAAACAATTTTACATTATTCTATGTGTATTTTGTATATCTATATTTATACGTATTTACTTAATTTTATGTGTATTTTGTATATATATTTTTATAGAAATCTACGTTATTTTATGTGTATTCGTATATATATTTTGAAACAAATTTACATTGTTTTATATGTATTTTTGCATATCTCTTTCAATACAAGTTTACCTTATTGTATGTGCATTTTGAATATTTATTTCAATACAAATTTAAATATTTTATGTGTATTTTGGTATATATATTTTTATAAGAAATGCGATATTTGATGGGAATTTTGCATCTTTATTTTCATACAAATTTACATTATTTTATTAACATTCGGTGTATTTATTTTGTTACGATTTCACATTATTCTATTTGTTTTTTGTATATATATTTTTTTTACATATTTACATTATTTAAAGTGTATCTTGCATATATATTTCATACAAATTTATTATCTATTATTTATTTTCATGCAAATACACATTCTTTTCATGATATTTTGTTTATTTATTTTGACACGAATTTACCTAGATATGTATTTTGTATATATATTTTTATACGTATTTACATAATTTCATGTGTATTTTGTATATATATTTCTATAGAAATCTACGTTATTTTATGTGTATTCGTATATATATTTTGAAACAAATTAACTTTGTTTTATATGTATTTTTGAATATCTCTTTCAATACATATTTACCTTACTGTATATGCATTTTGTATATTTATTTCAATACAAATTTAAATATTTTATGTGTATTTTGTTATATATATTTTTATAAAAAATGCGCTATTTTATGGGAATTTTGCATCTTTCTTTTCATACAAATTTACATTATTTTATTGATATTCTGTGTATTTATATTGATAGGATTTTACATTATTCTATTTCTTTTTTGTATATATTTTTTTATACACATTTACATTATTTAATGTGTATCTTGCACATATATTTTATACAAATTTACGTCATTTTAAGTGTATTTGTTTATATATTTTCATTCAAATTTACATTATTTTATGTGTATTTTGTATATGTATTTCAATACAAATTTACCTAATTTTATGTGTATTTTGTATATTTCTTTTCATACAAATTTTAAAATTTTTTGTGTATTTTTGTATATAGTTTTATACAAATTTAGTTTATTTTATGTACGCATTTACATTATTTAATGTGTGTTTTGTATATATATTTTTATGCAAATTTACTTTATTTTATGTGCATTTTTGTACATATATTTTTTTAGAAATTTGCGTTATTTTATGTGTATTTGTGTATGTTATCTCATACAAATTTACATTACTTTATTGCTATTTTGTTTATTTATTTTGATACGAAGGAAAATAGATATACAAAATATACATAAAATAAACTAAATTTGAATTAAAATATATATACAAAATACATAAAATAATGTAAATTTGTATCAAAATATTTTAACAGATGCGCATAAAATAACGTAAATTTGTTTTAAAATATACAAAATACACATTAAATAATGTAAATATGTATAAAAAAAATATATACAAAACACAAATAGAATAATGTAAAATCGTATCAAAATAAATACACTGAATATTAATAAAACAATGTAAATTTGTATGAAAATAAAGATTCAAAATACCCATTAAATAACGCATTTTTTTATATAAAATTTATTTACCAAAATACACATGAAAAAATTAATTTGTATTAAAATAAATATACAAAATACACATACAATAAGGTAAATCTGTATTGAAATAGATATGCAAAATACATATAAAACAATGTAAATTTGTTTCAAAATATATATACGAATACACATAAAATAACGTAGATTTGTATAAATATATATATATATATATATATATATATACAAAATACACAATAAATGAAGTAAATAAGTATAAGAAAATGTATACAAAATACACATAAAATAATGTAAACTCGTATCAAAATAAATAAACAAAATACTAATAAAAGCATGTGTATTTGTATAAATAAAAATATACAAAATAAACATAAAATAACGTAAATTTGTATAAAACTATATACAAAAATACACAGAAGTTATTAAATTCGTTTGTAAATAGATATACAAAATACAGATAAAATAAGCTAAATTTGAATTGAAATGTATATAGAAAATACATAAAATAATGTAAATTTGTATCAAAATATTTATAAAAATACATATAATAACGTAAATTTGTTTAAAAATATATAAACAAAATACACATTAAGTAATGTAAATACGTATAAAAAATATGTACAAAATACACATATAATCATGTACTTCGTATCAAACTAAATAAACAAAATATCAATAAAATAATGTAAATTTGTATGAGAAAACATATTCAAATACATATAAAATAACGCTAATTTCCATAAAAATATATGTCCAAAAATGAACGTAAAATAAAGTAACTTTGGATAAAAATATATATATACAAAACACACATTAAATAATGTAAATCCGTACATAAAATAACCTAAATTTGTATAAAACTATATACAAAAATACACAAAAATAATTTAAATTTGTATGAAAAGAAATATACAAAATACACATAAAATTATGTTAATTTGTCTTGAAATACATATACAAAATACATATAAAATAATGTAAATTTGAAAGAAAATATATAAACAAATACACATATAATAACGTAAATTTGTATGAAATATATAATCAAAATACACATTAAATAATGTAAATATGTATAAAAAAATATATACAAAACACAAATAGAATAATGTAAAATCGTATCAAAATATATACACAGAATATTAATAAAATAATGTAAATTTGTATGAAAATTAAGATGCAAAATACCTATAAAATAACGCATTTTTTATAAAAATATTGATACCAAAAAACACAAAATATTTGAATTTGTATTAAAATAAATATACAAAATGCACATACAATAAGGTAAATTTGTATTGAAATAGATATGCAAAATACATATAAAATAATGTAAATTTGTTTCAAAATATATATACGAATACACATAAAATAACGTAGATTTCTATAAAAATACATATACAAAATACACATAATATTAAGTAAATACGTATAAAAAAATGTATACAAAATACACATAAAATAATGTAAATTCGTATAAATGTAAATAAACAATATACCAATAAAAGAATGTGTATTTGTATAAATATAAATATACAAAATGCACATAAAACAACGTAAATTTATATAAAACTATATACATAAAATAACGCAAATTTCTATAAAAATATATGTACAAAAATGAACATAAAATAAATTTGCATAAAAATATATATTAAAAACACACTTTAGATAATGTAAATGAGTATAAAAATATGTATACAAAATACCTATGAAATAATCTAAATTCGTATCGAATTAAATTTAGAAAATATCAATAAAATAATGTAATTTTGGATGAAAATATATATACAAAATACACATAAAACTACCTAAATACAAATACAAATATACACATAAAATAATTTAAAATTGAATGAAATAAATATACAAAATAAACATAAAATAAGGTAAATTTGTAATGAAATATATGAAAAAATACACATAAAATAATATAAATTTGTATGAAAATATATAAACAAATACACATTAAATAACATGAATTTGTATAAAATTTGTATCAAAATATATACTTATACACACAATAAAATAACGTAATTTTTTTATGAAAATGTATATACAAAATACACATAAAATAATTTAAATACGTAGAAAAATATATATACAAAAAAAGACATAAAATAATGTAAATTTGTATGAAAATATATAAACAAATACACATAAAATAATGTAAATTTGGATAAAATATATATACAAAATGAACATTAAATAATGTAAATATGTATAAAAAAAAATATACAAAATACACATAGAATAATGTTAAATCGTATCAAAATAAATAAAGAGAATATCAATAAAATAATGTAAATTTGTATGAAAATAAAGATGCAAAATATCCATATAATAACGCATATTTGCATAAAAATATATATACAAAAATACATATAAAATAGTTAAATTTGTATTAAAATAAATATACAAAATGCACGTAAAATAAAGTAAATTTGTATTGAAATAGATATGCAAAATACACATCAATAATGTAAATTTGTATCAAAATATATATACGAATACTTATAAAATAGAGTAAATTTCTATGAAAATATACATACAAAATAGATATACAAAATATACATATAACTAGTTAAATTTGTATTTAAATACATGTACAAAAAACACATAAAATAATGTAGATTTGTATGAAATGAAAACAAATACATTTTATATAAAATATATATACAAAATACACATAGAATAATGTAAAATCATATCAAAATAAATACACAGAATATCAATAAAATAATGTAAATTTGTATGAAAATAAAGATGCAAAATACCCATAAAATAAAGCATATTTTTATAAAAATACATATACAAAAATACACATAAATTAATCAAATTTGTATTTAAATTAATATACAAAATGCACATACAATAAGGTAAATTTGTATTGAAAAAATATGCAAAATACACATAAAATAATGTAAATTTGTTTTAAAATATATATACGAATAAACATAAAATAACGCAGATTTCTATAGAAATATATATACAAAATACACTTGAAATGATGTAAATACGTATAAAAATATATATACAAAATGCACATTAAATAATGTTAATTCGTGTCAAAATAAATAAACAAAATATCATGAAAAGAATGTGTATTTGTATGAAAAAAGATATACAAAATACACAGTATGTGTATTTTGTATATTTATTTTAACACAAATTTAATTATTTTATGTGTACTTTGTATACATTTTCTTATACGTATTTACTTCATTTAATGTGCATTTTGTATATATATTTTTATAGTAATCTACGTTATTTTATGTGCATTGGTATATATATTTTGAAGCAAATTTACATTATTTTATATGTATTTAGCATATCTATTTCAATATAAATCTACCTTATTGTATGTGCATTTTGTATATTTATTGTAAGACAAATTTAAATATTTTATTATTTTGGTATATATATTTTTATAAAAAGAGTTTTATATAAATTTAAAATATTTTATGTGTATTTTGTATATCTATTTTTATACAAATACACATTTTTTATTGATATTTTGTTTATTTATTTTGACGCGATTTCACATTATTTAATGTGTATTGTGTATATATATTTTTATACGTATTTACGTCATTTCATGTGTATTTTGTATATATATTTCTATAGAAATATATGTTATTTTATGTGTATTCGTATATATATTTTGAAACAAATATACATTGTTTTATGTGCATTTTGCATATTTTTTCAATATAAATCTACCTTATTGTACGTGCATTTTGTATATTAATTTTAATACAAATTTAATTATTCTATGTGTATTTTTGTATATGTATTTTCATTAAAAAAAATGCTTTATTTTATGGGTATTTTGCATCTTTATTTTCATACAAATTTACCTTATTTTATTGATATTCTGTGTATTTATTTTGATACGATTTTACATTATTCTATGTATATTTTGTATTTATATTTCATACAAATGAACGTAATTTTATGTGAATTTGTTTTCATTTCATACAAATTTACATTATTTTATGTGTATTATGTACATGTATTTAAATACAAATTTAACTAATTATATGTGTATTATGTATATCTATTTTCATACAAATTGAAATTAATTTTGTGTATTTTAGTATATATTTTTATTCAAATTTTTGTAATTTTATGTGAATTTTGTATATTTATTTTCCTACAAATATACGTTCTTTTATCGGAATTTTGTTTATTTATTTTGATACGAATTTTCATTATTTTAGGTGTATTTGATATATATATTTTTATACTTATTTACATAATTTTATATGTATTTTGAATATATATTTTCATAGAAATTTACTCTATTTTTTGTGTATTCGTATATATATTTTGATACAAATTTACATTATTTATGTGTATTTCGCATATCTATTTCAATACAAATTTTCTTTATTGTATGTGCCTTTTGTATATTTATTTTGATGCAAATTTAATTATTTTATGTGTATTTTTGTATATATATTTTTAAACAAATATGCGTATTTTGCATCTTTATTTTCATACAAATTTACATTATTTTATTGATTGTCTGTTTATTTATTTTGATACGATTTTACGTTATTCTGTGTATTTTGTATATATATTTTTAGACATATTTACATTATTTAATGTATATTTTGTACATATATTTTATGGAAATTTACGTTATCTTATGTGTATTTGTTTATATATTTTCATACAAATTTACATTATTTTATGTGTATTTTGTATATGTATTTCAATAAAAATTTGCCTAATTTCATTTGTATTTTGCATATCTATTTTCAAACAAATTTAAATTATTTTTTTGTATTTTTGTATTATTTTTATACAATTTTTTTTTTTTTGTATATTGTATATATATTTTCCTACACAGATACATTCTTTCAGAGGAAATTTTGTTTATTTATTTTGATACGAATTTACATTATTTTATGTGCATTTTTTATATATATTTTTCTATGTATTTACATTATTTTATGTGTATTTTGAATATATATTTTCATAAAAATTTACGTAATTTTATTGTGTGTATTCGTATATATTTTGATAAAAATTTTCATTATTTTATGTGTTTTTTGCATATCTATTTCAATAAAAATCTACCTTATTGTATGTGTATTTTGTATATTTATTTTAATACAAATTTAATTATTTTATGTGTATGTTTGTATATATATTTTTTTAAATATGAGATATTTTATGGGTATTTTGCATCTTTAATTTTATATATTTTTACATTACGTACATATCTTTTATACGTATTTACATTATTTAATGTGTATTTTGTTTATATATTTTTATACAAATTTACGTTATTATATGTGTATTTGAATATATATTTTGATACAAATTTACACTATTTTATGTATTTTCTATATTTATTTCAATTCAAATTTAGCTTATTTTATGTGTCTTTTGTATATCTATTTTCATACAAATTTAATTATTTTTGTTTATTTTTGTATTAAGTTTTACACAATTTTACGTTAATTTATGTGTATTTTGTATATTTATATTTATACAAGTAAACATTCTTTTATTGGCATTTAGTTTATTTATTTTGATAGAATTTACATTATTTTATGTGTATTTTGTATACATTTTCTTATACGTATTTACTTCATTTTATGTGTATTTTGTATATATATTCTATAGAAATCTACGTTATTTTATGTGTATTCGTATGTATATTTTGAAACAAATTTACATTGTTTTATATGTATTTTGCATATCTATTTCAATAGAAATTTGCAAATTTACTTTATTTTATGTGCATTTGTATATGTTTTCTCATACAAATTTACATTATTTTATTGCTATTTTGTTTATTTATTTTGATACAAATGAAAATATATTTTTATAAAAAATGCATTATTTTATGGGTATTTTGCATCTTAATTTTCATACAAATTTACATTATTTTATTAATATTTTCTGTATTTATTTTGATACGATTTTACATTATTTTATTTGTGTTTTGTATATATTTTTTATACATATTTACATTATTTAATGTGTTTTTTGTATATATATTTGATACAAATTTACGTTATTTTAAGTCTATATGTTTATATATTTTCATTCAAATTTACATTATTTTATGTGTATTTTGTATATGTATTTCAATACAAATTTACCTAATTTTATATGTTTTTTGTATATTTATTTTCATACAAGTTTAAATTATTTTTGTGTATTTTTGTATATAGTTTTATACAAATTTAGGTTATTTTATGTGTATTTTGTATATCTATTTTCATACAAATACACATTCTTTTCATGATATTTTGTTTATTTATTTTGACACGAATTAACATTATTTAATGTGTATTTTGTATATATATTTTTATACGTATTTACATTATTTCAAGTGTATTTTGTATATATATTTCTATAGAAATCTGCGTTATTTTATGTGTATTCGTATATATATTTTGAAACAAATTTACATTGTTTTATGTGTATTTTGCATATTTTTTTAATACAAATTTACCTTATTGTATGTGCATTTTGTATATTAATTTTAATACAAATTTGATTAATCTATGTGTATTTTTGTATATGTATTTTTATAAAAATATGCTTTATTTTATGGGTATTTTGCATCTTTATTTTCATACAAATTTACATTATCTTATTGATATTCTGTGTATTTATTTTGATATGATTTTACATTATTCTATGTGTATTTTGTATATATATTTTATATAAAATGTATTTGTTTTCATTTCATACAAACCTACATTATTTTATGTGTTTTTTGTACATGTATTTAAATACAAATTTAACTAGTTATATGTGTATTTTGTATATCTATTTTGTATGTATATTTTCATAGAAATTCACTCTATTTTATGAGTATTCGTAAATATATTTTGATACAAATTTACATTTTTAATGTGTATTTTGCATATCTATTTCAATACAAATTTACTTTATTGTACGTGCATTTTGTATATTTATTTTAATACAAATTTAATTATTTTATATGTATTTTTGTATATATATTTTAATGCAAATATGCGTTATTATATGGATATTTTGCATCTTTATTTTCATACAAATTTACATTATTTTATTGATATTCTCTTTATTTATTTTGATACGATTTAACATTATTCTATGTGTTTTTTGTATATATTTATATATATATATATATATATATATATATATATATATATATATATATATATATATATATATATATATATATATATATATATATATATATATATATATATATATATATATATATATATATATATATATATATATATATATAAATTTTTATCCAAATTTACATTATTTTATGTGTATTTGTTTATATATTTTCATTCATATTTACACTATTTTATGTGTTTTTTGTATATATATTTTTCTACGTATTTAAATTATTTTATGTGTATTTTGTATATACATTTTCATAAAAAAATTACGTTATTTTATTGTGTGTATAAGTATATATTTTGATACAAATTTTATACAAATTCATGTTATTTAATATGTATTTGTATATATATTTTCATACAAATTTACATTATTTTATGTGTATTTTTTCATATATTTCATTACAAATTTACCTTATTTTATGTTTATTTTGTATATTTATTTCATTCAATTTTAAATTATTTTATGTGTATATTTGTATTTGTATTTAGGTTATTTTATGTGTATTTTGTATATATATTTTCTTCCAAAATTACATTATTCTATTGGTATTTCTTAATTTAATTCGATACGAATTTAGATTATTTCATAGGTATTTTGTATACATATTTTTATACTCATTTATATTATCTAATGTGTGTTTTGTATATATATTTTTATGCAAATTTATCTAATGTTCATTTTTGTACATATATTTTTATAGAAATTTGCGTTATTTTATGTATATATTTTATATAAATTTACGTTATTTTATGTGCATTTTGTATATTTATATTTATACAAATACACATTCTTTTATTAATATATTGTTTATTTACATTTATACGAGTTTACATGATTTTATGTGTATTTTGTATACATTTTTTTATACGTATTTACTTAATATTATGTGTATTTTGTATATGTATTTTTATAGAAATCTACGTTATTTTATGTGTATTCGTATATATATTTTGAAACAAATTTACATTATTTTATATGTATTTTCAATATCTATTTCAATACAAATTTACCTTATTGTATGTGCATTTTGTATATTTATTTTAATACAAGCTCAAATATTTTATGTGTATTTTGGTATCAATAATTTTATAAAAAAATGCGTTATTTTATAGGTATTTTGCATCTTAATTTTCATTTTATATGTACTTTGTAGATATATTTTTACACGCTCTTACATTATTTAATATTTATTTTGAATATAATTTTTTATACATATTCATGGTATTTTATGTGTATTTGTATATATATTTTCATATAAATTTACATTATTGTATGTGTATTTTGTACATATATTTTATTACAAATCTACCTTATTTTATGTTTATTTTGTATGTGTATTTTGTATATTTATATTTATCCAAATACACATTCTTTTATTGGTATTTTGTTTATTTAATGAGTATTTTTTATATATATTTTATACAAATTTATGTTAATTTAAGTGTATTTGTTTATATATTTTCATTCAAATTTACATTATTTTATGTGTATTTTGTATGTATTTCTTTACAAATTTACCTAATTTTATGTGTATTTTGTATATTTATTTTCATACAAATTTAACTTATTTTTGTGTATTTTTATATATAGTTTTATACAAATTTACGTTATTTTATGTGTATTTTGTATATGTATTTTCATTCAAATACACATTCTTTTATTGATATTTTAATTATTTATTTTGACACGAATTTACATTATTTAATGTGTATTTAGTATATATATTTTTATACGTATTTACAACATTTCATGTATATTTTGTATATATATTTCTATAGAAATCTACGTTATTTTATGTGTATTCGTATATATATTTTGAAACAAATCTACATTATTTTATGTGTATTTTGTATATATATTTCATTATCAATTTGCCTTATTTTAAGTTTATTTTTATATCTATTTTCATTCAAATTCAAATCATTTTATGTGTACATATTTATTTGTATTTACGTTATTTTATGTGTATTTTCTATATATATTTTCATTCAAAATTACATTATTTTATCGGTATTTTGTTCATTTATTTCGATACGAATTTAGATTATTTCATGTGTATTTTCTATACATATACATATAGAGTAGATTTCTATGAAAATATATATTCAAAATACATATAAAATTATGTAAATAAGTATAAAAATATATATATCAAATACACCTAAAAAAAATGAAAATTCGTATCAAAATAAATAAATAAAATTCCGATAAAAGAAAGTATATTTCTAGGAAAATAAATATACAAAATACACATAAAATTACGAAAATTTGAATAAAAATATATACAAAAATACACAAAATTAATTTCAATTTGTATGAAAATAGATATACAAAATACACATATAATTAGTTAAATTTGTATTTAAATACATGTACAAAATTCACATAAAATAATGTAAATTTGTATGAAAAGAAAACAAATTCACATAAAATAACGTACATTGGTATAAAATAGATATACAAAATATACATAGAATAATGTAAAATCGTATCAAAATAAATACACAGAATATCAATAAAATAATGTAATTTTGTACGAAAATAAAGATGCAAAATACCCATAAAATAAAGCATATTTTTATAAAAATACATATACAAAAATACACATAGAATAGCTAAATTTGTATTAAAATTAATATACAAAATGCACGTATAATAAGGTAAATTTGTATTGAAAAAATATGCAAAATGCACATAAAACAATGTATATTTGTTTCAAAATATATATACGAATACACATAAAATAACGTATATTTCTATAGAAATATATATACAAAATACACATGAAATGACGTAAATACGTATAAAAATATATATACACAATACACATTAAATAATGTAAATTCGCATCAAAATAAATAAACAAAATATCAATAAAAGAATGTGTATTTGTATGAAAATAGATATACAAAATACACATAAAATATTGTAAATTTGAATAAAACTCTATACAAAAATACACAAAAAATAATTTAAATTTGTATAAAATATATACAAAATACACATGAAATTAGGTAAATTTCTATTGAAATACATATACAAAATACACATAAAATAATGTAAATTTGAATAAAAATATATAAACAAATACACTTAAATTAACGAAAATTTGTATGAAATATATATAAAAAATATATATTAAATAATGTAAATATGTATAAAAAAATATATACAAAACACAAATAGAATAATGTAGAATAGTATCAAAATAAATACACAGAATATTAATAAAATAATGTAAATTTGTATGAAAATAAAGATGCAAAATACCCATAAAACAACGCATTTTTTATGAAAATATATATACCAAAATGCACATAAAATATTTAAATTTGTATTACAATAAATATACAAAATGCACATACAATAAGGTAAATTTGTATTGAAATAGATATGCAAAATACATATAAAACAATGTAAATTTGTTTCAAAATATACATACGAATACTCATAAAATAACGTAGATTTCTATAAAATATATATACAAAATACACATAAAATGAAGTAAATACGTATAAGAAAATGTATACAAAATACACATAAAATAATGTAAATTCGTATCAAAATGAATAAACTAAATGCCAATAAAAGAATGTTTACTTGTATAAATATAAATATACAAAATACACATAAAATAACGTAAAATTGTATAAACTATATACAAAAATAATCAAAAATAATTAAATTTGTATGAAAATAGATATACAAAAGACATAAAATAAGCTAAATTTGAATTGAAATAAATATAGAAAATACATAAAATAATGTAAATTTGTATCAAAATATATATTCAAATACACATATAATAACGTAAATTTGTATAAAAATATATAAACAAAATACACATTAAATAATGTAAATACGTATAAAAGATATGTACGTAATGTAAAAATTTATATAATTAAAGATGCAAATTACCCATAAAATATCTTATATTTAAAAAAAATATATATACAAAAATACATATAAAATAATTAAATTTGTATTAAAATAAATATACAAAATACACATACAATAAGGTAGATTTTTATTGAAATAGATATGCAAAAAACACATAAAATAATGAAAATTTTTATCAAAATATATACGAATACACACAATAAAATTACGTAAATTTTTATAAAAATATATATACAAAATACACATAAAATAATGTAAATACATAGAAAAATATATATACAAAATACACATAAAATAATATAAATTCGTATCAAAATAAATAAACAAAATTTCCTCTAAAAGAATGTATATGTGTAGGAAAATATATATACAAAATACAAATAAAAAAAAAATTGTATAAAAATAATACAAAAATACACAAAATAATTTAAATTTGTTTGAAAATAGATATGCAAAATACAAATGAAATTAGGCAAATTTTTATTGAAATACATATACAAAATACACATAAAATAATGTAAATTTGTATGAAAATATATAAACAAATACACATAAGATAACGTAAATTTCCATAAAATATATGTACAAAATATACATTAAATAATGTAAATATGTCTAAAAATATATATACAAAATACACAGAATAACGTAAAATCGTATCAAAATAAATAAACAGACAATCAATAAAATAATGTAAATTTGTATGAAAATAAAGACGCAAAATACCCATATAATAACGCATATTTGTTTAAAAATATATATACAAAAATACACATAAAATAATTAAATTTGTATCAAAATAAATATACAAAAGGCACATACAATAAAGAAAATTTGTATTGAAATAGATATGCGAAATACACATAAATAATGTAAATTTGTATCAAAATATGTATACGAATACACATAAAATAGAGTAAATTTCTATGAAAATATATATTCAAAATACATATAAAATTATGTAAATAAGTTTAAATATATATATATATCAAACACACCTAAAATAATGAAAACTCGTATCAAAATAAATAAACAAAATTCCGATAAAAGAACGTATATTTGTAGGAAAATAAATATACAAAATTCACATAAAATTACGAAAATTTGAATAAAAATATATACTAAAATACACAAAATTAATTTCAATTTGTATGAAAATAGATATACATAATACACATATAATTAGTTAAATTTGTATTTAAATACATGTACAAAATACACATAAAATAATGTAAATTTGTATGAAATGAAAACAAATTCACATAAAATAACGTTCATTTGTATGAAATATATATACAAAATATACATAGAATAATGTAAAATCGTATCAAAATAAATACACAGAATATCAATAAAATAATGTAAATTTGTATGAAAATAAAGATGCAAAATACCCATAAAATAAAGCATTTTTTTATGAAAATACATATACAAAAATACACATAGAATAATTAAATTTGTATTAAAATTAATATACGAAATGCACGTACAATAAGGTAAATTTATATTGAAAAAATATGCAAAATGCACATAAAACAATGTATATTTGTTTCAAAATATATATACGAATACACATAAAATAACATATATTTCTATAGAAATATATATACAAAATACACATGAAATGACGTAAATACGTATAATGTGAATTCGCGTCAAAATAAATAAACAAAATATCAATAAAAAATGTGTATTTGTATGAAAATAGATATACAAAATACACATAAAATATTTTAAATTTATATAAAACTCTTTTTATAAAAATATATATACCAAAATAATAAAATTTTAAAATTTGTATTACAATAAATATACAAAATGCACATACAATAAGGTAGATTTATATTGAAATAGATATGCTAAATACATATAAAACAATATAAATTTGCTTCAAAATATATATACCAATACACATAAAATAACGTAGATTACTATAAAAATATATATACAAAATACACATTAAATGAAGTAAATACGTATAAGAAAATGTATACAAAGTACACATAAAATAATTAAATTTGTATTAAAATAAATATACAAAATACACATACAATAAGGTAAATCTATATTGAAATAGATATGCAAAATAAACATAAAATAATGTAAATTTGTATCAAATCATATACGAATACACACAATAAAATAACGTCATTTTTTATGAAAATGTATATAAAAAATACACATAAAATAATGTAAATACGTAGAAAAATATATATACAAAATACACATAAAATTATGTAAATTCTTATGAAAATAAATGAACAAAATTCCACTAAAAGAATGTATATGTGTAGGAAAATATAAATACAAAATACAAATAAAATAAATAAAATTTGAATAAAAATATATAAAAAATACATAAAAATAGTTTAAATTTGTTTGAAAATAGATATGCAAAATACACATAAAATTAGGCAAATCTGTATTGAAATACATATACAAATTACACATAAAATATTGTAAATTTGTATGAAAATATATAAACAAATACACATAAAATAGCGTAAATTTATATAAAATATATATACAAAATATACATTAAATAATGTAAATGTGTATAAAAATATATATACAAAATACACATAGAATAATGTAAAATCGTATCAAAATAAATAAACAGAATATCAATAAAATAATGTAAATTTGTATGAAAATAAAGATGCAAAATACCCAAATAATAACGCATATTTTTACAAAAATACACATAAAATAATTAAATTTGTATTAAAATAAATATACAAAATACACATACAATATGGTAAATTTGTATTGAAATAGATATGCTAAATAAACATAAATAATGTAAATTTGTATCAAAATATATATACGAATACCCATAAAATAGAGTAAATTTCTATGAAAATATATATTCAAAACACAAATAAAATGATATAAATAAGTATAAAAATATACATATCAAATACACCTAAAATAATGTAAATTCGTATAAAAATAAATAAACAAAATTACGATAAAAGATGCAAGATACACATTAAATAATGTAAATATTTATAAAAAAAATATATACAAAAAAAAAATTGAATAATGTGAAATCGTATCAAAATAAATACACCGAATATTAATAAAATAATGTAAATTTGTATGAAAATAAAGATGCAAAATTCCCATCAAATAGCGCATTTCTTATAAAAATATATATACCAAAATACACATAAAATATTTAAATTTGTATTGAAATAAATATACAAAATGCACATACAATAAGGTAAATTTGTATTGAAAGAGATATGCAAAAATACATATAAAACAATGTAAATTTGTTTCAAAATATATATACGAATACACATAAAATAACGTAGATTTCTATAAAAATATATATACAAAATACACATAAAATTAAGTAAATACGTATAAAAATAGATATACAAAATACACATAGAATAATGTAAAATTGTTTAAAAAAAAAAAAAAACAATATAAATAAAATAATGTAAATTTGTATGAAAATAAAAATGCAAAATACCCATAAAATAAAGCATATTTTTATAAAAATACATATACAAAAATACACATAGCATAATTAAATTTGTATTAAAATAATATACAAAATGCATATACAATAAGGTAAATTTGTATTGAAAAAATATGCAAAATACACATAAAACAGTGTAAATTTTTTTCAAAATCTATATTCGAATACTCATAAATCAACGTAGATTTCTATAGAAATATATATACAAAATACACATCAAATGATGTAAACACGAATAAAAAATATATATATATATATATATATATATATATATATATATATATATATATATATATATATATATATATATATATATATATATATATATATATATATATATATATATATATATATATATATATATATATATATATATATATATATATATATATATATATATATATATATATATATATATATATATATATATATATATATATATATATATATATATATATATATATATATATATATGTATATATATATATAGATATACAATATACACATAAAATCACCTAAATTTGTATAAAACTATATACAAAAATACACAAAAATAATTTTAATTTGTATGAAAATAAATATACAAAATACACATAAAATTAGGTAAATTTGTATTGAAATACATTTACAAAATACACATAAAATAATGTAAATTTGAATGAAAATATATAAACAAATACACTTAAAATAACGTAAATTTGTATAAATATAAAAAATACACATTAAATAATGTAAATATGTATAAAAGAATATATACAAAACACAAATAGAATAATATAAAATCGTATCAAAATAAATACACAGAATATTAATAAAATAATGTAAATTTGTATGAAAATTAAGATGCAAAATACCCATAAAATAACGCATTTTTTCTAAAAATATTTATACCAAGACACACATAAAATATTTGAATTTGTATTAAAATAAATATACAAAATGCACATACAATAAGGTAAATTTGTATTGAAATAGATATGCAAAATACATATAAAACCATGTAAATTTTTTAAAAATATATATACGAATACACATAAAATAACGTAGATTTCTATGAAAATAAATATACAAAATACACATAAAATGAAGTAAATACGTATAAAAAAAGGTATACAAAATACACATAAAATAATGTAAACTTGTATCAAAATAAATAAACAAAATACTAATAAAAGAAAGTGTATTGTATATATATAAATTTACAAAATACAAATAAAATAACGTAAATTTATATAAAACTATATGCATAAGTACACAAAAGTAATTAAATTTGTGTGAAAATAGATATACAAAATACATGCGTATTTTATATATTTATTTTCATACAAATTGAAATTATTTTTATTTAATTTTTTATATATTTTCATACAAATTTTCGTTATTTAATGTGTATTTTGTATATTTATTTTTTCTACAAATATACGTTCTTATATCTGAATTTTGTTTATTGAATTTGTAACGAATTTACCTTATTTTGTATATCTATTTTCATACAAATTAAAATACTTCTGTGTATTTTTGTATATAGTTTTATATAAAATTACGTTATTTTATGTGTATTTTGTATATTTATATTTATTTAAATACACATTCTTTTATTGGTATTTTGTATATTTATTTTGATACGAATTTACATTATTTTACGTGTATTTTGTATACATTTTTTTATACGTATTTACTTCATTTTATGTGTATTTTGTATATATATTTTTATAGAAATCTACGTTATTTTATGTGTATTCGTATATATATTTTGAAAAAAATTTACATTGTTTTATATGTATTTTGCATATCTATTTCAATACAAATTTACCTTATTGAATGTGTTTTTTGTATATTTATTTTAATACAAATTTTATTTTTTGATGTGTATTTTGGTATATATATTTTTATAAATAAAAAAAATGCGTTATTTTATGGGTATTTTTATAAATATTTTGATACAAATCTACATTATTTTATGTATTTTGTATATACATTTCAATTCAAATTTAGCTTATTTTATCTGTATTTTGTATATCTATTTTCATACGAATTTAATTACTTCTGTGTATTTTTGTATATAGTTTTATACAAATTTACGTTATTTTATGTGTATTTTGTATATTTATATTTATACAAATACACATTCTTTTATTGAAATTTTGTTTATTTATTTTGATACGAATTTACATTATTTTATGTGTATTTTGTATACATTTTCTTATACGTATTTACTTCATTTTATGTGTATTTTGTATATATATTTTTATACAAATCTACGTTATTTTATGTGTATTCGTATATATATTTTGAAACAAATTTACATTGTTTTATATGTATTTTGCATATCTATTTCAATACAGATTTACCTTATTGTATGTGTATTTTGTATATTTATTTTAATACAAATTAATTTTTTCATGTGTATTTTGGTATATATATTTTTATAAAAAATGCGCTATTTAATGGGTATTTTGCATCTTTATTTTCATACAAATTTACATTGTTTTATTAATATTCTGTGTATTTATTTTGATACGATTTTATATTATTCTATTTGTGTTTTGTATATATTTTTTTATACATATTTATATTATTTAATGTGTATTTTGTATATTTTAAAACAAATTTACGTTATTTTATGCGCATCTGTTAAAATATTTTGATACAAATTAACATTATTTTATGTATTTTGTATATATATTTCAATACAAATTTAGTTTATTTTATGAATATTTTGTATATCTATTTTCATTTGTATCAAAATAAATAAACAAAATAGCAATAAAATAATGTAAATTTGTATGAGAAAACATATACAAATGCACATAAAATAAAGTAAATTTGCAAATTTCTATTGAAATAGATATGCAAAATACATATAAAGCAATGTAAATTTGTTTCAAAATATATATACGAATACACATAAAATAACGTAGATTTCTATAAAAATATGTACAAAATACACATAAAATGAAGTAAATACGTATAAAAAAATGAATACAAAAAATACATAAAAATCGTATCAAAATAAATAAACAAAATACCAGTAAAAGAATGTGTATTTGTAAAAATATAAATATACAAAATACACATAAAATATCTTAGATTTGTATAAAACTATATACAAAAATACACAGAAGTAATTAAATTTGTATGAAAATATATATACAAAATACAGCTAAATTAAGCTAAATTTGAATTGAAATGTACATACAAAATACATAAAATAATGTAAATCTGTATCAAAATATTTATACAAATACATATAATAACGTAGATTTGTTTAAAAATATATAAACAAAATACACATTAAGTAATGTAAATACGTATAAAAAATATGTACAAAATACACATATAATCATGTAATTCGCATCAAAATAAATAAACAAAATAGCAATAAAATAATGTAAATTTGTATGAGAAAACATATACAAATAACGCAAATTTCTATAAAAATATATGTACAAAAATGCACATAAAATAAAGTAAATTTGCAAAAAAATATATATACAAAACACACACTAAATAATGTAAATGCGTACATAAAATAACCTAAATTTGTATAAAACAATATACAAAAATACACAAAAATAAATTAAATTTGTTTGAAAAGAAATATACAAAATACACATAAAATTAGGTAAATTTGTATTGAAATACATACACAAAATACACATCAAATAATGTAAATTTGAATGAAAATATATCAACAAATACACTTAAAATAACGTAAATTTGTATAAAATATATATGCAAGATACACATTAAATAATGTAAATGTGTATAAAAAATATATATACAAAAAACAAATAGAATAATGTCAAATCGTATCAAAATAAATACACAGAATATCAATAAAATAATGTAAATTTGTGTGAAAATAAAGATACAAAATTCCCTAAAATTATCGCAGTTTTTATAAAAATATATTTACCAAAATACACATAAAATATTTAAATTTGTATTGAAAAAAATATACAAAATGCATATACAGTAAGGTAAATTTGTATTGAAAGAGATACTCAAAAATACATATAAAACAATGTAAATTTGTTTCAAAATATATATATACGAATACACATAAAATAAAGTAGATTTCTATAGAAATATATATACAAAATACATATGAAATTATGTAAATACGTATAAAAATATATATACAAAATACATATCAAATAATGTAAATTCGTGTCAAAATAAATAAACAAAATATCATGAAAAGAATGTGTATTTGTATGAAAATAGATAATAGATAATAAATCTGTATAAAATATATATGCAAGATACACATTAAATAATGTAAATATGTATAAAAAAGTATATATAAAAAACAAATAGAATATTGTAACATCGTATCAAAATAAATACACCGAATATTAATAAAATAATGTAAATTTGTATGAAAATAAAGATGCAAAATTCCCATAAAATAGCGCATTTCTTATAAAAATATATATACCAAAATACACATAAAATATTTAAATTTGCATTGAAATAAATATACAAAATGCACATACAATAAGGTAAATTTGTATTGAAAGAGATATGCAAAAATACATATAAAACAATGTAAATTTGTTTCAAAATATATATATACGAATACAAATAAAAAAACGTAGATTTCTATAAAAATATATATACAAAATACACATAAAATTAAGTAAATACGTATAAAAAAATGTATACAAAATACTCATAAAATAATGTATTTTCGAATTAAAATAAATGTAAATTTGAATGAAAATATAAAAACAAATACACTTAAAATAACGTAAATTTGTATAAAATATATAAGCAAGATACACATTAAATAATGTAAATGTGTATAAAAAAATATATACAAAAAACAAATAGAATAATGTAAAATCGTATCAAAATAAATACCCAGAATATCAATATAATAATGTAAATTTGTATGAAAATAAAGATGCAAAATTCCCAAAAAATATCGCATTTTTCATAAAAATATATATACCAAAATACACATAAAATATTTAAATTTGTATTGAAATAAATATACAAAATGCATATACAGCAAGGTAAATTTGTATTAAAAGAGATATTCAAAAATAAATATAAAACAATGTAAATTTGTTTCAAAATATATATACGAATACACATAAAATAAAGTAGATTTCTATAGAAATATATATACAAAATACATATGAAATTATGTAAATACGTATAAAAATATATATACAAAATACATATCAAATAATGTAAATTCGTGTCAAAATAAATAAACAAAATATCATGAAAAGAATGTGTATTTGTATAAAAATAGATAATAGATAATAAATTTGTATAAAATATATATGCAAGATACTCATTAAATAATGTAAATATGTATAAAAAAGTATATACAAAAAACAAAAAGAATAATGTAAATTCGTATCAAAATAAATACACCGAATATTAATAAAATAATGTAAATTTGTATGAAAATAAAGATGCAAAATTCCCATAAAATAGCGCATTTCTTATAAAAATATATATACCAAAATACACATAAAATATTTAAATTTGTATTTAAATAAATATACAAAATGCACATACAATAAGGTAAATTTGTATTGAAAGAGATATGCAAAAATACATATAAAACAATGTAAATTTGTTTCAAAATATATATACGAATACAAATAAAAAACGTAGATTTCTATAAAATATATATAAAAAATAACCATAAAATTAGGTAAATACGTATAAAAAATGTTTTTTTGTAAAAATATAAATATACAAAATACACAAAATATATCGTAAATTTGTATAAAACTATATACAAAAATACACAGAAGTAATTAAAATTGTATGAAAATATATATACAAAATACAGCTAAAATAAGCTAAATTTGAATGAAATGTACATACAAAATACATAAAATAATGTAAATCTGTATCAAAATATTTATACAAATACATATAATAACGTAGATTTGTTTTAAAATATATAAACAAAATACACATTAAGTAATGTAAATACGTATAAAAATATGTACAAAATACACATATAATCATGTAACTCGTATAAAAATAAATAAACAAAATAGCAATAAAATAATGTAAATTTGTATGAGAAAACTTATACAAATAACGCAAATTTCTATAAAAATATATGTACAAAAATGCACATATAATAAATTAAATTTGCAAAAAAATATATATATACAAAACACACACTAAATAATGTAAATGCGTCCATAAAATAACCTAAATTTGTATAAAACTATATACAAAAATACACAAAAATAATTTAAATTTGTTAGAAAAGAAATATACAAAATACACATAAAATTAGGTAAATTTGTATTGAAATAAATATACAAAATACACATCAAATAATGTAAATTTGAATGAAAATATATAAACAAATACACTTAAAATAACGTAAATTTGTATAAAATATATATGCAAGATACAAATTAAATAATGTAAATGTGTATGAAAAATATATATACAAAAAACAAATAGAATAATGTAAAATCGTATCAAAATAAATAAACAGAATATCAAAAAAATAATGTAAATTTGTATGAAAATATAGATACAAAATTCCCCAAAATTATCGCATTTTTTATAAAAATATATTTACCAAAATACACATAAAATATTTAAATTTGTATTGAAATAAATATACAAAATGCATATACAGTAACGTAATTTTGTATTGAAAAAGATATTCAAAAATACATATAAAACAATTTAAATTTGTTTCAAAATATATATACGAATACACATAAAATAAAGTAGATTTCTATAGAAATATATATACAAAATACATATGAAATTATGTAAATACGTATAAAAATATATATACAAAATACATATCAAATAATGTAAATTCGTGTCAAAATAAATAAACAAAATATCATGAAAAGAATGTGTATTTGTATGAAAATAGATAATAGATAATAAATTTGTATAAAATATATATGCAAGATACACATTAAATAATGTAAATATATATAAAAAAGTATATACAAAAAACAAAAAGAATAACGTAACATCGTATCAAAATAAATACACCGAATATTAATAAAATAATGTAAATTTGTATGAAAATAAAGATGCAAAATTCCCATATAATAGCACATTTCTTATAAAAATATATATACCAAAATACACATAAAATATTTAAATTTGCATTGAAATAAATATACAAAATGCACATACAATAAGGTAAATTTGTATTGAAAGAGATATGCAAAATACATATAAAACAATGTAAATTTGTTTCAAAAATATATATACGAATACAAATAAAAAACGTAGATTTCTATAAAAATATATACAAAATACACATAAAATTAAGTAAATACGTATAAAAAATGTATACAAAATACACATAAAATAATGTAATAATAAATGTAAATTTGAATGAAAATATAAAAACAAATACACTTAAAATAACGTAAATTTGTATAAAATATATATGCAAGATACACGTTAAATAATGTAAATGTGTATAAAAAAATATATACAAAAAACAAATAGAATAATGTAAAATCGTATCAAAATAAATACACAGAATATCAATAAAATAATGTAAATTTGTATGAAAATAAAGATGCAAAATCCCCAAAAATTTTCGCATTTTTTATAAAAATATATATACCAAAATACACATAAAATATTTAAATTTGTATTGAAATAAATATACAAAATGCATATACAGTAAGGTAAATTTGTATTTAAAGAGATATTCAAAAATACATATAAAACAATGTAAATATATTTCAAAATACATATACGAATACACATAAAATAAAGTAGATTTCTATTGAAATATATATATACAAAATACATATGAAATTATGTAAATACGTATAAAAATATATACATAATACATCAAATAATGTAAATTTTTGTATATGTATTTTTATAAAAATATGCTTTATTTTACGGGTATTTTGCATCTTTATTTTCAAACAAATTTACGTTATTTTATTGATATTCTCCTCATTCATTTTGATACGATTTGACATTATTCTATGTGTATTTTGTATATATTTTTCATACAAATTTACGTTATTTTATGTGTATTTGTTTATATATTTTGATACAAATTTACAATATTTTATGGGTATTTTGTATATATATTTCAAAAGAAATTTACCTAGTTTTATGTGTATTTTGAATATCTATTTTCATACAAACTCAAATTATTTATACGTATTTTTGTATATATTTCAATACAAATTTTAGTTATGTTATGTTTATTTTGTAAATCTATTTTCATTCAAATATATATTATTTTATTGGTATTTTGTTGATTTATATTGATACGAATTTACATTATTTTATATGTACTTTTTATATATATTTTTATACGCATTTACATTATTTAATATTTATTTTGAATGTATAATTTTATACAAATTCATGGTATTTTATGTGTATTTGTATATATATTTTCATATAAATTTACATTATTTTATGTGTATTTTGTACATATATTTCATTACAAATTTACCTTATTTTATGTTTATTTTGTATGTGTATTTTGTACATTTAAATTTGTTTGAAAATATATGCAAAAAATACACAAAAAAGTTAAATTTTTTGTATATAATATATATAAAAAAAAATAAAATAATATAAAATTTTTTTATAATATATATATATAATATATATAAAATAAAAATATTTATATATAATATATATATAATATATATAATATAAATAAAAAATAATAAATATATTATATATATTATATATATTTTTATTATTTATTTTATTTTGTATTTGGTATATGTTTTCTCATAGAAATTTACATTATTTTATTGGTATTTTGTCTATTTATTTTGATACGAATTACATGATTATTTGTGTATTTTGTACATTTTTTTATACGTATTTACATTATTTAATGTGTATTTTGTTTATATATTTTTATACAAATTTACGTTATTATATGTGTATTTGTATATATTTTGATACAAATTTACATTATTTTATGTATTTTGTATATATATTTCAATTCAAATTTAGCTTATTTTATGTGTATTTTGTATATCTATTTATTTTAATACAAAATCAAATATTTTATGTTTTTTCGTATATATATTTTTATAAAAAATGCGTTATTTTATGGGTATTTTGCATCTTAATTTTCATACAAATTTACATTATTTTATTAATATTTTCTGTATTTATTTTGATACGATTTTACATTATTTTATTTGTGTTTTGTATATATTTTTTTTATACATATTTACATTATTTAATGTTTTTTTGTATATATATTTGATACAAATTTAGGTTATTTTATGTGTATTTTGTATATCTATTTTCATACAAATACACATTCTTTTCATGATATTTTGTTTATTAATTTTGACACGAATTAACATTATATAATGTGTATTTTGTATACATATTTTTATACGTATTTACATTATTTCAAGTGTATTTTGTATATATATTTCTATAGAAATCTGCGTTATTTTATGTGTATTCGTATATATATTTTGAAACAAATTTACATTGTTTTATGTGTATTTTGCATATTTTTTTTAATACAAATTTACCTTATTGTATGTGCATTTTGTATATTAATTTTAATACAAATTTGATGAATCTATGTGTATTTTTGTATATGTATTTTTATAAAAATATGCTTTATTTTATGGGTATTTTGCATCTTTATTTTCATATAAACTTACATTATTTTATTGATATTCTGTGTATTTATTTTGATATCTTTTTACATTATTCTATGTGTATTTTGTATATATATTTTATATAAAATGTATTTGTTTTCATTTCATACAAATCTACATTATTTTATGTGTTTTTTGTACATGTATTTAAATACAAATTTAACTAGTTATATGTGTATTTTGTATATCTATTTTGTATGTATAATTTCATAGAAATTAATCTATTTTATGAGTATTCGTATATATATTTTGATACATATTTACATTTTTGATGTGTATTTTGCATATCTATTTCAATACAAATTTACTTTATTGTACGTGCATTTTGTATATTTATTTTAATACAAATTTAATTATTTTATATGTATTTTTGTATATATATTTTTATGCAAATATGCGTTATTATATGGATTTTTGCATCTTTATTTTCATACAAATTTACATTATTTTATTGATATTCTCTTTATTTATTTTGATACGATTTAACATTATTCTATGTGTTTTTTGTATATATTTTTTTTATACATATTTACATTATTTAATGTTCATTTTGTATATATATTTTATCCAAATTTACATTATTTTATATGTATTTGTTTATATATTTTCATACATATTTACATTATTTTATGTGTTTTTTGTATATATATTTTTTTACGTATTTAAATTATTTTATGTGTATTTTGTATATACATTTTCGTAAAAAAATTACGTTATTTTATTGTGTGTATAAGTATATATTTTGATACAAATTTTATACAAATTAATATTATTTAATGTGTAATTGTATATATATTTTCATACAAATTTATATTATTTTACGTGCATTTTTTCATATATTTCATTACAAATTTACCTTATTTTATGTTTATTTTGTATATTTATTTCGTTCAATTTTAAATTATTTTATGTGTATATTTGTATTTGTATTTAGGTTATTTTATGTGTATTTTGTATATATATTTTCATCCAAAATTACATTATTATATTGGTATTTTCTTAATTTAATTCGATACGAATTTAGATTATTTCATAGGTATTTTGTATACATATTTTTATACTCATTTACATTATCTAATGTGTGTTTTGTATATATATTTTTATGCAAATTTATTTTATTTTATTTTGTACGTATATTTTTATAGAAATTTGCGTTATTTTATGTATATAGTTTTATATCAATTTACGTTATTTTATGTGCATTTTGTATATATATATTTATACAAATACACATTCTTTTATTGCTATATTGTTTATTTATATTTATACGAATTTACATTATTTTATGTGTATTTTGTATACATTTTTTTATACGTATTTACTTAATTTTATGTGTATTTTGTATATGTATTTTTATAGAAATCTACGGAAACAAATTTACCTTATTTTATATGTATTTTGCATATTTATTTCAATACAAATTTACCTTATTGTATGTGCATTTTGTATATTTATTTTGATACAAATTCAAATATTTTGTGTATTTTGGTATCAATAATTTATAAAAAATGCGTTACTTTATAGGTATTTTGCATCTCAATTTTCATACAAATTTACATTATTTTATTAATATTCTGTGTGTATATTTTGATACGATTTTAAATTTATTTGTCTTTTGTATATATTTTTTATACATATTTACATTATTTAATGTGTATTTTTGTATATATTTCATCCAAATTTACGTAATTATATGTATTTGTTTATATATATTTTTTCAAATTTACATTATTTTATGTGTATTTTGTATATATATTTCAATAGAAATTAACCTAATTTTATATGTATTTTGTATTCTTTTCATACAAATTTAAATTATTTTTGTGTATTTTGTATATAGTTTTATACAAATTTACATTATTTAATGTGTGTTTGTATATAAATTTTTATCCAAAGTTAATTTATTTTACGTTCATTTTGGACATATATTTTTATAGAAATTAGCGTTATTTTATTTGTATTTGTATATGTTTTCTCATACAAATTTACATTATTTTATTGCTATTTTGTTTATTTAGTTTGATACAAATGAAAATAGATATACAAAATATACTTAAAAACTAAATTTGTATTGAAATATATATACAAAATACATAAAATAATGTAAATTTGTATCAAAATATTTTAACAGATGCAAATAAAATAACGTAAATTTGTTTTAAATATTAAAATACACATTAAATAATGTAAATATGTATAAAAAAATATATACAAAACACAAATAGAATAATGTAAAATCGTATCAAAATAAATACAGAATATTAAAAAACAATATAAATTTGTATGAAAATAAAGATGCAAATACCATTAAATAACGCATTTTTATAAAATATATATACAAAAATACACATAAAATAATTAAATTTGTATTAAAATACATATACAAAATACACATACAATAAGGTAAATCTGTATTGAAATAGATATGCAAAATACATATAAAACAATGTAAATTTGTTTCAAAATATATACGAATACACATAAAATAACGTAGATTTGTAAAAATATATATACAAAATACACATAAAATGAAGTAAATACGTATAAGAAAATGTATACAAAATACACATAAAATAATGTAAATTCGTATCAAAATAAATAAACAAAATACCAATAAAAGAATGTGTATTTGTATAAATATAAATATACAAAATACACATAAAATAACGTAAATTTGTATAAAACTATATACAAAAAATACACAGAAGTAATTAAATTCGTATGAAAATAGATATACAAAATACAGATAAAATAAGCTAAATTTGAATTGAAATGTATATACAAAATACATAAAATAATGTAGATTTGTATCAAAATATTTATAAAAATACCCATAAAATAACGCATTTTTTTTTTTAAATATATATACCAAAATACACATCAAAAAATTAAATTTGTATTAAATTAAATATACAATAAAAACATTCAATAAGGTAAATTTGTATTGAATTAGATATGCATAATTCATATAAATAAATGTAAATTTGTCTCAAAATATATATACGAATACACATAAAATAACGTGATTTTCTAAAAAATATATACAAAATACATAAAATGAAGTAAATACGTATAAAAAATGTATACAAAATACACATAAAATAATGTAAATTCATTATCCAAAATAAATAAACAAAATACCAATAAAAGAATGTGTATTTGTATAAATATAAATATACAAAATACATATAAAATAACGTAAATTTGTATAAAACTATATACAAAATACACAGAAGTAATTAAATTCGTATGAAAATAGATATACCAAATACAGATAAAATAAGCTAAATTTGAATTGAAATGTATATACAAAATACATAAAATAATGTAGATTTGTATCAAAATATTTATAAAAATACCCGTAAAATAACGCATTTTTTTATTTATAAAAATATACACCAAAATACACATAAAAATTTAAATTTGTATTAAAATAAATATACAAAAACACATTCAATAAAGGTAAATTTGTATTGAAGTAGATATGCAAAATACATATAAAACAATGTAAATTTGTCTCAAAATATATATACGAATACACATAAAATAACGTAGATTTCTATAAAAATATATATACAAAATACACATAAAATGAAGTAAATACGTATAAAAAAATGTATACAAAATACACATAAAATAATGTAAATTCGTATCAAAATAAATATACAAAATACCAATAGAAGAATGTGTATTTGTATAAATATAAATATACAAAAATACACATAAAATAACGTAAATTTACATAAAACTATATACAAAATACACAGAAGTAATTGAATTTGTATGAAAATAGATATACAAAATAAAATAAGCTAAATTTGAATTACAAATTCAATAAACAAAATTCAGATAAAAGAACGTATATTTGTAGAAAATAAATATACAAAATACCATTAAATAACGAAAATTTGTATGAAAATATATAAAAAATAAACAAAATAATTTCAAGTTGTATGAAAATCATTATACACAAGAGATATGTAATGTGTATATCTAATTTCACACAAATTTAATTACTTTTGTGTATTTTTGCATATAGTTTTATATAACTTTACGTTATTTTATTTGTATTTTGTAAATTTATATATATCCAATTCACTTTCTTTACTTAGTATTTTGTTTATTTATTTTGATACAAGTTTACATTATTATATGTGTATTTGTATTCCTTTTTTATACGTATTTACTTCATTTATATTTTGTATATTTATTTCATAGAAATCTACGTTTTTTTATGTGTATTCGTATATTTATTTTTAAAAAAAATTACATTATTTGATGTGTATTTTGAATAGCTATTTAGATACAAATTTACTTTATTTTATGTGTATTTTGTATATTTATTTTAATACAAACTCAAATATTTTATGTGTGTTTTGTATAAATATTTTAGATAAATATACGTTCTTTTATGGGTATTTTGCATCTTAATTTTCATACAAATTTACATTATTTTATTAATATTCTGTGTATTTATTTTGATACGATTTTACATTATTCTATTTGTGTTTTGTATATATTCTTATACATTATTTACGTTATTTGTATTTTGTATATATATTTTTATACAAATTTACGTTATTTTTATATATATATTTTTACAAATTATTTTATGTGTATTTGTTTATATATTTTCATACAAATTTACATTATTTTATTAATATTCGGTGTATTTATTTTGATACGATTTTACATTATTCTATTTGTGTTTTGTATATATTCTTTATACAGATTTACATAATTTAATGTTAATTTATTATATATATTTTATACAAATTTACGTTATTTTAAGTGTATTTGTATATATTTTCATTCAAATTTACATTATTTTATATGTATTTTGTATATTTCAATACAAATTTCTAATTTTATGTGTATTTTGTATATTTATTTTCATACAAATATATTATTTATGTATTTTGTATATATATATATATTTATATATATATATATATTTTATATATATATTTACAAAATATATATATATATATATATATATATATATATATATATATATATATATATATATATATATATATATATATATATATATATATATATATATATATATATATATATATATATATATATATATATATATATATATATATATATATATATATATATATATATATATATATATATATATATATATATATATATATATATTTATATATATATATATATGATTTTGAAATAAATTTACACTGTTTTATGTGTATTTTTGCATATTTTTCAATACAAATTTACCTTATTGTATATGCATTTTGTATATTAATTTTAATACAAATTTAATTATGCTATGTGTGTTTTGTATATGTATTTTATAAAAATATGCTTTATTTATGGGTATTTTGCATTTTTATTTTCATACAAATTTACATTATTTTGTTTATATTCTGTTTTTTTTTTAAACAATTTTACATTATTCTATGTATTTTGTATATCTATTTATATACGTATTTACTTAATTTTATGTGTATTTTGTATATATATTTTATAGAAATCTACATTATTTTATGTATTCGTATATATATTTTGAAACAAATTTACATTGTTTTATATTTTTGCATATTTCTTTCAATACAAATTTACCTTATTGTATGTGCATTTTGTATATTTATTTCAATACAAATTTAAATATTTTATGTGTATTTTGGTATATATATTTTTATAAATGAAATGTTATTTGATGAATTTTGCATCTTTATTTTCATACAAATTTACATTATTTTATTAATATTCGGTGTATTTATTTTGATACGATTTCACATTATCCTATTTTTTTTTTGTATATTTTTTATAAATATTTACATTATTTAATGTATCTTGCATCTTTATCGTAATTTTGTTTATTTATTTTTATACGAATTTACATTATGTTGTGTGTATTTGATATGTATTTTTTTATAGTTATTTATTTCATTTTATTTGTGTTTTGTCTATATATTTTCATAGAAATTTACTGTATTTTATGTGTATTCGTATATATATTGTGATACAAATTTACATCATTTATTTTATATTGCATATCTATTTCAATACAAATTTACCATATTGTATGTGTATTTTGTATATATATTTTAATAAATTTAATTATTTTATGTGTAATTTTGTAAAATATGCGTTATTACTTAGGTATTTCGCATCTTTATTTTCATACAAATTTGCATTATTTTATTGATATTCTGTTTATTTATTTTGATACGATTTTACATTATTCTATGTGTATTTTGTATATATTTTTATACATTAACATTATTTAATGTGTATTTTGTATATATATTTTATATAAATTTACGCTATTTTATGTGTATTTGTTTATATATTTTCATACAAATTTACAATATTTTATGTGTAATTTGTATATGTATTTCAATACAGATTTGCTTAATTTTATGTGTATTTTGCATATCTATTTTCAAACAAATTTAAATTATTTTATGTATTTTTATATATTTTATTACAAATTTTAGTTATTTTATTTGTATTTTGTATTTATATTTTCCTACAAATATACATTCTTTTAGTGGAATTTTGTTCATTTATTTTCATAAGAATTTACATAATTTTATGTGTATTTTGTATATATATATTTCTACGTATTTTATGTGTATTTTTTATATACATTTTCATAAAAATCTACGTTATTTTATTGGGTGTATTCCTATATGATTTGATACAAATTTACATTATTTTATGTTTGTTTTGCATATCTATTTCAATATAGATTTACCTTATTGTATGTGTATTTTGTAAATTTATTTTAATACAAATTTAATTATTTTATGTGTACTTTGTATACATTTTCTTATACGTATTTACTTCATTTAATGTGTATTTTGTATATATATTTTTATAGTAATCTACGTTATTTTATGTGTATTGGTATATATATTTTGAAGCAAATTTGCATTGTTTTATATGTATTTAGCATATCTATTTCAATATAAATCTACCTTATTGTATGTGCATTTTGTATATTTATTGTAATACAAATTTTAAAATTTTATTATTTTGGTATATATATTTTTATAAAAAGAGTTTTATATAAATTTAAATATTTTATGTATTTTGTATATCTATTTTCATACAAATACACATTTTTTATTGATATTTTGTTTATTTATTTTGACGCGAATTCACATTATTTAATGTGCATTGTGTATATATATTTTTATACGTATATACGTCATTTCATGTGTATTTTGTATATAAATTTCTATAGAAATATTTGTTATTTTATGTGTATTCGTATATATATTTTGAAACAAATATACATTGTTTTATGTGCATTTTGCATATTTTTTCAATATAAATTTACCTTATTGTACGTGCATTTTGTATATTAATTTTAATACAAATTTAATTATTCTATGTGTATTTTTGAATATGTATTTTCATAAAAAAATGCTTTATTTTATGGGTATTTTGCATCTTTATTTTCATACAAATTTACATTATTTTATTGATATTCTGTGTTTTTATTTTGATACGATTTTACATTATTCTATGTATATTTTGAATATATTTTGAACAGATGTACGTTATTTTATGTGAATTTGTTTTCATTTCATATAAATTTACATTATTTTATGTGTATTTTGTACATGTATTTAAATACAAATTTAACTAATTATATGTGTATTATGTATATCTATTTTCATACAAATTGAAATTAATTTTGTGTATTTTAATATATATTTTTATTCAAATTTTCGTAATTTTATGTGAATTTTGTATATTTATTTTCCTATAAATATACGTTCTTTTATCGGAATTTTGTTTATTTATTTTGATACGAGTTTTCATTATTTTAGGTGTATTTGATATATATATTTTTATACTTATTTACATAATTTTATATGTATTTTGAATATATATTTTCATAGAAATTTACTCTATTTTATGTGTATTCGTATATATATTTTGATACAAATTTACATTATTTATGTGTATTTCGCATATCTATTTCAATACAAATTTTCTTTATTGTATGTGCCTTTTGAATATTTATTTTGATGCAGATTTGATTATTTTATATGTATTTTTGTATATATATTTTTAAACAAATATGCGTTATTATATGGGTTTTTGCATCTTTATTTTCATACAAATTTACATTATTTATATTGATTGTCTGTTTATTTATTTTGATACGATTTTACGTTATTCTGTGTATTTTGTATACATATGTTTAGACATATTTACATTATTTAATGTATATTTCGTGTATATATTTTATGGAAATTTACGTTATCTTATGTGCATTTGTTTATATGTTTTCATAAAAATTTACATTATTTTATGTGTATTTTATATATGTATTTCAATAAAAATTTGCCTAATTTCATTTGTATTTTACATATCTATTTTCAAACAAATTAAAATTATTTTTGTGTATTTTTGTATTATTTTTATAAAAAAATTTTTTATTTTATTTGTATTTTGTTTATATATTTTCCTACATATATACATTCTTTTAGAGGAAATTTTGTTTATTTATTTTGATACGAATTTATATTATTTTATGTGTATTTTGTATATATATTTTTCTATGTATTTACTTTATTTTGTGTATTTTCTATATATATTTTCATAAAAATTTACGTAATTTTATTGTGTATTCGTATATATTTTGATAAAAATTTTCATTATTTTATGTGTGATTTTTGCATATCTATTTTAATAAAAATCTACCTTATTGTATGTGTATTTTGTATATTTATTTTAATACAAATTTAATTATTTTATGTGTATTTTTGTATTTTTTTTTTTAAATACAAGATATTTTATGGGTAATTTGCATCTTTAATTATATAAATTTTTACATTACGTACATATCTTTTATACGTATTTACATTATTTAATGTGTATTTTGTTTATATATTTTTATACAAATTTACGTTATTATATGTGTATTTGAATATATATTTTGATACAAATTTACATTATTTATGTATTTTCTATATTTATTTCAATTCAAATTTTGCCTATTTTATGTGTCTTTTGTATATCTATTTTCATACAAATTTAATTATTTTTTTTTTTTTTTGTATATAGTTTTATACAATTTTACGCTATTTTATGTTTTTTTTTTGTATATTTATATTTATACAAGTAAACATTCTTTTATTGGCATTTAGTTTATTTATTTTGATACGAATTTACATTATTTTATGTGTATTTTGTATACATTTTCTTATACGTATTTACTTCATTTTATGTGTATTTTGTATATATATTTTATAGAAATCTACGTTATTTTATGTTTATTCATTTGTATATTTTGAAACAAATTTACATTGTTTTATATGTATTTTATATCTATTTCAATACAAATTTACCTTATTGTATGTGCATTTTGTATATTTATTGTAATACAAATTTAAATATTTTATGTGCATTTTGGTATATATATTTTCATAAAAAATGCGTTGTTTTATGGGTATTTTGCATCTTTATTTTCATACAAATTTACATTATTTTATTAATATTCTGTGTATTTATTTTGATACTATTTTACATTATTCTATTTGTGTTTTGTATATATTTTTTTTATACATATTTACATGATTTAATGTGTATTTTCTATATATATTTCATACAAATTTTCGTTATTTTAAGTGTATTTGTTTATATATTTTTATTCAAATTTATATTATTTTATGTGTATTTTGTATATGTATTTCAATAGAAATTTACCTAATTTCATGTGTATTTTGTATATATATTTTATACAAATTTAAATTATTTTTTGTGTATTTTTGTATAGAGTTTTATTCAAATTTACAATATTTTATGTGTTTTTTGTATGTCTATTTTCATACAAATACACATTCTTTTATTGATATTTTGTTTATTTATTTTGATGCGAATCTACATTATTTAATGTGTATTTTGTATATATATTTTTATACGTATTTACGTCATTTCATGTGTATTTTGTATATATATTTCTATAGAAATATACGTTATTTTATGAGTATTCGTATATATATTTTGAAACAAATATATTTTGTTAGCTATTCTATGTGTATTTTTGTATATGTATTTTTATAAAAATATGCTTTATTTTATGGGTATTTTGCATCTTTATTTTCATAAAAAATTACATTATTTTATTGATATTCTGTGTATTTATTTTGATACGATTTTACATTATTCTATGTATATTTTGTATATCTATTTTATACCAATGTACGTTATTTTATGTGAATTTGTTTTCATTTCATAAAATTTACATTATTTTATGAATTTTGTACATGTATTTAAATACAAATTTAACTAATTATATGTGTATTTTGTATATCTATTTTCATACAAAGTGAAATTAATTTTGTGTATGTTTGTATATATTTTTATTCAAATTTTCGTAATTTTATGTGTATTTTGTATATTTATTTTCCTACAAATATACGCTCTTTTATCGAATTTTTTTTATTTATTTTTATACTATTTTCTATTATTTTTTTTGTATTTGATATATATATATATATATATATATATATATATATATATATATCTATATATATATATATATATATATATATATATATATATATATATATATATATATATATATATATATATATATATATATATTTTTATAATTATATAAATAATTTTATATGTTTTTTGGATATATATATTTAATATACATCTACTCTATATGTTTATGTATAGAAAATACACATGAAATAATCTAAATTCGTATCGAAATAAATGAACAAAATACCGATAAAATAATGTATTTTGAATGAAAATATATATGAAAATACACATAAAATAAAGTAAATACAAATAAATATACACATAAAATGATTTGAATTTGAATGAAAATAGATATAAAAATAAACTTAAAATAAAATTAAATTTATAATGAAATATATATACAAAATACACATAAAATAATGTAGATTTGTTCAAATATATATACGAATACACATAAAATAACGTAGATTTCTATAGAAATATATATACAAAATATACATGAAATGTTGTAAATACGTGTAAAAATATATATACTAAATACACATTAAATAATGTAAATTCGTGTCAAAAAATAATTAAAATATCAATAAAAGAATGTGTGTTGTATGAAATACATATACAAATACACATAAAATAACGTAAATTTGTATAAAACTATATATAAAATACACAAAATAAGTTAAATTTCTATGAAAATAAATATACAAATACACATAAAATTAGGTAAATTTGAGAAATACATATACAAATACATAAAATAATGTAAATTTGAATAAAATATATAAACAAATACACTTAAATTAACATAAATTTGTATAAAATATATATAAAATACTCATTAAATAATGTAAATGTATAAAAAATATATATACAAAACACAGATAGAATAATGTAAAATCGTATTAAAAAATATACACACAGAATATAAAATAATGTAAATTTGTATGATATGAAAATAAGATGCAAAATACCCATAAAATAACGCATTTTCTTATAAATATACAAAATACACATGAAAGGATAATAATGCGATAAAAAATATATATACAAAATACACATTAAATAATGTAAATTCGCGTCAAAATAAATGAAACAAATGTCAATAAAAGAATGTGTATTTGTATGAAAATAAATATACAAAATACATATAAGATAACATAAATTTGTATAAAACTACATACAAAAATACACAAAAATAATTTAAATTTGTATGAAAATAAATATACAAAATACACATAAAATTAGGTAAATTTGTATTGAAATACATATACAAAATACACATAAAATACTGTAAATTTTAATGAAAATACATAAACAAAGCACTTAAAATAACGTAAATTTGTATAAAAAAAATATATATACAAAACACAAATAGAATAATGTAAAATAATGTAAATTTGTATGAAAATAAAGAAGCAAAATACCCATAAAATAACGTTTTTTTTTAAATATATATAAAAAAATACACATAAAAAAATTCATTTGTATTAAAATAAATATACAAAATACACATACATTAAGGTAAATCTGAATTGAAATAGATAAGCAAAATACATATAAAACATTGTAAATTTATTTCAAAATATATATACGAATACACATAAAATAACGTAGATTTGTATAAAAATATATATACAAAATACACGTATAATGAAGTAAATACGTATAAAAAAAATGTATACAAAATACACATAAAATAACGTAAATTCGTATCAAAATAAATAAACAAAATACCAATAAAAAAAAATTCTATTTGTATAAATATAAATATACAAAATACACATAAAATATCGTAAATTTGTACAAAACTATATACAAAAATACACAAGTAATTAAATTCGTATGAAAATAGATATACAAAATACAGATAAAATAAGCTAAATTTGAATTGAAATGTATATACAAAATACATAAAATAATGTAAATTTGTATCAAAATATTTATAAAAATACATATAATAACGTAAATTTGTTTAAAAATATATAAACAAAATACACATTATGTAATGTAAATACGTATATAAAAATATGTACAAAATACACATATAATCATGTAATTCGTATCAAACTAAATAAACAAAATAGCAATAAAATAATGTAAATTGTATGAGAAAACATATACAAATACATATAAAATAACGATAATTTCTATAAAAATGAACGTAAAATAAATTAACTTTGGATAAAAATATATATACAAAACACACATTAAATAATGTAAATGCGTACATAAAATAACCTAAATTTGTATAAAACTATATACAAAAATACACAAAAATAATTTAAATTTATATGAAAAGAAATATACAAAATACACATAAAATTAGGTTAATTTCTATTTAAATATATATACAAAATACACATAAAATAATGTAAATTTGAAAGAAAATATATAAACAAATACACATATAATAACGTAAATTTGTTTGAAATATATATACAAAATACACATTAAATAATGTAAATATGTATAAAAAAAATATATACAAAACACAAATAGAATAATGTAAAATCGTATCAAAATATATACACAGAATATTAATAAAATAATGTAAATTTTTATGAAAATTAACATGCAAAATACCTATAAAATAATGCATTTTTTTTTAAATTATTGATACCAAAATACACATAAAATATTTGAATTTGTATCAAAATAAATATACAAAATGCACATACAATAACGTAAATTTGTATTGAAATAGATATGCAAAATACATATAAAATAATGTAAATTTGTTTCAAAATATATATATGAATACACATAAAACAACGTAGATTTCTATAAAAATACATATACAAAATAACCATTAAACTAAGTAAATACGTATAAAAAAATGTATACAAAATACACATAAATTAATGTAAATTAGTATAAATATAAATAAACAATATAGCAATTAAAGAATGTGTATTTGTATAAATATAAATATACAAAATGCACATAAAACAACGCAAATTTCTATAAAAATACATGTACAAAAATGAACATAAAATAAATTTGCATAAAAATATATATACAAAACACACATTAGATAATGTAAATGAGTATAAAAATATGCATACAAAATACCTATGAAATAATCTAAATTCGTATCGAATTAAATTAAGAAAATACCAATATAATAATGTAATTTTGGATGAAAATATATATACAAAATACACATAAAATAACATAAATACAAATACAAATATACACATAAAATAATTTAAATTGAATAAATAAATATACAAAATAAACATAAAATAAAATAAATTTGTAATGAAATATGAAAAATACTCATAAAATAATATAAATTTGTGTGAAAATATATATACAAATACACATTAAATAACATGAATTTGTATAAAATTTGTATCAAAATATATACGAATACACACAATAAAATAACGTAATTTTTTTTATGAAAATGTATATACAAAATACACATAAAATAAAGTAAATTTGTATAAAAATATATAAACAAATACACATAAATAATATAAATTTGGATGAAATATATATACAAAATAAACCTTAAATAATGTAAATATGTATAAAAAATATATACAAAATACACATAGAATAATGTTAAATCGTATCAAAATAAATAAAGAGAATATCAATAAAATAATGTAAATTTGTATGAAAATAAAGATGCAAATATCCATATAATAACGCATATTTGCATAAAAATATATATACAAAAATACATATAAAATAATTAAATTTGTATTAAAATAAATATACAAAATGCACGTACAATAAAGAAAATTTGTATTGAAATAGATATGCAAAATACACATCAATAATGTAAATTTGTATCAAAATATATATACGAATACTCATAAAATAGAGTAAATTTCTATGAAAATATACATACAAAATAGATATACAAAATACACATATAACTAGTTAAATTTGTATTTAAATACATGTACAAAAAACACATAAAATAATGTAGATTTGTATGAAATGAAAACAAATACATTTTATATAAAATATATATACAAAATACACATAGAATAATGTAAAATCATACCAAAAAAATACACAGAATATCAATAAAATAATGTAAATTTGTATGAAAATATATATGAAAAATACCCTTAAAATAAAGCATATTTTTTTAAAAATACATACACAAAAATACACATAGATTAATCAAATTTGTATTAAAATTAATATACAAAATGCACATACAATAATGTAAATTTGTATTGAAAAAATATGCAAAATACACATAAAACAATGTAAATTTGTTTCGAAAATATATATACGAATACTCATAAAATAACGTAGATTTCTATAGAAATATATATACAAAATACACTTGAAATAATATAAATACGTTTAAAAATATATACAAAATGCACATTAAATAATGTTAATTCGTGTCAAAATAAATAAAAAAAATATCACGAAAAGAATGTGTATTTGTATAAAAATAGATATTCAAAATACACTTAAAATAACCTAAATCTGTATATAACTATATACAAAAATAAACAAAAATAATTTAAACTTGTATGAAAATAAATATACAAAAATCATAAAATTAGGTAAATTTGTATTGAAGTACATATACAAAATACACATAAAATAATGTAAATTTGAATGAAAATATATAAACATATAGACTTAAAATAACGTAAATTTGTATCAAATATATATACATAAAACACATTAAATAATGTAAATATGTATAAAAAAAATATATACAAAACACAAATAAAATAATGTAAAATCGTATCAAAATAAATACAGAGAATATTAATAAAATAATGTAAATTTGTATGAAAATTAAGATGCAAAATACCCATAACATAACGCATTTTTTATAAAAATATATATACGAAAGAACATAAAATATTTGATTTTGTATTAAAATAAATAGATATACAAAATACACATAAAATAAGGTAAATTTGAATTGAAATATATATACAAAATACATAAAATAATGTAAATTTGTATCAAAATACCTATACAAATACACATATAATAACGTAAATTTGTATAAAAATATATAAACAAAATACACATTAAATAATGTAAATACGTATAAAAAATAAAAATACACAAATAATCATGTAATACGTATAAAAAAAATAGACAAAATACCAATAAAATAATGTAAATTTCTATGAGAAAACATATACAAAATACACATAAATAACGCAAATATCAATAAAAATATATATAATATAATATATTTTTATACATATATAAAATATTTAATGTATATTTTGTATATACATATTTTATCCAAATTTACGTGATTTTATATGTATTTGTTTATATATTTTCATAAAAATTTACATTATTTTATGTGAGTTTTGTATATGTATTTTGATACAAATTTGCCTAACTTTATGTGTATTTTGCATATCTATTTTCAAACAAATTTAAATTATTTTTGTGTATTTTTGTATATATTTTTATACAAATTCTAGTTATTTTATTTGTTTTTTGTATATATTTTCCTACAAATATACATTCTTTTATTGGAGTTTTGTGTATTTAATTTTTTACGAATTTACATTATTTTATGTGTATTTTGTATATATATTTTTCTACGTATTTAAACTATTTTATGTGTATTTTATATATACATTTTTATAAAAATTTACGTTATTTTATTGTGTGTATTCGTATATATTTTGAGACATTTTATACAAATTCATGCTATTTTATGTGTATTTGTATATATATTTTCATACAAATTTATATTATTTTATGTGTATTCTTACATATATTATTACAAATTTACCTTATTTTATGTTTATTTTGTATATTTATTTCATTTTAAATTATTTAATGTGTATATTTGTATTTGTATTTAGGTTATTTTATGTGTGTTTTCTATATGTATTTTCATCCAAAATTACATTATTTTATTATTATTTTCCTAATTTAACTCGATACGAATTTAGATTATTTCATAGGTATTTTGTATACATATTTTTATACTCATTTACATTATCTAATGTGTGTTTTGTATATATTTTTTTATGCAAACTAATTTTATGTGCATTTTTGTACATATGTTTTTATAGAAACTTAAAACGTTATTTTATGTGTATTTTGTATATGTTTTCTCATACAAATTTACATTATTTAATTAGTTTTTTTTTTATTTATTTTGATACGAATGACTTGATTATTGGTGTATTTTGTAAATATTTTTTTTATACGTATTTACATTACTTAATGTGTATTTTGTTTATAATTTTTTTTTTTAGAAATTTACGTTATTATATGTGTATTTGTTAAAAATATTTTGAAACGAATATACTTTATTTTATGTATTTTGTATATATATTTCAATTCAAATTTAGCTTATTTTGTGTGTATTTTGTATATCTATTTTCATGCAAATTTAATTACTTCTGTATTAAAATTAATATACAAAATGCACATACAATAATGTAAATTTGTATTGAAAAAATATGCAAAATACACATAAAACAATGTAAATTTGTTTCAAAATATATATACGAATACTCATAAAATAACGTAGATTTCTATATATATATACAAAATACACTTGAAATAATGTAAATACGTATAAAAATATATATACAAAATACACATTAAATAATGTTAATTCGTGTCAAAATAAATAAACAAAATATCATGAAAAGAATGTGTATTTGTATGAAAATAGATATACAAAATACACACAAAATAAACTAAATTTGTATAAGACTATATACAAAATACACAAAACAATTTAAACTTGTATGAAAATAAATATACAAAAAACATATAAAACTAGGTAAATTTGTATTGAAATACATATACAAAATATACTGAAAATAATGTAAATTTGAATGAAAATATATAAACATATAGACTTAAAATAACGTAAATTTGTATCAAATATATATACAAAAAAAAAAAAAATAATGTAAATATGTATAAAAAATATATATACAAAACACAAATAAAATAATGTAAAATCGTATCAAAATAAATACAGAAAATATTAATAAAATAATGTAAATTTGTATGAAAATTAAGATGCAAAATACCCATAAAATAATGCATTTTTTTATAAAAATATATATACGAAAAAACATAAAATATTTGATTTTGTATTAAAATAAATAGATATACAAAATACTCATAAAATAAGCTAAATTTGAATTGAAATATATATACAAAATACATAAAATAATGTAAATTTGTATCAAAATACTTTTACAAATACACATATAATAACGTAAATTTGTATAAAAATATATAAACAAAATACACATTAAATAATGTAAATACGTATAAAAAAATGTACAAAATACACAAATAATCATGTAATTCGTATCAAAATAAATAGACAAAATACCAATAAAATAATGTAAATTTCTATGAGAAAACATATACAAAATACACATAAATAACGCAAATATCAATAAAAATATATATAATATAATATATTTTTAAACATATCTAAAATATTTAATGTATATTTTGTATATATATTTTATCTAAATTTACGTTATTTTATATGTATTTGTTTATATATTTTCATACAAATTTAAATTATTTTATGTGAGTTTTGTGCATGTATTTCAATTCAAATTTAGCTTATTTTATGAGTATTTTGTATATCTATTTATTTTAATACAAAATCAAATATTTTATGTTTTTTCGTATATATATTTTTATAAAAAATGCATTATTTTATGGGTATTTTGCATCTTAATTTTCATACAAATTTACCTAAATTTGCCTAACTTTATGTGTATTTTGCATATCTATTTTCAAACAAATTTAAATTATTTTTGTGTATTTTTGTATATATTTTTATCCAAATTTTAGTTATTTTATTTGTTTTTTGTATATATATTTTCCTACAAATATACATTCTTTTATTGGAATTTTGTGAATTTAATTTTTTACGAATTTACATTATTTTATGTGTATTTCGTATATACATTTTTTTACGTATTTAAATTATTTTATGTGTATTCTATATATACATTTTTATAAAAATTTACGTTATTTTATTGTGTGTATTCGTATATATTTTGAAACAAATTTTATACAAATTCATGTTATTTTATGTGTATTTGTATATATATTTTCATACAAATTTATATTATTTTATGTGTATTCTTACATATATTTTATTACAAATTTACCTTATTTTATGTTTATTTTGTATATTTATTTCATTTAATAGAATCAAATTTAAATTTATTGTATATGCATTTTGTATATTAATTTTAATACAAATTTAATTATTCTATGTGTATTTTTCTATATGTATTTTTATAAAAATATGCTTTATTTGATGGGTATTTTGCATCTTTATTTTCATACAAATTTACGTTATTTTATTGATATTCTGCTCATTCATTTTGATACGATTTGACATTATTCTATGTGTATTTTGTATATATTTTTCATACAAATTTACGTTATTTTATGTGTATTTGTTTATATATTTTGACACAAATTTACAATATTTTATGGGTATTTTGTATATATATTTCAAAAGAAATTTACCTAGTTTTATGTGTATTTTGAATATCTATTTTCATTCAAACTCAAATTATTTTTATGTACTTTTGTAAATATTTCAATACAAATTTTAGTTAGGTTATGTGTATTTTGTAAATCTATTTTCATTCAAATATATATTATTTTATTGGTATTTTGTTGATTTATATTGATACGAATTTACATTATTTTATATGTACTTTGTATATATATTTTTATACGCATTTACATTATTTAATATTTATTTTGAGTATATAATTTTATACAAATTCATGGTATTTTATGTGTATTTGTATATATATTTTCATATAAATTTACATTATTTTATGTGTATTTTGTACATATATTTCATTACAAATTTACCTTATTTTATGTTTATTTTGTATGTGTATTTTGTACATTTATATTTATACAAATACACATTCTTTTATTGGTATTTTGTTTATTTATTTTGTTTCGAATTTACATTATTTTATGTGTATTTTGTTTACATTTTTTTATACGTATTTACTTAATTTTATGTGTATTTTGTATATATATTTTTGTAGAAATCTACGTTATTTTATGTGTATTCGTACATATATTAATGTAAATTCGTATCAATATAAATCAACAAAATACCAATAAAATAATATATATTTGAATGAAAATAGATTAACAAAATACACATAACATAGCTAAAATTTGTATTGAAATATATACAAATATACATAAAAATAATTTGAGTTTGTATGAAAATAGTTATTCAAAATACACATAAAACTAGGTAAATTTCTTTTGAAATATATATACAAAATACCCATAAAATATTGTAAATTTGTGTCAAAATATATAAACAAATACACATAAAATAATGTCAAATCGTATCAAAATGAATGAGCAGAATATCAATAAAATAACGTAAATTTGTATGAAAATAAAGATGCAAAATACCCATTAAAAAAAGCATATTTTTATAAAAATACATATACAAAAATACACATAGAATAATTAAATTTGTATTAAAATTAATATACAAAATACATATACAATAAGGTAAATTTGTATTGAAAAAATATGCAAAATACACATAAAAGTGTAAATTTGTTTAAAAATCTATAAACGAATACACATAATATAACGTAGATTTCTATAGAAATATATGTACAAAATACACATGAAATGATGTAAATACGTATAAAAATATATATACAAAATACACATTAAATAATCTCAATTCTCGTCAAAATAAATAAACAAAATATCAATAAAAGAATGTGTATTTGTATGAAAATAGATATACAAAATACTCATAAAATAACCTGTTTGTATAAAACTATATACAAAAATACACAAAAATAATTTAAATTTGTATGAAAATAAATATACAAAATACACATAAAATCAGGTAAATTTGTATTAAAATACATATACAAAATACACATAAAATAATGGAAGTTTGAATGAAAATATATAAACATATACACTTAAAATAACGTAAATTTGTATCAAATATATATACAAAATACTAATTAAATAATGTAAATATGTATAAAAAAAATATATTCAAGACACAAATAGAATAATGTAAAATCGTATCAAAATAAATACACAAAATATTAATAAAATAATGTAAATTTGTATAAAAATAAAGATGCAAAATAGCCATAAAATAACGCATTTTTTATAAAAATATATATACCAAAATACACATAAAATATGAAAATTTGTATTAAAATAAATATAAAAAATGCACATACTTTATGGTAAATTTGTATTGAAATAGATATGCAAAATACATATAAAACAATGTAAATTTGTTTCAAAATATATATACGAATACACATAAAATAACGTTGATTTCTATAAAAATATATACAAAATACACATAAAATGAAGTAAATACGTATAAAAAAATGAATACAAAATACACATAAAAATCGTATCAAAATAAATAAACAAAATACCAGTAAAAGAATGTGTATTTGTATAAATATAAATATACAAAATACACATAAAATATCGTAAATTTGTATAAAACTATATACAAAAATACACAGAACAAATACACATTCTTTTATTGGTATTTTGTTTATTTATTTTGTTTCGAACTCATATTATTTTATGTGTATTTTGTTTACATTTTTTATACGTATTTACCTAATTTTATGTGAATTTTGTATATAAATGTTTATAGAAATCTACGTTATTTTATGTGTATTCGTATATATATTTTGAAACAAATTTACAATTTTTTATATGTATTTTTGCATATCTCTTTCAACAGAAGTTTACCTTATTGTATGTGCATTTTGTATATTTATTTCAATACAAATTTAAATATTTTATGTGTATTTTGGTATATATATTTTTATAAGAAATGCGCTATTTGATGGGAATTTTGCATCTTTATTTTCATACAAATTTACATTATTTTATTAATATTCGGTGTATTTATTTTGATACGATTTTACATTATTCTATTTGTTTTTTGTATATATATTTTTTTATACATATTTACATTATTTAATGTGTATCTTGCATATATATTACATACAAATTTATTATCTATTATTTATTTTCATATAAATACACATTCTTTTCATGATATTTTGTTTATTTATTTTGTCACGAATTTACATTACTTAATATGTATTTTATATATATATTTTTATACGTATTTACATAATTTCATGTGTATTTTGTATATATATTTCTATAGAAATCTACGTTATTTTATGTGTATTCGTATATATATTTTGAAACAAATTTACACTGTTTTATTTGTATTTTGCGTTTTTTTTCAATACAAATTTACCTTTTTGTATGTGTGCATTTTGTATATCAATCTTAATACAAATTTAATTATTCTATGTGTATTTTTGTATATGTATTTAAAAAAAAAATGCTTTATCTTATGGGTATTTTGCATCTTTATTTTCATACAAATTTAAATTATTTTATTGATATTCTGTGTACCTATTTTGATACGATTTTACATTATTCTATGCATAACAAAAATAAATACAAAATACACAAAAATAGATATGCAAAATACATATAAACAATGTAAATTTGTTTCAAAATATATATACGAATACACATGAAATAAGGTAGAATTCTATAAAAATATACATAAAATTAAGTAAATACGTATAAAAAATGTATACAAAATACACATAAAATAATGTAAATTAGTATCAAAATAAATAAACAAAATACCAATAAAAGAATGTGTATTTGTATATATATATACAAAATACACATTAAATAATATAAATTTGTTTAAAACTATACAAAATACACATGAAATGATGTAAATACGTATAAAAATATATAAACAAAATACACATTAAATATTGTAAATTCGCGTCAAAATAAATAAACAAAATATAAATAAAAGAATGTGTATTTGTATGAAAATAGATATACAAAATACACATAAAATAACCTAAATTTGTATCAAACTATATACAAAAATACACAAAAATATTTTAAATTTGTATGAAAATAAATATACAAAATACACATAAAATTAGGTAAATTTGTATTGAAATACATACACAAAATACACATAAAATAATGTAAATTTGAATGAAAATACATAAACAAATACACTTAAAATAACGTAAATTTCTATAAAAAAATATGTACAAAACACAAATAGAATAATGTAAAATCGTATCAAAATAAATACACGGAATATTAATAAAATAATGTAAACTTCTATGAAAATAAAGAAGCAAAATACCCATAAAATAACGCTTTTTTTTATAAAAATATATATACCAAAATACACATCAAAAAATTAAATTTGTATTAAAATAAATATACAAAAAACACATACAATAAGGTAAATTTGTATTGAAATAGATATGCAAAATACATATAAAACAATGTAAATTTGTTTCAAAATATATATACGAATACACATAAAATAACGTAGATTTCTATAAAAATATATATACAAAATACACATAAAATGAAGTAAATACGTATAAAAAAATGTATACAAAAAACACATAAAATAATGTAAATTCGTATCAAAATAAATAAACAAAATACCAATAAAAGAATGTGTATTTGAATAAATATAAATATACAAAATACACATAAAATAACGTAAATTTATATAAAACTATATACAAAAATACACAGAAGTAATTAAATTCGTATGAAAATAGATATACAAAATACAGATAAAATAAGCTAAATTTGAATTGAAATGTATATACAAAATACATAAAATAATGTAAATTTGTATCAAAATATTTATAAAAATACATATAATAACGTAAATTTGTTTAAAAATATATAAACAAAATACATATTAAGTAATGTAAATACGTATTAAAAAATATGTACAAAATACACATATAATCATTTAATTCGTATCAAACTAAATAAACAAAATATCAATAAAATAATGTAAATTTGTATGAGAAAACATATACAAATACTTATAAAATAACGCTAATTTCTATAAAAATATATGTCTAAAAATGAGCGTAAAATAAAGTAACTATTAATAAAAATATATACAAAACACACATTAAATAATGTAAATGCGTACATAAAATAACCTAAATTTGTATAAAACTATATACAAAAATACACAAAAATAATTTAAATTTGTATGAAAAGAAATATAGAAAATACACATAAAATTAGGTTAATTTGTATTGAAATACATATACAAAATACACATAAAATAATGTAAATTTGAAAGAAAATATATAAACAAATACACTTATAATAACGTAAATTTGTATGAAATATATATACAAAATACACATTAAATAATGTAAATATGTATAAAAAATATATACAAAACACAAATAGAATAATGTAAAATCGTATCAAAATTTTCGTTATTATATGTATTTTTATAAATATTTTGATACAAATCTACATTATTTTATGTATTTTGTATATACATTTCAATTCAAATTTAGCTTATTTTATCTGTATTTTGTATATCTATTTTCATACGAATTTAATTACTTCTGTGTATTTTTGTATATAGTTTTATATAAATTTACGTTATTTTATGTGTATTTTGTATATTTATATTAATACAAATACAAATTCTTTTATTGGTATTTTGTTTATTTATTTTGATCAGAATTTTCATTATTTTATACGTATTTTGTATACATTTTTTTATACGTATTTACTTCATTTATGTGTATTTTGTATATATATTTTTATAGAAATCTACGTTATTTTATGTGTATTCGTATATATATTTTGAAACAAATTTACATTGTTTTATATGTATTTTGCATATCTATTTCAATACAAATTTATCTTATTGTATGTGTTTTTTGTATATTTATTTTAACACAAATTTAATTTTTTGATGTGTATTTTGGTATATATATTTTTATAAATAAAAAAAAATGCGTTATTTTATGGGTATTTTGCTTCTTTATTTTCATACAAATTTACATTATTTTATTAATATTCTGTGTATTTATTTTGATACGATTTTACATTATTCTATTTGTGTTTTGTATATATTTTTTTTATACAAATTTACGTAATTTTAAGTGTATTTGTTTATGTATTTTCATTCAAATTTACATTATTTTATGTGTATTTTGTGTATGTATTTCAATACAAATTTACCTAATTTTATGTGTATTTTGTATATTTATTTCCATACAAATTTAAAATATTTTTGTGTATTTTGTATATAGTTTGATACAAATTTAGGTTATTTTATGTATTTTGTATATCTATTTTCATAAAAATACACATTCTTTTATTTATATTTTGTTTATTTATTTACATTATTTAATGTGTATTTTGTATATATATTTCTATACGAATTTACATCATTTCATGTGTATTTTGTATAGTTTTAAACAAATTTATATTAATTAATGTGTATTTTGTATATATATATGTATTTATACAAATACACATTCTTTTATTGGTATTTTGTTTATTTATTTTGATACTAATTTACATTATTTTATGTGTATTTTGTATACATTTTTTATACGTTTTACTTAATTTTATGTGTATTTTGTATATATATTTTTATAGAAATCTACCTTATTTCATGTGTATTCGTATATATATTTTGAAACAAATTTACATTGTTTATATGTATTTTGCATATCTATTTTTGTGTATTCTGTATTTATTTTTGTTATACATAGAATAATGTAAAATCGTATCAAAATAAGTACACAGAATATCAATAAAATAATTTAAATTTGTATGAAAATAAAGATGCAAAATACCTATAAAATAAACCATTTTTTTTTAAATACAAATACAAAAATACACATAGAATAATTAAATATGTGTTAAAATTAATATACAAAATGCACATACAATAAGGTAAGTTTGTATTGAAAAAAAAAGCAAAATACACATAAAACAGTGTAAATTTGTTTCAAAATATATATACGAATACACATAAAATAACGTTGATTTCTATAGGAATATATATACAAAATACACATGAAATGATGTAAATACGTATAAAAATATATACAAAATACACATTAAATACTGTAAATTCGCGTCAAAAGAAATAAACAAAATATCCATAAAAGAATGTGTATTTGTATGAAAATAGATATACAAAATACACATAAAATAACCTAAATTTGTATCAAACTATATACTAAAATACACAAAAATATTTTAAATTTGTATGAAAATAAATATACAAAATACACATAAAATTAGGTAGATTTGTATTGAAATACATATACAAAATACACATAAAATAATGTAAATTTGAATGAAAAGACATAGAGAAATACACTTAAAATAACGTAAATTTGTATAAAAAAATATATACAAAACACAAATAGAATAATGTAAAATCGTATCAAAATAAATACACAGAATATTAATAAAATAATGTATATTTGTATGAAAATAAAGAGGCAAAATACCCATAAAATAACGCATTTTTTTTTATTTATAAAAATATATATACCAAAATACACATAAAAAAATTAAATTTGAATTTAAATAAATATATAAAAAACACATACAATAAGGTAAGTTTGTATTGAAATAGATATGCAAAATACATATAAAACAATGTAAATTTGTTTCAAAATATATATACGAATACACATAAAATAACGTAGATTTCTATAAAAATATATATACAAAATACACATAAAATGAAGTAAATACGTATAAAAAAATGTATACAAAATACTCATAAAATAATGTAAATTCGTATCAAAATAAATATACAAAATACCAATAAAAGAATGTGTATTTGTATAAATATAAATATACAAAATACACATAAAATAACGTAAATTTATATAAAACTATATACAAAAATACACAGAAGTATTTTAATTTGTATGAAAATAGATATACAAAATAAGGTAAATTCGTTTCAAATTCAATAAACAAAATTCAGATAAAAGAAAGTATATTTGTAGAATAAATAAATATATAAAATACACATAAAATAACGAAAATTTGTTTGAAAATATATAAAAAAATAAACAAAAATAATTTCAATTTGTATGAAAATAAATATACAAAATACACATGTATTTTGTATATCTATTTTCTCACAAATTTAATTACTTTTGTGTATTTTTTGCATATAGTTTTATATAAATTTACGTTATTTTATTTGTATTTTGTATATTTATATTTATACAATACACATTCTTTTATTAGTATTTTGTTTATTTATTTTGATACGAGTTTACATTATTTTATGTGTATTTTGTACACCTTTTTTTATACGTATTTACTTCATTTTATGTGTATTTTGTATATTTATTTTCATAGAAATCTACGTTATTTTATGAGTATTCGTATATATATTTTGAAAAAAAATTTCATGGTTTTATATGTATTTTGCATATCTATTTCAATACAAATTTACCTTATTGTATGTGCATTTTGTATATTTATTTTAATACAAATTCAAATATTTTATGTGTGTCTTGGTATAAATATTTTTATAAAAAATGCGTTATTTTATGGGTATTTTGCATCTTAATTTTCATACAAATTTACATTATTTTATTAATATTCTGTGTATTTATTTTGATACCATTTTATATTATTCTATTTGTGTTTTGTATATATTTTTTTATACATATTTACATTATTTAATGTGCATTTTTTATATATATTTCATACAAATTTACGTTATTTTAAGTGTATTTGTTTATATATTTTCATTCAAATTTACATTATTTTATGTGTATTTTGTATATGTATTTCAATACAAATTTACCTAATTTATGTGTATTTTGTATATTTATTTTCATACAAATTAAAATTATTTTTGTGTATTTTTGTGTATAGTTTTATACAAATTTAGGTGATTTTATGTGTATATTGTATATCTATTTTCATACAAATACACATTCTTTTATTGATATTTTGTTTATTTATTTTGACGCGAATTTATATTATTTAATGTGTATTTTATATATTTATTTTTATACGTGTTTACATCATTTGATGTGTATTTTGTATATATATTTCTATAGAAATCTACGTTGATTTATGAGTATTCGTATATAGATTTTGAAATAAATTTACACTGTTTTATGTGTATTTTGCATATTTTTTCAATACAAATTTACCTTATTGTATATGCATTTTGTATATTAATTTTAATACAAATTTAATTATGCTATGTGTATTTTTGTATATGTATTTTTATAAAAATATGCTTTATTTTATGGGTATTTTGCATTTTTATTTTCATACAAATTTACATTATTTTATTTATATTCTGTTTATTTTTTTTTAAACAATTTTACATTATTCTATGTGTATTTTGTATATCTATTTTTATACGTATTTACTTAATTTATGTGTATTTTGTATATATATTTTTATAGAAATCTACGTTATTTTATGTGTATTCGTATATATTTTGAAACAAATTTACATTGTTTTATATGTATTTTTGCATATCTCTTTCAATACAAGTTTACCTTATTGTATGTGCATTTTGTATATTTACTTCAATACAAATTTAAATATTTTATGTCTATTTTGGTATATATATTTTTATAAGAAATGCGCTATTTGATGGGAATTTTGCATCTTTATTTTCATACAAATTTACATTATTTTATTAATATTCGGTGTATTTATTTTGATACGATTTCACATTATTCTATTTGTTTTTTGTATATATTTTTTTTATACATATTTACATTATTTAATGTGTATCTTGCATATATATTTCATACAAATTTATTATCTATTATTTATTTTCATACAAATACACCTTCTTTTCATGACATTTTGTTTATTTATTTTGACACGAATTTAATTAGATATGTATTTTGTATATATATTTTTATACGTATTTACATAATTTTATGTGTATTTTGTATATATATTTCTATAGAAATCTACGTTATTTTATGTGTATTCGTATATATATTTTGAAACAAATTTACTTTGTTTTATATGTATTATTGAATATCTCTTTCAATACATATTTACCTTACTGTATATGCATTTTGTATATTTATTTCAATACAAATTTAAATATTTTATGTGTATTTTGGTATATATATTTTTTAAAAAAATGCGCTATTTTATGGGAATTTTGCATCTTTCTTTTCATACAAATTTACATTATTTTATTGATATTCTGTGTATTTATATTGATAGGATTTTACATTATTCTATTTCTTTTTTGTAAATATTTTTTTATACACATTTACATTATTTAATGTGTATCTTGCATATATATTTTATACAAATTTACGTTATTTTAAGTGTATTTGTTTATATATTTTCATTCAAATTTACATTATTCTATGTGTATTTTGTATATGTATTTGAATACAAATTTACCTAATTTTATGTGTATTTTGTATATTTCTTTTCATACAAATTTTAAATATTTTTGTGTATTTTTGTATATAGTTTTATACAAATTTAGGTTATTTTATGTACGCATTTACTTTATTTAATGTGTGTTTTGTATATATATTTTTATGCAAATTTACTTTATTTTATGTGCATTTTTGTACATATATTTTTTTAGAAATTTGCGTTAATTTATGTGTATTTGTATATGTTTTCTCATACAAATTTACATTATTTGATTGCTATTTTGTTTATTTATTTTGATACGAATGAAAATAGATATACAAAATATACATAAAATAAACTAAATTTGTATTGAAATATATATACAAAATACATAAAATAATGTAAATTTGTATCAAAATATTTTAACAGATGCGCATAAAATAACGTAAATTTGTTTTAAAATATACAAAATACACATTAAATAATGTAAATATGTATAAAAAATATATACAAAACACAAATAGAATAATGTAAAATCGTATTAAAATAAATACACAGAATATTAATAAAACAATGTAAATTTGTATGAAAATAAAGATGCAAAATACCCATTAAATAACGCATTTTTTATAAAAAATATATATACCAAAATACACATGAAAAAATTAATTTGTATTAAAATAAATATACAAAATACACATACAATAAGGTAAATCTGTATTGAAATAGATATGCAAAATACATATAAAATAATGTAAATTTGTTTCAAAATATATATACGAATACACATAAAATAACGTAGATTTGTATAAAAATATATATACAAAATACACATAAAATGAAGTAAATACGTATAAGAAAATGTATACAAAATACAAATAAAATAATGTAAATTTGAATAAAAATAAATAAACAAAATACCAATAAACGAATGTGTATTTGTATAAATATAAATATACAAAATACACATAAAATAACGTAAATTTGTATAAAACTATACAAAAATATACAGAAGTAATTAAATTCGTATGAAAATAGATATACAAAATACAGATAAAATAAGCTAAATTTGAATTGAAATGTATATACAAAATACCATATTTTATGTGTATATTTGTATTTGTATTTAGGTTATTTTATGTATTTTTTATATATTTTCATTCAAAATTACATTATTTTATTGGTATTTTCTTAATTTAATTCGATACGAATTTAGATTATTTCATAGGTATTTTCTATACATATTTTTATACTCATTTACATTATCTAATGTGTGTTTTGTATATATATTTTTATGCAAATTTATTTTATGTTCATTTTTGTGCATATATTTTTATAGAAATTTGCGTTATTTTATGTATATAGTTTTATATAAATTTACGTTATTTTATGTGCATTTTGTATATTTATATTTATACAAATACATATTCTTTTATTGGTATATTGTTTATTTACATTTATACGAATTTACATTATTTTATGTGTATTTTGTATACATTTTTTTATACGTATTTACTTTATTTTATATGTATTTTGTATATGTATTTTTATAGAAATCTACGTTATTTTATGTGTATTCGTATATATATTTTGAAACAAATTTACATTATTTATATGTATTTTGCATATCTATTTCAATACAAATTTACCTTATTGTATGTGCATTTTGTATATTTATTTTAATACAAATTGAAATATTTTATGTGTATTTCGGTATCAATAATTTTATAAAAAAACGTTAATTTGTATAAAAAAATATGTACAAAACACAAATAGAATAATGTAAAATCGTATCAAAATAAATACACAGAATATTAATAAAATAATGTAAATTTGTATGAAAATAAAGAAGCAAAATACCCATAAAATAACGCATTTTTTTATTTATAAAAAATATATATAACAAAATACACATCAAAAATTAAATTTGTATTAAAATAAATATACAAAAAACACATACAATAAGGTAAATTTGTATTGAAATAGATATGCAAAATACATATAAAACAATGTAAATTTGTTTCAAAATATATATACGAATACACATAAAATAACGTAGATTTCTATAAAAATATATATACAAAATACACATAAAATGAAGTAAAAACGTATAAAAAATGTATACAAAATACACATAAAATAATGTAAATTCGTATCAAAATAAATAAACAAAATACCAATAAAAGAATGTGTATTTGTATAAATATAAATATACAAAATACACATAAAATAACGTAAATTTATATAAAACTATATACAAAAATACACAGAAGTAATTAAATTTGTATGAAAATATATACAAAATACACACAAAATAAGCTAAATTTGAATTGAAATATATGTACAAAATACACATATTTTGCATATCTATTTTCAAACAAATTTAAATTATTTTTGTGTATTTTTGTATATATTTATTTTTGTTATACATAGAAAAATGTAAAATCGTATCAAAATAAGTACACAGAATATCAATAAAATAATTTAAATTTGTCTGAAAATAAAGATGCAAAATACCCATAAGATAAAGCATATTTTTTTTTTAAATACATATACAAAAATACACATAGAATAATTAAATTTGTATTAAAATTAATATACATAATGCACACTTACAAAAAGGTAAATTTGTATTGAAAAAAAAACGCAAAATACAAATAAAACAGTGTAAATTTGTTTCAAAATATATATACGAATACACATAAAATAACGTGTATATATATATATATATATATATATATATATATATATATATATATATATATATATATATATATATATATATATATTTATATATATATATATATATATATATATATATATATATATATATATATATATATATATATATATATATATATATATATATATATATATATATATATATATATATATATATATATATATATATATATATATATATATATATATTTATATTTCTATAGAAATCTACGTTGATTTATGAGTATTCGTATATAGATTTTGAAATAAATTTACACTGTTTTATGTGTATTTTGCATATTTTTTCAATACAAATTTACATTATTGTATATGCATTTTGTATATTAATTTTAATACAAATTTAATTATGCTATGTGTATTTTTATATATGTATTTTTATAAAAATATGCTTTATTTTATGGGTATTTTGCATTTTTATTTTCATACAAATTTACATTATTTTATTTATATTCTGTTTATTTTTTTTAAACAATTTTACATTATTCTATGTGTATTTTGAATATCTATATTTATACGTATTTACTTAAATTTGTGTGTATTTTGTATATATATTTTTATAGAAATCTACGTTATTTTATGTGTATTCGTATATACATTTTGAAACAAATTTACATTGTTTTATATGTATTTTTGCATATCTCTTTCAATACAAGTTTACCTTATTGTATGTGCATTTTGTATATTTATTTCAATACAAATTTAAATATTTTATGTGTGTTTTGGTATATATATTTTTATAAGAAATGCGCTATTTGATGGGAATTTTGCATCTTTATTTTCATACAAATTTACATTATTTTATTAATATTCGGTGTATTTATTTTGTTACGATTTCACATTATTCTATTTGTTTTTTGTATATATTTTTTTTTTACATATTTACATTATTTAAAGTGTATCTTGCATATATATTTCATACAAATTTATTATCTATTATTTATTTTCATGCAAATACACATTCTTTTCATGATATTTTGTTGATTTATTTTGACACGAATTTACCTATATATGCATTTTGTATATATATATTTTTATACGTATTTACATAATTTCATGTGTATTTTGTATATATATTTCTATAGAAATCTACGTTATTTTATGTGTATTCATATATATATTTTGAAACAAATTAACTTTGTTTTATATGTATTTTTGAATATCTCTTTCAATACATATTTACCTTACTGTATATGCATTTTGTATATTTATTTCAATACAAATTTAAATATTTTATGTGTATTTTGGTATATATATTTTATAAAAATGCGCTATTTTATAGAATTTTGCATCTTTCTTTTCATACAAATTTACATTATTTTATTGATATTCTGTGTATTTATATTGATAGGATTTTACATTATTCTATTTCTTTTTTGTATATATTTTTTATACAAATTTACATTATTTAATGTGTATCTTGCATATATATTTTATACAAATTTACGTTATTATAAGTGTATTTGTTTATATATTTTCATTAAAATTTACATTATTTTATGTGTATTTTGTATATGTATTTCAATACAAATTTACCTAATTTTATGTGAATTTTAAAAAATTTTGTGTATTTTTGTATATAGTTTTATACAAATTTAGTTTATTTTATGGACGCATTTACATTATTTAATGTGTGTTTTGTATATATATTTTTATGCAAATTTACTTTATTTTATGTGCATTTTTGTACATATATTTTTTTAGAAATTTGCGTTATTTTATGTGTATTTGTATATGTTATCTCATACAAATTTACATTATTTTATTGCTATTTTGTTTATTTGTTTTGATACGAATGAAAATAGATATACAAAATATACATAAAATAAACTAAATTTGTATTAATATATATATTCAAAATACATAAATAATGTAAATTTGTATCAAAATATTTTAACAGATGCGCATAAAATAACGTAAATTTGTTTTAAAATATACAAAATACACATTAAATAATGTAAATATGTATAAAAAAATATATACAAAACACAAATAGAATAATGTAAAATCGTATCAAAATAAATACACTGAATATTAATAAAACAATGTAAATTTGTATGAAAATAAAGATGCAAAATACCCATTAAATAACGCATTTTTTATAAAATATATATACCAAAATACACATGAAATAATTAATTTGTATTAAAATAAATATACAAAATACACATACAATAAGGTAAATCTGTATTGAAATAGATATGCAAAATACATATAAAACAATGTAAATTTGTTTCAAAATATATATACGAATACACATAAAATAACGTAGATTTGTATAAAAATATATATACAAAATACACATAAAATGAAGTAAATACGTATAAGAAAATGTATACAAAATACACATAAAATAATGTAAATTCGTATCAAAATAAATAAACAAAATACCAATAAAAGAATGTGTATTTGTATAAATATAAATATACAAAATACACATAAAATAACGTAAATTTTTAGAAAACTATATACAAAAATACACAGAAGTTATTAAATTCGTATGAAAATAGATATACAAAATACAGATAAAATAAGCTAAATTTGAATTCAAATGTATATAGAAAATACATAAAATAATGTAAATTTGTATCAAAATATTTATAAAAATACATATAATAACGTAAATTTGTTTAAAAATATATAAACAAAATACACATTAAGTAATGTAAATACGTATAAAAAATATGTACAAAATACACAAATAATCATGTAATTCGTATCAAACTAAATAAACAAAATATCAATAAAATAATGTAAATTTGTATGAGAAAACATATACAAATACATATAAAATAACGCTAATTTCCATAAAAATATATGTCCAAAAATGAACGTAAAATAAAGTAACTTTGGATTAAAATATATATACAAAACACACATTAAATAATGTAAATCCGTACATAAAATAACCTAAATTTGTATAAAACTATATACAAAAATACACAAAAATAATTTAAATTTGTATGAAAAGAAATATACAAAATACACATAAAATTAGGTTAATTTGTATTGAAATACATATACAAAATACATATAAAATAATGTAAATTTGAAAGAAAATATATAAACAAATACACATATAATAACGTAAATTTGTATGTAATATATAATCAAAATACACATTAAATAATGTAAATATGTATAAAAAAATATATACAAAACACAAATAGAATAATGTAAAATCGTATCAAAATATATACACAGAATATTAATAAAATAATGTAAATTTGTATGAAAATTAAGATGCAAAATACCTATAAAATAACGCATTTTTTATAAAAATATTGATACCAAAATACACATAAAATATTTGAATTTGTATTAAAATAAATATACAAAATGCACATACAATAAGGTAAATTTGTATTGAAATAGATATGCAAAATACATATAAAATAATGTAAATTTGTTTCAAAATATATATACGAATACACATAAAATAACGTAGATTTCTATAAAAATACATATACAAAATACACATAATATTAAGTAAATACGTATAAAAAATGTATAAAAAATACACATAAAATAATGTAAATTCGTATAAATGTAAATAAACAATATACCAATAAAAGAATGTGTATAAATTTGTATAAATTTGTATAAATATAAATATACAAAATGCACATAAAATAATGTAAATTTATATAAAACTATATACATAAAATAACGCAAATTTATATAAAAATATATGTAGAAAAATGAACATAAAATAAATTTGCATAAAAATATATATTCAAAACACACTTTAGATAATGTAAATGAGTATAAAAATATGTATACAAAATACCTATGAAATAATCTAAATTCGTATCGAATTAAATTAAGAAAATATCAATAAAATAATGTAATTTTGGATGAAAATATATATACAAAATACACATAAAATAACCTAAATACAAATACAAATATACACATAAAATAATTTAAAATTGAATGAAATAAATATACAAAATAAACATAAAATAAGGTAAATTTGTAATGAAATATATGAAAAAATACACATAAAATAATATAAATTTGTATGAAAATATATATACAAATACACATTAAATAACATGAATTTGTATAAAATTTGTATCAAAATATATACTTATACACACAATAAAATAACGTAATTTTTTTATGAAAATGTATATACAAAATACACATAAAATAATTTAAATACGTAGAAAAATATATATACAAAAAACACATAAAATTATGTAAATATGTATGAAAATATATAAACAAATACACATAAAATAATGTAAATTTGGATAAAATATATATACAAAATGAACATTAAATAATGTAAATTTGTATAAAAAAAAATATACAAAATACACATAGAATAATGTTAAATCGTATCAAAATAAATAAAGAGAATATCAATAAAATAATGTAAATTTGTATGAAAATAAAGATGCAAAATTTTTTTTTTTTTTTTTTTTTTTACAGCAAAGGAGACAGCTCAAGGGCACAAAAAAGTAAACATTAATAAAAAAAAAAAAGCCCGCAACTCGCTGCTCCTAAAAAGAATCCAAAGAGGTGGCCGAAAGATAAGTCAGTTTCGGGAGGAGAGGTGTCCTGATACCCTCCTCTTGAAAGAGTTCAAGTCGTAGGCAGGAGGAAATACAGATGAAGGAAGATTGTTCCAGAGTTTACCAGCGTGAGGGATGAAAGAGTGAAGATGCTGGTTAACTCTTGCATAAGGGGTTTGGACAGTATAGGGATGAGCATGAGTAGAAAGTCGAGTGCAGCGGGGCCGCGGGAGGGGGGGAGGCATGCAGTTAGCAAGTTCAGAAGAGCAATTAGCGTGGAAATATCGATAGAAGATAGAAAGAGAGGCAACATTGCGGCGGAATTTAAGAGGTAGAAGACTATCAGTATGAGGAGGAGAGCTGATGAGACGAAGAGCCTTTGCCTCCACTCTGTCCAGAAGAGCTGTGTGAGTGGAGCCCCCCCACACATGAGATGCATACTCCATACGAGGGCGGACAAGGCCCCTGTATGTATATGGACAGCAACTGTGCAGGGGAGAAGAACTGGCGGAGACGGTACAGAACGCCCAGCCTCGAGGAAGCTGATTTAGTAAGAGATGAGATATGAAGTTTCCAGTTGAGATTTTGAGTTAAGGATAGACCGAGGATGTTTAGTGTTGAGGAAGGTGATAGCTGGGTGTTGTCAAAGAATAGGGGATAGTTGTTTGGAAGATTGTGTCGAGTGGATAGGTGGAGAAACTGTGTTTTTGAGGCATTGAAGGACACCAGGTTCTTCTTGCCCCAATCGGAAATAATAGTAAGGTCTGAGGCTAAGCGTTCTGCAGCCTCCAGCCTTGAGTCGTTAAGTTCCTGAAGGGTGGGTCTTCTATTAAAAGAAGTTGAATAATGCAGAGTGGAATCATCGGCGTAGGAATGGATAGGACAGTTCGTTTTGGAAAGAAGATCATCAATGAACAACAGAAAGAGAGTGGGAGATAGGACAGAACCCTGTGGGACACCACTGTTAATAGATTTAGGGGAAGAACAGTGACCGTCTACCACGGCAGAAATAGAACGGTCAGAAAGGAAACTGGAGATAAAGGTACAGAGAGAAGGATAGAAACCGTAGGAGGGTAGTTTAGAAAGCAAAGATTTGTGCCAGACCCTATCAAAAGCTTTTGATATGTCCAGCGCAATAGCAAAAGTTTCACCGAAACGGCTAAGAGAGGATGACCGAGAGTCAGTTAGGAAAGTAAGATCACCAGTAGAACGCCCCTTGCGGAACCCATACTGGTGATCAGATAGAAGGTCAGAAGTGGAAAGGTGCTTTTGAATCTTACGGTTAAGGATTGATTCAAAAGCTTTAGATAGACAAGAAAGTAAAGCAATAGGACGGTAGTTTGAGGGATTGGAGCGGTCACCCTTCTTAGGTACAGGCTGTGTGAAGGCATACTTCCAGCAAGAAGGAAAGGTAGATGTTGACAGGCAGAGGCGAAAGAGTTTGACCAGGCAGGGTGACAGCACGGAGGCACAGTTTTTAAGGACAATAGGAGGCACTCCATCAGGTCCATAAGCCTTCTGAGGATTGAGGCCAGAGAGGGCATAGAAAACATCATTTTGAAGAATCTTTATAACAGGCATAAAGGAGTCAGAGGGGGGATGAGTAGGAGGAATATGCCCAGAATCGTCCAGAGTGGAGTTTTTAGAAAAAGTTTGAGAGAAGAGTTCAGCCTTAGAGATAGATGAGACGGCAGTGTTGCTGTCAGGACTGAGGAGTGGAGGGAAAGATGAAGAAGTGAAGTTGGAGGAGATGTTTTTGGCTAGATGCCCGAAGTCACGGGAAGAGTTAGAGAAAGCAAGGTTTTGACATTTTCTATTAATGAAAGAATTTTTGGTTAGTCGGATAATAGATTTGGCACGATTTCAGGCAGAAATGTAAAGTTCATAATTAGCATTAGTTTGAAGGCTCTGGTATCTTTTGTGAGCTACCTCTCTATCATTGACAGCACGAGAACAAGCGTGATTAAACCAAGGCTTTTAGCGTGAGGAGTAGAGAAAGAACGAGAATGTATGCCTCCATTCCAGAGATAATCACCTCTGTGATGCGCTGAGCACACACAGAGGGTCTCTATCCTGGAAGCAATAATCATTCCACGGGAAATCGGAAAGTACATCCTCATGTCGTCCCACCGAGCTGAAGCAAAATGCCAAAAGCATCGCCTCTTCGGTGGGTCCAGAGGATGTACAGGAGCGATAGGACAGGATGCAGAAATAAGATTGTGATCGGAGGAGCCCAACGGAGAGAACAGTTTGACAGAATAAGCAGAAGGGTTTGAGGTAAGGAAGAGGTCTAGAATGTTGGGCCGATCTCCAAGACGGTCAGGAATACGTGTAGGGTGCTGGACCAACTGCTCTAGGTCGTTGAGGATAGCAAAGTTGTAGGCTTGTTCACCAGGATGGTCAGTGAAAGAGGATGAAAGCCAAAGCTGGTAGGAACATTGAAATCTCCTAGGATGGAGATTTCAGCGAAGGGAGAGGGTCAAGATGTGCTCCACTTTAGAATTCAAATAGTCAAAGAATTTTACATAGTTGGTAGAGTTAGGTGAGAGATAAACAGCACAGATGTATTTAGTAATAGAATGACAGTGAAGTCTTAACCAGATGGTGGAAAATTCAGAAGAGTCAAGGTCGTGGGCACGAGAGCAAGTGATGTCGTTGCGCACGTAGGCGCAACATCCAGCTTTGGATTGAAATTTAGGATAGAGATAGTAGGAGTGAACAGAGTAGAGATTGCTGTCAGTAGCCTCAGAAACCTGTGTTTCGGTAAGGAAGAGAAGGTGAGGTTTAGAGGAGGAGAGATGATGTTCCACAGAATGAAAATTAGAGCGAAGACCGCGAATGTTGCAGAAATTGAGAAGAAAGAGGTTCGAGGAGTTATCAAGACACCTCTCGGGTCGGCAGCCAGAAGGGGAGTCCTCCCTGGGGGAATTTGTGGTCCCCCCCCCAGGCGGGGACTCCGAGGCATTGCTTAATTGAGCCATTTTGAATTTTGAATTTTGGAAAAAGGTGTATATGTTATGTGAATGTAGTGTGGTGTGGATAAAGAGAGGATCTGTCTTTAGAGAGCATGCTGAACTACTCTCCGGTGTTGGTGAGACAATAGGGAAACGGTTAGTGAGGACATGGGAAGGGTCTTTGGAGGGCTTCAGCTCCCTTCTCACCTCCCATATATACCTCACCGGGAGTGAGGTAACGCATATTTGTTTAAAAATATATATACAAAAATACACATAAAACAATTAAATTTGCATCAAAATAAATATACAAAAGGCACATACAATAAAGAAAATTTGTATTGAAATAGATATGCGAAATACACATAAATAATGTAAATTTTTATCAAAATATATATACGAATACACATAAAATAGAGTAAATTTCTATGAAAATATATATTCAAAATACATATAAAATTATTTAAATAAGTATAAAAATATATATATCAAATACACCTAAAATAATGAAAATTCGTATCAAAATAAATAAACAAAATTCCGATAAAAGAACGTATATTTGTAGGAAAATAAATATACAAAATTCACATAAAATTACGAAAATTTGAATAAAAATATATACTAAAATACACAAAATTAATTTCAATTTGTATGAAAATAGATATACATAATACACATATAATTAGTTAAATTTGTATTTAAATACATGTACAAAATACACATAAAATAATGTAAATTTGTATGAAATGAGAACAAATTCACATAAAATTACGTTCATTTGTATGAAATATATATACAAAATATACATAGAATAATGTAAAATCGCTTCAAAATAAATACACAAAATATCAATAAAATAAGGTAAATTTGTATGAAAATAAAGATGCAAAATACCCATAAAATAAAGCGTTTTTTTTATGCAAATACATATACAAAAATACACATAGAATAATTAAATTTGTATTAAAATTAATATACAAAATGCACGTACAAAAAGGTAAATTTATATTGAAAAAATATGCAAAATGCACATAAAACAATGTATATTTGTTACAAAATATATATACGAATACACATAAAATAACATATATTTCTATAGAAATATATATACAAAATACACATGAAATGACGTAAATACGTATAAAAATATATATACACAATACACATTAAATAATGTGAATTCGCGTCAAAATAAATAAACAAAATATCAATAAAAAATGTGTATTTGTATGGAAATAGATATACAAAATACACATAAAATATTTTAAATTTATAAAAAACTCTTTTTATTAAAATATATATACCAAAATAATAAAATATTTAAATTTGTATTACAATAAATATACAAAATGCATATACAATAAGGTAGATTTATATTGAAATATATATGCTAAATACATATAAAACAATGTAAATTTGCTTCAAAATATATATACCAATACATATAAAATAACATAGATTACTATAAAAATATATATACAAAATACACATTAAATGAAGCAAATACGTATAAGAAAATGTATACAAAGTACACATAAAATAATTAAATTTGTGTTAAAATAAATATACAAAATACACATACTGTGTATTTTGTATATCTTTTTTCATACAAATACACATTCTTTTCATGATATTTTGTTTATTTATTTTGACACGAATTAACATTATTTAATGTGTATTTTGTATACATATTTTTATACGTATTTACATTATTTCAAGTGTATTTTGTATATATATTTCTATAGAAATCTGCGTTATTTTATGTGTATTCGTATATATATTTTGAAACAAATTTACATTATTTTATGTGTATTTTGCATATTTTTTCAATACAAATTTACCTTATTGTATGTGCATTTTGTATATTAATTTTAATACAAATTTGATTAATCTATGTGTATTTCTGTATATGTATTTTTATAAAAACATGCTTTATTTTATGGGTATTTTGCATCTTTATTTTCATACAAATTTAGATTATTTTATTGATATTCTGTTTATTTATTTTGATATGATTTTACATTATTCTATGTGTATTTTGTATATATATTTTATATAAAATGTATTTGTTTTCATTTCATACAAATCTACATTATTTTATGTGTTTTTTGTACATGTATTTAAATACAAATTTAACTAGTTATATGTGTATTTTGTATATCTATTTTGTATGTATATTTTCATAGAAATTTACTCTATTTTATGAGTATTCGTATATATATTTTGATACAAATTTACATTATTGATGTGTATTTTGCATATCTATTTCAATACAAATTTACTTTATTGTACGTGCATTTTGTAATACAAATTTAACTATTTTATATGTATTTTTGTATATATATTTTTATGCAAATATGCGTTATTATATGGATATTTTGCATCTTTATTTTCATACAAATTTACATTATTTTATTGACATTCTCTTTATTTATTTTGATACGATTTAACATTATTCTATGTGTATTTTGTATATTTTTTTTTATACAAATTTACATTATTTAATGTTCATTTTGTATATATATTTTATCCAAATTTACATTATTTTATGTGTATTTGTTTATATATTTTCATACATATTTACATAATTTTATGTGTTTTTTTGCATATATATTTTTCTACGTATTTAAATTATTTTATGTGTATTTTGTATATACATTTTCATAAAAAAAATTACGTTATTTTATTATGTGTATAAGTATATATTTTGATACAAATTTTATACAAATTCATGTTATTTAATGTGTATTTGTATATATATTTTCATACAAATTTATATTATTTTATGTGTATTTTTTCATATATTTCATTACAAATTTACCTTATTTTATGTTTATTTTGTATATTTATTTCATTCAATTTTAAATTATTTTATGTGTATATTTGTATTTGTATTTAGGTTATTTTATGTGTATTTTGTATATATATTTTCATCCAAAATTACATTATTTTATTGATATTTTCTTAATTTAATTCGATACGAATTTAGATTATTTCATAGGTATTTTGTATACATATTTTTATACTCATTTACATTATCTAAAGTGTGTTTTGAATATATATTTTTATGCAAATTTATTTTATGTTCATTTTTCTACATATATTTTTATATAAATTTGCGTTATTTTATGTATATAGTTTTATATAAATTTACATTATTTTATGTGCATTTTGTATATTTATATTTATACAAATACACATTCTTTTATTGGTATATTGTTTATTTACATTTATACGGATTTACATTATTTTATGTGTATTTTTTATACATTTTTTATACGTATTTACTTAATATTATGTGTATTTTGTATATGTATTTTTATAGAAATCTACGTTATTTTATGTGTATTCGTATATATATTTTGAAACAAATTTACATTATTTTATATGTATTTTGCATATCTATTTCAAAACAAATTTACCTTATTGTATGTGCATTTTGTATATTTATTTTAATACAAATTCAAATATTTTATGTGTATTTTGGTATCAATATTTTTATAAAAAATGCGTTATTTTATAGGTATTTTGCATCTTAATTTTCATACAAATTTACATTATTTTATTAATATTCTGTGTATATATTTTGATACGATTTTACATTATTCTATTTGTGTTTTGTATATATTTTTTTATACATATTTACATTATTTAATGTGTATTTTGATTATATATTACATACAAATTTACGTTATTATATGTGTATTTGTTTATATATTTTCTTTCAAATTTACATTATTTTATATGTATTTTGTATATGTATTTCAATACAAATTAACCTAATTTTATGTGTATTTTGTATATTTCTTTTCATACAAATTTAAATTATTTTTGTGTATTTTTGTATATAGTTTTATACAAATTTAGGTTATTTTATGTACGGATTTACATTATTTAATGTGTTTTGTATATATATTTTTATCCAAAGTTACTTTATTTTACGTTCATTTTTGGACATATATTTTTATGGAAATTAGCGTTATTTTATATGTATTTGTATATGTTTTCTCATACAAATTTACATTATTTTATTGATATTTTGTTTATTTAGTTTGATACGAATTACATGATTATTTGTGTATTTTGTACATATTTTTTATACGTATTTACATTACTTAATGTGTATTTTGTTTATATATTTTTAAACAAATTTACGTTATTATATGTATTTTTATAAATATTTTGATACAAATTTACATTATTTTATGTATTTTCTATATACATTTGAATTCAAATTTAGCTTATTTTAACTGTATTTTGTATATCTATTTTCATACGAATTTAATAACTTTGCGTTATTTTATGTATATAGTTTTCTAAAAATTTACGTTATTTTATGTGTATTTTGTATATTTATATTTATACAAATACACATTCTTTTATTGGTATTTTGTTTATTTATTTTGATACGAATTTACATTATTTTATGTGTATTTTGTATACATTTTCTTATACGTATTTACTTCATTTTATGTGTATTTTGTATATATATTTTTATACAAATCTACGTTATTTTATGTGTATTCGTATATATATTTTGAAACAAATTTACATTGTTTTATATGTATTTTGCATATCTATTTCAATACAGATTTACCTTATTGTATGTGTATTTTGTATATTTATTTTGATACAAATTAATTTTTTCATGTGTATTTTGGTATATATATTTTTATAAAAAAAAATGCGTTATTTAATGGGTATTTTGCATCTTTATTTTCATACAAATTTACATTGTTTTATTAATATTCAGTGTATTTATTTTGATACGATTTTACATTATTCTATTTGTGTTTTGAATATATTTTTTTATACATATTTACATTATTTAATGTGTATTTTGTATATTTTAAAACAAATTTACGTTTTTTTATGCGCATCTGTTAAAATATTTTTATACAAATTTACATTATTTATGTATTTTGAATATATATATTAATACAAATTTAGTTTATTTTATGTATATTTTGTATATCTATTTTCATTCGTATCAAAACAAATAAACAAAATAGCAATAAAATAATATAAATTTGTATGAGATAACATATACAAATACACATAAAATAACGCAAATTTCTAAAAAAATATATGTACAAAAATGCACATAAAATAAAGTAAATTTGCATAAAAATATATATACAAAACACACATTAAATAATGTAAATGCGTCCATAAAATAAACTAAATTTGTATAAAACTATATACAAAAATACACAAAATTTTTTAAAATTCACATAAAATTAGGTAAATTTGTATTGAAATACATATACAAAATACACATAAAATAATGTAAATTTTAATGAAAATATATAAACAAATACAAATAACGTAAATCTGTATAAAATATATATGCAAGATACACATTAAATAATGTAAATTTGTATAAAAAAATACATACAAAAAAGAAATAGAATAATGTAAAATCCTTTCAATATAAATACACAGAATATCAATAAAATAATGTAAATTTGTATGAAAAGAAAGATGCAAAATTCCCATAAAATAGCGCATTTTTTATAAAAATGTATATACCAAAATACACATAAAATATTTAAATTTGTATTGAAATAAATATACAAAATGCATATACAGTAAGGTAAATATGTATTGAAAGAGATATTCAAAAATACATATAAAACAAAAATAATTTGTTTGAAAATATATATATGAATACACATAAAATAACGTAGATTTCTATAGAAATATATATACAAAATACACATGAAATTATGTAAATACGTATAAAAATATATATACAAAATACATATCTAGGTAAATTCGTGTCAAAATAAATAAACAAAATATCATGAAAAGAATGTGTATTTGCATGAAAATAAATAATAGATAATAAATTTGTATGAAATATATATGCAAGATACACTTTAAATAATGTAAATATGTAGCAAAAAAAATATATACAAAAAACAAATAGAATAATGTGAAATCGTAACAAAATAAATACACCGAATATTAATAAAATAATGTAAATTTGTATGAAAATAAAGATGCAAAATTCCCATCAAATAGCGCATTTCTTATAAAAATATATATACCAAAACACACATAAAATATTTAAATTTGTATTGAAATAAATATACAAAATGCACATACAATAAGGTAAACTTGTATTGAAAGAGATATGCAAAAATACATATAAAACAATGTAAATTTGTTTCAAAATATATACGAATACACATAAAATAACGTAGATTTCTATAAAAATATATATACAAAATACACATAAATTAAGTAAATACGTATAAAAATAGATATACAAAATACACATAGAATAATGTAAAAATGTTTCAAAAAAAAAAACAGAATATAAATAAAATAATGTAAATTTGTATGAAAATAAAAATGCAAAATACCCATAAAATAAAGCATATTTTTATAAAATACAAAAATACACATGGTATAATTAAATTTGCATTAAAATTAATATACAAAATGCATATACAATAAGGTAAATTTGTATTGAAAAAATATGCAAAATACACATAAAACAGTGTAAATTTATTTCAAAATCTATATACAAATACTCATAAATCAACGTAGATTTCTATAGAAATATATATACAAAATACACATCAAATGATGTAAACACGTATAAAAATATATATATAAAATACACATTAAATAATGTAAATTCGCGTCAAAATAAATAAACAAAATATCAATAAAAGAATGTGTACTTGTATGAAAATAGATATACAATATACACATAAAATCACCTAAATTTGTATAAAACTATATACAAAAATACACAAAAAATAATTTTTATTTGTATGAAAATAAATATACAAAATACACATAAATTTAGGTAAATTTGTATTGAAATACATTTACAAAATACACATAAAATAATGTAAATTTGAATGAAAATATATAAACAAATACACTTAAAATAACGTAAATTTGTATAAAATATATATAAAAAATACACATCAAATAATGTAAATATGTATAAAAAAATATATACAAAACACAAATAGAATAATATAAAATCGTATCAAAATAAATACACAGAATATTAATAAAATAATGTAAATTTGTATGAAAATTAAGATGCAAAATACCCATAAAATAACGCATTTTTTATAAAAATATTTATACGAAGACACACATAAAATATTTGAATTTGTATTAAAATAAATATACAAAATGCACATACAATAAGGTAAATTTGTATTGAAATAGATATGCAAAATACATATAAAACCATGTAAATTTTTTTCAAAATATATATACGAATACACATAAAATAACGTAGATTTCTATGAAAATAAATATACAAAATACAGAAAATGAAGTAAATACGTTTTTAAAAAGGTATACAAAATACACATAATATAATGTAAACTCGTATCAAATAATTAAACAAATACTAATAAAAGAATGTGTATTGTATAATATAAATATACAAAATATAATAAAATAACGTAAATTTATATAAAACTATATACAAAAATACACAGAAGTAATTAAATTTGTGTGAAAATAGATATACAAAATACATGTGTATTTTGTATATTTATTTTCATCCAAATTGAAATTATTTTTGTTTATTTTTTTATATATTTTCAAACAAATTTTCGTTATTTTATGTGTATTTTGTATATTTATTTATTCTACAAATATACTTTCTTTTATCTGAATTTTGTTTATTGAATTTGAAACGAATTTACCTTATTTTGTATATCTATTTTCATACAAATTAAAATACTGTGTATTTTGTATATAGCTATATAAATTTACGTTATTTTATGTGTATTTTGCATATTTATATTTATACAAATACACATTCTTTTATTGGTATTTTGTATATTTATTTTGATACGAATGTACATTATTTTACGTGTATTTTGTATACATTTTTTTTATATGTATTTACTTCATTTTATATGTATTTTGTATATAAATTTTTATAGAAATCTACGTTATTTTTTGTTTATTCGTATATATATTTTGAAACTAATTTACATTGTTTTATAAGTATTTTGCATATCTATTTCAATACAAATTTACCTCATTGTATTTGTTTTTTTGTATATTTATTTTAATACAAATTTAATTTTTTGATGTGTATTTTGGTATATATATTTAAAAAAAAATGCGTCATTTTATGAGTATTTTGCTTCTTTATTTTCATACAAATTTACATTATTTTATTAATATTCTGTGTATTTATTTTGATACGATTTTACATTATTCTATTTGTGTTTTGTACATATTTTTTTTATACAAATTTACGTTATTTTAAGTGTATTTGTTTATGTATTTTCATTCAAATTTACATTATTTTATGTGTATTTTGTGTATGTATTTCAATACAAATTTATAAATATATAAACAAATACACTTAAAATAACGTAAATTTGTATAAAATATATATAAAAAATACACATTAAATAATGTAAATATGTATAAAAAAATATATACAAAACACAAATAGAATAATATAAAATCGTATCAAAATAAATACACAGAATATTAATAAAATAATGTAAATTTGTATGAAAATTAAGATGCAAAATACCCATAAAATAACGCATTTTTTATAAAAATATTTATAACAAGACACACATAAAATATTTGAATTTGTATTAAAATATTTTTGTGTATTTTTGTATATAGTTTGATACAAATTTAGGTTATTTTATGTGTATTTTGTATATCTATTTTCATACAAATACTCATTCTTTTATTGATATTTGGTTTATTTATTTTTACGCGAATTTTATGTGAATTTGTTTTCATTTCATACAAATTTACATTATTTTATGGGTATTTTGTACATGTATTTAAATACAAATTTAACTAATTATATGTGTATTTTGTATATCTATTTTCATACAAATTGAAATTTAATTTTTTGTTTTTTTGTATATATTTTTATTCAAATTTTCGTAATCTTATAAAAATATATATACCAAAATACACATAAAATATTTAAATTTGCATTGAAATAAATATACAAAATGCACATAAAATAAGGTAAATTTGTATTGAAAGAGATATGCAAAAATACATATAAAACAATGTAAATTTGTTTCAAAATATATATACGAATACAAATAAAAAAACGTAGATTTCTATGAAAATAAATATACAAAATACACTTAAATTTAATAAAATACGTATAAAAAAAATGTATACAAAATACACATAAAATAATGTAAATTCAAATTAAAATAAATAAACAAAATACCAATAAAAGAATGTGTATTTGAATAAATATAAATATACAAAATACACATACAAAATAAACATAAAATAAGGAAGATTTGTAAAAAAATATATGTACAAAATACACATAAAATAATGTAAATTTATATAAAAATATATATACAAATACACATAAAATACCATGAATTTGTATAAAAATATATATTCAAAATAAATATTAAATAATGTAAAAGCGTATAAAAATATATATACAAAGTACATATAAAATAATGTAAATTCGTATCAATATAAATCAACAAAACACCAATAAAATAATATATATTTGAATGAAAATAAATTTACAAAATACACATAACATAACTAAAATTTGTATTAAAATATATGCAAAAATACATAGAAATAATTTGAGTTTGTATGAAAATAGATATACAAAATACACATAAAACTAGGTAAATTACTTTTGAAAAAATATATACAAAATACCCATAAAATATTGTAAATTTGTGTCAATATATATATAAACAA